>NC_067282.1:3824156-4137489 GCF_020740795.1 Apus apus | reverse complement strand
GATTTAGCAGGTAGCATTAGATGCATCTCTTAACCTTCCTAGGCCAGCCATCCAGCCTGTGAAAAAGAGATAACATTTACTTGCTTTCCTTACTGACGGGTGTAGCATTTCTTAACTACCACGTGCAAAGCACTTTCAGAAACACATAAAGAATTATTGTGATTAAAATTTTTATTCTGTGTGTTGATGGTTTTCAGTAATTTTCTGAGTAGACCATGACTCTCTTCACATCAGCTTTTCCACAGTTTTCATGTGGTGGATTCACTCTGTTTTAAGAAATTGATGCTCTTGAGCCAGAAGTAGTTTCTCAGTAGTAGTTCTACAATAGCAGACTGTGTGGATTCCCAGTCCATAGTAGTGAGCAGACATATGGGGTCATCTGGATCACAGAATCACTTGGGTTGGAAAAGACCTTCAAGATCATTGAGTCCAACCATTAACCCTACTCTACCAAGTCCAGCACTAAGCCATGTCCCCAAGCACCTCATGTAGATGACTTTTAAATACATCCAGGGATGGTGACTCCACCACCTCCTGGGCAGCCTGTTCCAATTCCCGACAACCCTTTCAGTGAAAAAGTTCTTCCTAATGTCTAGTCTAAACTTCCCCTGGAGCAGCTTGAGGCCATTTCCTCTTCTTCTATCACCAGTTACTTGTGAGAAGAGACCAGTACCTGCGTCTTTACAACATCCTTTCAGGTAGTTGTAGAGGGCAATGAGGTCTCCCTCAGCCTCCTTCAGACTAAACAGCCCCAGTTCCCTCAGCTGCTCCTCATAAGACTTGTTCTCAAGGCCCTTCACCAGCTTTGTTGCCCTTTTTTGGACACACTCCAAGACCTTGATGTCCTTCTTGTATTGAGGTGCCCAAAACTGGACACAGTATTCAAGATGGGGCCTCATCAATGCTGACTACAGAGGGACAATCACCTCCCTAGTCCTGCTTGCCACACTATGTCTAATACAGGCCAGGATGCCATCGGCCTTCTTGGCCACCTGGGAACACACTGCCTCATATTCAGCCTCTGCTGATCAACACCCCCAGGTCCATTTCTGCTGAGTAGATTTCTAGTCACTCATCCCCAAGCCTGTAGAGTTGTCTGGGGTTGTTGTCTGGGGTTGTTGTGGCCCAAGTGCAGGACCTGGCACTTGGCTTTGTTGATCATCATAGGGGTGACCTCAGCCCGTCAATCCAGTCTGTCCAAGTCTCTCTGTAGAGCTTCCCTACCCTCAGGCAGATCAACACTCCCTTCCAACTGGGTGTCATCATCTTTGGTGTCACTCTGGTTTGGAGGCAAAACAGGAGCACACCTGGTTACCAGTTACCTGGTTCCAGGGGTTACAACTGCATAAAAAGCACTGGCTTTATTATTTGGCATATTCACCACAGGAATATCTATTATTGAAAACATGCACTGACTTGCCTTAAATTCATTTAGCAAATCAGTTTACTGATAGTAGGTCAATAACTGTTTTTAAACTAAGGGACCTTAAAGACAAAATTGAATCAGTTTGTCTAGATTGGTTCCTAAGCTGATTTTCTTGCTTCAGGATTATTATTATTATTTTTTTTTGCATGACCACACTTCAGAATGAATACCATAAGAAGTTCAGTTTTAAAATTACAGTGAACTGAGCTTTTCACCCCTGTAAGTGGGTTCACTGTGTTCCAGGTGAATATTGCAGCCCTCAAATCCAGCTTCCAGTAGTGAAATTCTGGTCCTATTTAAGTCACGTTACTTAGTGTGACCAAAACTCTTTAATAATTTCAAGGTTTGAATGTCTTTGTAGCCTGATTATTGGGACAGACTTTTTTTCAGACAACAAGGCTCTTGAAGACAAAATGACAGCTCTCAAACCCCTGTATTGTCTGCATGATTCCTCTGTAAAACAAAGTGCATAGATAGATGGAAGTATTGGTCCTGGATTATAAACAGCATTTTTGAACAAAGCTTTAAATTTTATTGAATTGCCAGTTCATAGAAGTTGCAAGGCCTTAGTAACCCATGGTTGTGGGTGTGGTGTTAACAGACAGAGAAGTCTCCAGATGGTTTCAGCTTCATACACCTGACACCACGTTCAGCATCTTTGGCATGGCTCTCTCAGAAAGACCAAATACATGGATTTTCAGAGCAAAGAGATGAGAAAGGGTTACACGTTTCTGTCTTTTTGGAGCCTTCTTTGTGGATAAATAGAGAATTTCATCCTTCAGCCTGTCTCTCCAGAGTCTTTTAAGAAAAGCAGAGCAATATGACTGTACAACAAGTGTGATTTTTTTAAAGTGATAAAAGAGACATCAGAGATCAGCAGCAAAACCAGAAATAAAATTATCTCCTTCCTTCAGTCCCAAGGTGGTTTTGCTCTTGTTAAATTTAATTTCACTAAGGGAAGCTGGGAGTGTTTTCAGTTTGGGTTTTTCTGTAAGGTTTTGGTTTTAGCTTTTGTTCAGTTCATCAAGGTAACTTCAAAGCTTCACCCTATGACTCTGGGAAAAACAGCTCAAGAGCAATAGTGCCTGCTAAAAAACCACTGCCTGGCTCAGCTTTCACAGTGGCTGAAGCTAGAATAGAATAGAATAGAATAGAATAGAATAGAATAGAATAGAATAGAATAGAATAGAATAGAATAGAATAGAATCGAATAGAATCGTCTTGGTTGGAAGGGACTAAAACCTAAACCTCCCCTTGTGCAGCTTCAGGCAATTTCTTCTGACCTGTCATTAGTCACTTGAGAGAAGAGCCCAACTCCCACCTCCCTACAACCCCTTTTCAGGCAGTTGTAGAGAGCAATGAGGTCTCCCCTCTGCCTCCTCTTCTTTCAACTAAACAATCCCAGTTCCCTCAGCCTCTCCTCATAGGACATGGAGGTGGTGCTTTCCTTTCTTCATCCTGTCTGGAGGATGCAGGAAAGGCAAGGATGTTTTCCTCAGCAGGTTACAATCCCTGACCCAGGCTCAATGGCACCAAGACCCACACACAAAGGAGGGAAACTCAGGTGTTTCCAAATCAAAACTCTTTCCCACTTGCCTAAAAACTTGTCGAGCGTCATTTGTAATGTTTATTTCTTTCCTCTTGTTGCCCCTTTCAGAGTCTGGATTCATGCAGAGCAAGTTTCTCCCTCCTAGCTGAAGGGTTTGCCAAATGCTAATTGACTGTTAAAAATGTTCTCATCAAAGTACAAATGCTGCACAGCTTTGCTGGCAAGGACCAGCAAGTTACTTGTCAGGCTGCTGCAAGCCAAGCTCCATAGGTCTGGGAAGCTGATGCCCCTGCTTGAGTGGTAGAATAAATATGTCTTTAGTGTTTTAAATGCTTTCTACTCCCTCCCATGGACTCAATCTAAAATTATTTCCTGAATAACTTTCCTTTCATTATTATTTACTAAATGTTGCCTCAGTCTATCAGCCATAAGGTTCTCCTGATTGATTGTTTGCCAAAGATATTTCTTTGTAGTAGTTTGTACCTATTGTTGCTTCTCTGGGATTTTTGCAGCCAACCTGAAAGCCTCATAATTAATTAAAAAAATAATTTTAAACACTTTTTTCAGCTTCTTTCTTACATTGTAATTACAAGGTGCATCAAGTCTGTCTTTGGGCTGCCAGAATGGTCTCAGATCCTGGTTCTCATGCACAGACAAGAACTTAAGTACATGGCTCTTAAGCATGTGAGCATCTCCACTGAAGCCAACGAGCCTCTTCACAGGCTTAAAATCTGTGAGAGACTGTCATCTGCTAGCACCAAGAATCAAAAGCAAGAAGCAGGGCTGAGAAAACTTTCTTTGCCTGAAATACACGTTTGGCATTGAAACAAAAGAGATTCTGAGGAAAAAACAAACAAACAAACAAACCAAACAAGCACAAAAACAAACAATAAAAAACTCCCAACAACAACAAAGAAGCTAAACCAAGAGGTCTTCAAATTGTGCTGAAATCCCTCCCTTTCTCACCTTAATACCTGCTTTTTGAGTCCATATGTAGTAGGTACATCTTGTGGTATTTCATAAAATCTCTGTCTCTGACAAGATGAGAAATTTAAATACAAATCTAAGAAAAAAACCCCAACCCCATCCTAACATCTTTACATTAAGAGGAGGAATATCCTCCTTATGAAGGTAACAACCTTTCACACAGCTCTGGAGGGCTCTGTTAGCCTGACAGATTATTGCCCAACATTGACAGAGGCAGAAAAGCCACTTGGCTGGAGGTAGCATAGAACAAAGAGGCAGACCACAAGCAATACATTATCAGCCCTGCTCTAAATGATTAAGAGTCAAAAAAGACTATGTGTGGAGTTCTGCAGCACAGACACTGTCTGCATGGTGTTTGTTCCTTCCCTGTGCCCAGTGCACTGGGCTAAGTCTATGACTGGGCTCCACATGTTCCCTGGGTTGTGTTGGGTATTAGTCAGGTTAGCAGTGATGCCAAGTTAGTTTATATGGTGATGTGTCAGAGAAAACTCTTTCCAAATAGTTTATTGCATCATGTGAATTGATCCAATCTGGGACTGTGTTTGGATGATAAATACTTTTAAATAACAAAAATTAGAAGAATAAAATAAATTAATTAGTATGTATGGTCAAATAACACTAGGAAAGCAATAGCAATGATAAACATTTGTTTCAAAAAAGGGATGTGTATGTTTTTAATATACATTGGGACAGCATGCAAGGAAGCTGAGTCTCTACTCCTGCCTCTGCCAATTGCTTTTACCCAACTAAAGGCATTTTGGGCTGTAGGTGTTGTGCTGGTAAAATGTGGGTGATATTTTTTGTGATTATTTTTCTGGGGCCCTTGCTAGGGAATTGTTACAAACACAAAGGGTCGTGCTTGCACTGACTTTGTATTCCATCTCTTACAACAGCTTTGACCTCGTAACCATTGGTGGCATCTCCATTATCCTGCACTTTGAGCGGGCTCCCTTCATCACCCAGGAGCACACGCTGTGGCTGCCATGGGATCGTTTCTTCGTGATGGAAACCATAGTCATGAGGCATGAAGAGAATGAGATCCCAAGCTGTGACCTCAGTAACTTTGCCCGGCCCAACCCTGTGGTCTCCCCATCTCCTCTGACGGCTTTTGCAAGTTCCTGCTCGGAGAAAGGTCCTATTATTCCTGAAATCCAGGTATGAACTTTCTGACCTAGGGAGAAAATAGTTCATGTCCTTTCTGTGCTTCTTTTGCCTGCTTTGAGCAACACGAGCCCAACTATTTTGTGTCGTTCTCTATTCCCCTGCTTTGCTAAACAGCAGCATTCCTGTTTGTGGCACTATGTTTTAGAGGTTTGCCAGCAACACTAGCCCACAAACACTCACTTCCCCAGGTTTCTTTTCCCTTATCCCTGAGAGATGGAGGCAATGTGCTTGTGGCCAACAGCAAAAACCTACATTGTCTCTGCTTTGACTTCACCTCTCTGCTGCAGAAGATGGGCTAGGACCCTCGTGTCACCCAAAACAAGCCTTTGGGCAGCCCTTTGGCATTCAATAAGCCCAGCACCAGGCTGATGGACCAATTGCTCTCTCATGCCTTCCTTCTGTTCAGGAGCAAACTTCACCCCCTGGGCATTGTGGACCTCACTGGTGGAGTATCAGCTGATAACTTGCTCAGGTTTGAAGGCATAGCCCTTGCTCTACAAAGCTGCTGAGATGTGCAGTCAGCCAGCAGACAGCTGGCAAGTGGCTAGCCTGCAGAGCACCTGGGTTTTATTGCATTTCATAGCATTTGGGATAGATAAGCAAAGCAAGAGGCTTATTTTTAATTTCTCATCCCCATTTTCCTTTTCAAAGGAAGAGCGAGTCAGATAAACTAGATTAGCAACCTGCAGTGGATTCAAAGTGTTTTGCTAAATGCGAAGTTAAGTTTCAAACTATATATTTTCCTTAAAAATAGTCACTGAGTTGAAATACATGGATGTAGCAGCATTCAAGTTTTGCTTTTCTGGGCATCTTATTCCCTGGGTTTTAGATGTCACCATTTGGTATGTCCTGGGTATTGCTTTTAGTGACAAATAATTGTGTGCCAAGGTAGAAGTCATAACAAGTGTAGAGACAAATTGTGTGATTCCTGCTTGACTCCATTGGGATTGCAGTAGTATTAATGAAAAAAGAAGTCAATTTACATCTTCTGATTTTAATACACCAGGTACTGTAACCAGCAACAAATAAACCTAATGGTCTCTTTACCTTTCCCTCTGGACCACATTTTGTAATCCTTTCTCACACTAATTTCCAGGTACAGTCACCAGGTTTGTCCCAACACAATTACTAATTAAGTCTCATATCTTGTAAAGTCCATCAAATTGCAAATTCTCAGTCCAGTTTTCACATCACTTTTTTCCTAAACCAAGAACCACCGTAAGGGAAAGAAGCAAATATCTGACGCAGTGAAACTATAATCAGAATCTCACTCATTATTTGGTAGGGTACTCATTAGATGGTGTTAATTATATCTGTTAAACTGAAACATTCTAAAACTCCTTTTCAATAAGGCTGCATGTCTGGTCTGTCTGTTGACTGTGAAAGCAGACAGGAGTGTAGATCATAAGCAATGTTTTGATACAGTTTCTTGACTATGGGTTGTAGAATCATAGAATGGTTTGAATTGGAAGGAGCCTTTAAAGCTCATCTGGTCCAACCCCCCTGCAGTAAGCAGGGCCATCTTCAACTAGATTAGATTGCTCAGAGCCCCGTCCAACTGGGCCTTGAATGTTTCCAGGGATGGGGCACCTACCAGCTTTCTGAGCAGCCTGGGCTGATGTTTCACAACTCTCATCATAGACGTTTAGTGTGGTTTGATATGTCCTGCTGATACCCTGCTTGGCCTCCAACTGCCAATCCAAAATGATCCCCCTATTGGTGTCCTGGGTTATATCTGCCAACCCCTGTGAACATCACAGATAGCTTGGACACCCCAAATCTCACTAGGCACTTCTAGATATAGAAACTAATTAAGACTTAAATGGGATTAATTTTGAGATTACGACACCTACATGATGTGTTCATGTGCAGTCATCTGGATGTGTGGAGATGTCTGAGGTCCCATTACAGCTGACAGAAAGCTAATCGATATTGTCAGCAGAGCCTACAGATCAATTAAGCTGACCATCTTGAAGGTATCTGGTTCCCACTGATGGTATTGGTCAGGTCCCCACTGACTGTAATTGATGCTTACATGCCTGCTTCAAACGCACACGCTTGTATGCTGACATTTAGATTTAGATGCCTTCAGCTGGAATTGAATCCCACTCTTAAGTTTATGTGGTGACACCAACCTTCTGAAGAACCTATCTCTGCTCATTTGTCATGGAGAGACCTAGAAATGTAGCTCAGAGGAGACTCTTAACTTTTAGGTTCCTAAGTTTAGATGAGTCCCATAGATGATCAGCAGTACATTTCCCATGTGCCAAATGATTGAGCTAAAACCTGCAAAATAATGTTCCACCTCAAATATTGACAGCTGAAGGTTAACAGAGTTTGTGGTGCTGGAGCATCCAAAATAATCTGATTTTATGGCAGAGTTCTGTGTTTTAGTTCATAAAAGGACGACTTTTCAGTCCTATACTGGATATACGTACAAGAAAAAATAGCCTAGCTGTCAGTTTCTGCAGCTGCATTTTATAATACAGAGTTTTCAGTACAGAAATGTTAAATATAAAAGGTGTCAGCAGGTAGCTGGGAGGAGGTGACAAGTGGATTACAGGGCTGGGACAAGTGGGCCGATAGGAACCTCATGAGCTTTAACACATAAATGCAGTGTCATCTACCTGGATCCATTCAGAAGACTAAATAATACGTTTTAAGTGTGATTTATGTACCTAAAGACAGGTTTGATGCCATTTAAGATGAAATGTCTCTTCACACCTCCAGCTGTAGCTTCAGAAAGGCAGAGATTTCAAGATGGTCTGTGTCAGATCTGTCATCCCCTTGCAGAGGTTTTGGATACAACAGAACATCTCAAAAGCACTGTATTAAAGTCCCTGAATCAGGCCCTAAATGCCTTTCTTTCTCAAAATTCCTTCTGAACATCATAATTACAAACAAATAAAAGATAGATTGTTCCTTGCTTTGTCTGCTGGCAAAGTGTAGAGTAGCTGCAATAGAAACGTGTGACTCAGAACAGAGACAAGATTTTCTACCTTGTCTCATGCAAATGATGGCAGAGTTGCTACCAGCAGAAGCATAGATTGACAGCCAGGATCAAAGGGAACATGGCAGTGAAATTGCTAAATTATGAAAAACCCTAGTAAGCCTGAAGAATCAGGTCTTCTGCCTGACCAGCCTGCTGGCTGGACCACTTTTAAAGAGCAGATTATATTGGTTAGGCTGTGATAAACTGTAAGAACCCTAGGCTTTCACAAGGACCCCAGACACAGCATATGAATGTATCTGATCCAAACAATTATCAAATAAGGGCACAATTCAGCTGTTTAGACTTTTGGTGCATTCAGAGTATTTTAAAGCTTATTTTCCCCTCTTCTCCCACCAGTGTCCTACTAGATTATACTCTCCTCATCAACATCCTGCATTGATGCTAGTGCAGCACTACTTAGAAACTACAAATGCATTTTGGATAATCTGAATTACCATTTGAACCCACTTTTCAAGCAGACATCTTTAAGCACAGCCCCTTGGTACCCCTGTGCTGACCTTTCCTCTGGAATGGTAGACAGCAGAGACAGATGACAGAGAGACATAACTATTTCTGACAGGGATTTGAACCACACGTTGCAAATATTACATCTGTGACAATTATTTCTGCCTGGCTTTTTCCTAGAGGGGTTACATATGAGGACAGATGTGATACAAGAGACCTCCTTTACTGCAGCTTGGCTCAGCTGGTCTCTGGCTGAGCCTGGTCACAGCCCAGCTTGCTGCTGAACTCATAAAATATACTTTAAAATTCCTGGGTTTTCCCAGTTCTGTCATTTTTCAGCCTCCTAAGCACTGAGATATGTAAATTGAAAAGGCTGCATTAGAGGAAGTAAATATTTATGAGCACAGTGGAACAGCGGTTTAACTTCTGGATGTGTCCATTTCTCAAGTGCTGCAATGCTCAGAGGCTGCAAGTTATCACTTGAAGAAGTGTTGAGCTTTGGA
The DNA here is from genome assembly GCF_020740795.1 of Apus apus. Taxonomy (NCBI): domain Eukaryota; kingdom Metazoa; phylum Chordata; class Aves; order Apodiformes; family Apodidae; genus Apus; species Apus apus. Next base: position 4,128,403 of record NC_067282.1, on the reverse strand, counting down.
TAATAGCTTAGAAGAGGTCTTTTCAGGGGGCAGATTACAAGATTTATCATTATTTATAACGCTAACCAGAAAATCTGTAAGAGATGAGCAGCTTGTCACACCAGGGAAGTTTGCTGCTCCCACATAGGAGGAGTTGAGTATAGGAGCCACGTAGCCTGGAAGACACCAGACTGTGATCCCTTCCTGATGGGTGGATCTCTTGACCCCCCTGCCTTCAGGGCTCCATGCCCTTAGTATTACAAAAGCTGATTATTGCTGGGGCAGTATTTTCACAGCTCCTTTAGGGGGCAGCACACCAAAGTAGTGCAGAAGTGGCACAGGAGAGAACGGTGCCAGTTGTGATCTTTTCACACATCCCATTATCAGACCAAGTTCTCCAGCTCACAGCTAAAAATCAACCTTCATCTTTCAAACGTTGCTGAAGGTTGCTGGTTTGTGCTAAAAATGTCCATATTGGGTGCTAACCTAAAAGTGACATTTTCTGGAAAGTGACAACTATTCCTGCTGCCCAAAAATTAAGAAAGAAATGCCCTTTTTTTTAATCAGCATTTTGAATGGGAGAATCAGTGTGGTGTCAGGGATGTACAGTGTCCAGCTCTGGAGCCCCCAGCACAAGAAGGATGTGGACTGGTTGCAGTGTGCCCAGAGGAGGGCTACAAAAATGATCAGAGGGCTGTAGCACCCCTCTTGTAAAGACAGACTGAGGGAGTTGGTGTTGTTCACCCTGAAGAAAAGACCTGAAAGGGGCCTATAAGAAGGCTGGGGAAGAGCTTTTCACAAGGGCATGTAAGGATAGGACAAGGGGTAATGGTTTTAAGCTAGAAAAAGGTAGATTTAGGTTGGACATTAGGAAAAAGATCTTTAATATGAGGGTGGTGGATCACTGGAACAGGTTGCTTAGAGAGGTGGTGGGGGTCCCATCCCTGGAGACATTCAAGGTCAAGCTTGATGAGGCTCTGAGCAACCTATTCTAGTGTGAGATGTCCCTGCTTATTGTAGGTGGTTCATGATCCTATGACTGTATCACCTTCCAGAAAATTTCCTTGCATTTCTCCAACTAAAATAATAAATAAATAAATAAATAAAATTTAAAAGTCACATAATTACTGAGACTTCTTTATCCTCAAAGCAGAACAGGGACAGACAAAACTTTTCCTGCTGTTTCTCCAGTCTTCTGTGCAATTCTGTATTGGAATGGAGACCTGTGAGGTCACTGTCCCAGTCAGCCAGAAATACCCACACTGCATGGCTGGAAGAGAAGATGAAGCATTTCACTTAGAATAAAGAGGAATTTGGCCAAGGAGGAGAAGGGAGAATGCAAGGGAAGGGAAAGGGCTTGATAGTGGTAGGTTAGACCAAGAGCTTCATTTAGCAGGTGAGAGGGAAGGGAATTTTAACCAAGGCACAGGGTAAGTAGGAACAAATGTGGGACCAGAAAATAAGGACCAGGACACAGGAAAGTAAAGGCTAGAGGGAGATCAGGCAAAGAGAGTCAGAAGTGAGGCAGGAGGGGAGCAGTTTCAAAGAAGGAGAGGTGGGTAAGTCAGAGGAGGGATAGTGGAAATAGGATTCACTAAAGACCTAGAGAGAATGGTAGGTTATGATCAGTGCCAGGGAACATATATAATGATATGGGCCAAGTAGGGCTTGATATTTTACTGGGAAAAATAAGCCAGGAGACAAAAATTATCAGCCATAGGAACCTGCCAAGATAAAAACCAGAAAAAGAAGCTAAATTAATGGTTTGGAATAATCTCAGACTCCAAGCTCTTTTCACCATGGGCCCTGGGACTCCTTTTAACAGTGAGTCCCATTGTAAACACTGACTTAAATGTGATACTCTGATCTTCTGTTCTGCTGTGTAACAAAGATGAAGAAAGAGGACATTCCTTGGCTTCCACAATGAAGCTTTTAAATTACATATATGATTTTGTACTTGATGCCTACTAGGTGTGTTTTTTTAGACATGTCTACTAGTGCTTTTATAAAGGTGTGTTTGATAAATTACAGCTTTACTGCCTTTTCCTGTCTGCTCACTGCTGATTTAATACCTCCTGGGTTCCTTTTCCACAGGCTCTACAGGAGGAGATTAATGTTTCTGGTAGTAAAATTAAAGTGAGTTACCTGAGTAGTCGCACAGCTGGCTACAAATCAGTCCTGAGGATCAGCATGACCCACCCCACCATCCCCTTCAACCTCATGAAAGTCCATCTCATGGTGGCCGTTGAGGGACGCCTCTTCAGAAAGTGGTTTGCAGCTGCTCCAGACCTGTCCTATTATTTCATCTGGGATAAGACAGATGTTTACAGCCAGAAGGTGTATGGGCTCTCAGAAGCCTTCGGTAAGTAACCCCAGGGCTTGTCTCTCTTTTTAGAAGCAGCTTAAGTGGCAATGCACAGACCTTTTCCCAGATCAGTGTGGTTCAACTGCTAACATGTAAAATGGTCCCTCCTGGTCCACTGCAGGTTCCCTGGGGAAGACTGGCCCCAGCTGTTGAGACAGCAAACATTTCCCCAACAGATGAGTACTTATCTGTTCTCTGCCTCATGGCCCAGCACATACATCATGAGCTGCTACCATCTTATTCACATAGAAGGGATGAACTGGGACTAGAGGCATTTGGCTACTTGTCACCTCTAACCAAAAGCTGTCAGCACTGCTTTGGAAGAAATCCCTAGAACTGAGCCCTCATCTCCACTCTTCCTTGTGCCTGACCTTCAGGATTGCTGTACTTTTCATTTTGCTTTATTCCCCACTCAAAAACATCATCCCAAACTGGGACATGACAGTCTTCTCCCTTGTACCTTGTGCATTCATTTACATCTGCAAAACACTGTCAGAAGCTGCAAGGCAGAGAATAGGAAGGTTCTTCATACTCAAGGTGCCAAATCCCCAGCACCAAGCATTGTGACCCATGCCACCCACTCTACAGGAGCAGAAACTGAAGTACTTGCTGAGGCTGAAAGCTGTGCTGTGGGTATAGTATGTACACAGAGACACACTTCATTTCTCTTCCTGCTGCCACCCAGACACCACTCAGTGAGCCTTGTGCAATGATGATGGAGAGAAGGGGTTACTTTGAGTGTATAGTGAGCAGAGGTGATGCTGCTCTGCAGTGGTTTCTTCCCATCTGATCAAAAACCAGAGCACATTCAGTCATGACAGAGTCCAGACTAGACCTTTCAGGCTGCCAAGACAAGGATATCAGCAAGATCCTAAATTAGCAAATAGAACTCTTCTTGACAGAAGGGCAGATCAGTGAGGCCTTGTAGCCCAACTGAAGCTTATGCTCCCCTTTAGAGGAGCTGTAGGGTGCCTTGTTTTCTAAGAGGAAGAATAGGTGTCTTCCTCTCACTCATGTCGAGCAGGCTGAATGGTTCAACTGCTGAGCCTCCTGGTGTGGAGTTCACAAGGAGAAGCACGTCCCGGTAGCATATTCTGAAAGTCTTTTACATGGTCTTTAAGATGCTAGATCTGCAGTGGGTGCTGGAGTGCTCCATGATGTATAGAATCATAGAATCATAGAACTATTCAGGTTGGAAAAGCCCCTTGGGATCACTGAGTCCAACCATCATCCCTACTCTACAAACTTCTCCCCTAAACCACATCCACCAACACCACATCCAAACCACCCTCCAACACATCCAGGGATGGTGACTCCACCACCTCCCTAGGCAGCCTATTCCAGTGTCTGACCACTCTTTCTGTGGAAAAATCCTTCCTCATGTCCAGTCTAAACCTCCCCTGGTGCAGCTTGAAGTCCTTCCCTCTTGTTCTGTTGCTAATTACCTGTGAGAAGAGACCAGCACCAACCTCTCCACAATGACCTTTCAGGTAGTTGTAGAGACTGATGAGGTCTCCCCTCAGCCTCCTCTTCCTCAAACTAAACATTCCCAGCTCCTTCAAGGGTTCTTCATCAGATTGATTCTCTAGGCCCTTCACCAGCTTCATTGCCCTCCTCTGTACACACATCTCTGCAGCCCCAGAGTACTCAAGCAGGTCTGAGGGCATCAGCATTCAGATTTTCAATTATTCCCTCCTCTAGAAGAGTGGAAAATATCAAGCCTTCATTTTCTAAACTAAATCTTTCTGTGTTTCTGCAAAAGGCTATATTTGATGGAGGGTCCTGAATTTGCTCAGTGCTCAGCAGTTTGCAAGAAGGCAAGCAAACTTTTAAGAGAAGACCTTTATTTCTATCTAGTAAAAAAAAAAAAAAAAAAAGAAAAAAAAAAAGAAAAAAGAAAATAAAAGAAAGAAGAATAAAAGCTATGTAATTGCTTTTCATTTGTGTAGAACTTGCAGTTCTGCTCCACTTCAGCTGTTAGTGCTGAAAAGATCAGGTAGGGCAGAAGAAAAGCACACCAATGAAACTGGGCCTGCTTCTTCTGAGAAAATCATAAAGGAGTCATTATTCTGTCAAAACCATGATTTTCCTTCTACCAACATCATTTTACTCTTGAGCAACTCCAATGTGTTCAGCAGAGTTACCCCTGAAAGGTTCTGATTAGACACCATGACAAGCAAACCATGTTCTGCTATGTAGCCTTTTGAGATTAACAATGACCACAAGACAACCTAGTCTAAGATTGCTGTCTCTGAGGGACTCACTGCCCTGTGCCTCATTTGGATATGTCTTTACTTTCCAAGAATGGCCATGATTTTTAGCAAGTTCCTGACATTAAGTCTTAGATTAAAGATAGTTGATACAAGTAAAATGCTCCCATTTAGGAGTTTGCCATCTCAAATACCCATTGTTTTAAAAAGTCTTTAAAGTAGTGCCTTTTGAATATTTAGCACGTGTACCCAACACCTACAACTGCCTTGACCTTTTTGAATGCAGAATGGCCTTTAAAGAGAAAAATATTAAGACTTTGCATTGTGGTGATGACATTTTAAATAAAATTGGCAGTTGTCTGTAGAAATGCTCTTAGCCCTGCTCAGCTGAAACTATGTGTGCTGACTGTGCATTTCTGGGTTATTAATCTAGAGGGTCTTTTGCTTCCTTCTTGTTCGTAGTTTCTGTAGGTTACGAGTATGAATCCTGTCCTGACTTGATCCTGTGGGAGAAGAGGACAGCTGTGCTTCAGGGTTATGAAATTGATGCTTCCAAACTTGGAGGATGGTCCCTGGACAAACATCATGCCCTCAACATACAAAGTGGTGGGTTGACTGTAACACATAAAAATAATGCAGTGTTGCAAGGCCCAGTTGCTTCTTATTAAGAATTCAAGAAGAGGAAAGGAAAGAAACACGTCCAGTGTCTACTCTCTCATGTATTTTATTGACACAGTATTTCTAGTAACCTACCTTTAGAACTAAATGATGTGCATAAATCCAAAAGAAGCCAGCCATCATGAAGTAGTTGAGTTTGAGCATGTCTGACTACATAATGTCTTAAAAGAAGGGAATGAACAATTAAAGTATTCCTAAAATAACAAAGGGAAGATTGAACCTACAGATTGAACCTACCACTGACCATAAACCCACCCAGACACATCCTCCAACCTTCTGCAAGTGTATTTGCAGAAATAAAGGACTTCATGGGTCATAAGGGAGAGTCCCATGAGTTATGGAATTTCTTTTTTTACCTAGTAGGCTGCAAATTAGAGGGCAAGACCCAGGAGACACTGAAAATGTGTTTCATTCAAAGGTAAAGACAGTCTTGCTCTCCCTACATTTTTTCATCAGGATATGTAATGGGTCTATAAAAATACTTCAGATAAGGGGCTTCTCATTTGAAATCAGCACAAAACAATAATGTAAAAGATGATAAACCTCCTTAGAATCATGTAATCATTTAGGTTGGAAAAGACCTTTAATATCATCAAGTCCAGCTGTAAATTGATCACTGCCAAATCCACCACTAAACCATGTCCTTGCCACTTGACAAATTCCCCAGCTGCCATCCAACATTACCAATTTATGCTCTCTTGGGACTCAGCTTCCCTATCTCTCTCTAGTTCCCTTATTTCTGTTTTCTCTCTCCAGGCATCTTGCATAAAGGAAATGGGGAAAACCAGTTTATTTCCCAGCAGCCGCCTGTAATCGGAAGCATTATGGGCAACGGCCGCAGACGTAGCATTTCTTGTCCAAGCTGCAATGGTCTTGCAGATGGGAACAAACTCCTGGCTCCTGTTGCCCTAACATGTGGATCTGATGGAAGTCTTTACGTTGGAGATTTCAACTACATCCGAAGGATCTTCCCCTCTGGCAATGTCACCAACATACTGGAGCTGAGGTACGTTGTGCTGAATGTGGCCACTATAATTATGCCCTCAAGTTCTGCAGAAATATTATATATCCAAAAGGAAAATGAGCAAAACTCTTTAAAAAGCCTGCAGAATCACAGGAAAAAAGAAATAAATCTGTCCAGATTTGCCTCTTCTGCAGCTCTGCTGACTTTGATTTACACCAGAGAAACACAAGCCTAACAAGTTCTTCCAGAACTGAATCACATACCAAAAATATTGACACATTTCTGTCCTGTTAAATCAATCTGTGTCGATGTGTCCCGTTTGGGGTAGTTAGAGATCAGAGGAAATTCTTAAAACTAACAGGCTCTGAGAGAACCTAAAATTGGAAGGACAAAGCACTGATGAGGATATGTAGAGGTTAATGAGGACAGATGATCGTTCATACTTAAAACAGGATGGTCACCTAGGGAATCACAGACTCCAGTTGTTTTTAGGGAAATAAATATATATCAGCTCTTCTCAGTTCCCAAAAGAACAGCAGTGTCAGGATGAACGTGCCAGTGGATCATCTGAAAGTAAGTGAAGTGTTCCCATTTTCCCCCCAAATAAATAAAAAATAAATAAATAAATAAATAAATAAATTAGGAGAAACAGGAAGGCTCGTGAAAGAACATAAATTGAAAACAAGGAAGAACAGGGATAAGTATATATATGTCCCAGGTTCTGAGGAGATTAAAAAGATCGTGACTGAATCAACATTTCAGATTGACCTCACTGGGGATATTATTTCCTGTCTTAAAATTTCTACAACAAATACAATTACCCATTTCAAAGTTCCAGGGCCTGATTCTGGATGCTGTGTGGCCAGACAAGACTCACCCCAGGAAAGTCAGTAGAGTTAAATTATTGGTTTTGAATGAATCTTCTTCTTCAAGGACCTGACCTGAGGTCAATATGAGGTTAGCATGGTAGGAAGGTTCACCTTCCCGCTTACCTCTCAATATCTGGCCTGAAAGTGAGAATCTTCCAGAAAGTAAGAACCTCCCTGCTCTGCTGAGATTTCATGTCCTAGCTGCTGAAGACAAAAGGCTCCATGTCTGCAAGAACTGCCATGTGGAAGCTTGCTAGACAGCTTACTAGAGCAGCAGGGTGCAATACATTGCTTTGTATTTGCTCCACGGGGCCACAGGTGAAAATGAAAGATATGATGCAGTAAGATTGGTGCATGATCCCATTAGTCCCTCATTTACAAATACCCCACAGTCCTTAAACCTTGCTGAAGGTCTTAGCTGACATCCAGAACCATCATCATAGATCGTGGTGTATGAGAAAGAAAATCCAGACAGCCATCACAAGGCTGGCACTTACAGAAGAGGTGTCTTGATATGCTTATGCTCACAGGGCAGCAAGGGCATTGAATTAGGAAGCCCAGAATGAGATGTTTACAGCCACATCCCAGAGGGCTGGGATACCTTCTGAGCAAATAAGCAAGAACCTGATTCTTGCTATTCTCTTACATGAGATCCAAGGACATAGTAATTCTCATGTTTGTAAGGTGGGAAACTGGGATAAATCTTCAGACCTGGTCCACGTTAAAGAATGTAATGTTCTTCCAGTGCCAGAAAGTTATTTTAATGACCAAAGGTGAGATTTCCAGAGAGCGTAGATGATCTGGGGCCCAAATCCCATTGCAACTGAGTGGGATTAATATGTCATTCCCAGACGTACAGTTTTGAAAACCCAATCCCTGTTTCATTGTCAGTGGAAATACCAGATCCAGCAGAGATTTTGCAGAGTATTTCCTGATTGGAGAAGAGAAAATTGTATGCCTTGACAGAGTGGCCTTGCTGGCTTTTGTGCAGAGCCAGTGTTAAATTTACTCCAGGGTTAAATCTGCTGGAACGATTGCTGCTTCATCTGTGCAAACACTTAAGTTACTGAATCTAATAAACATTTCTTCACTCGGGTGTGCCATAAAGTAAGTGGGCTCAGATGCTGTCTGACCAAGAGCTATGAAGGAAAGCCATTGCTTTTGGACTAAATGGAGTTTGCTTGTGTCTTCTCAAATCAGCATCTCCTTGGAGATTAACACTTTCACTGTTTGGCTTTTGGGTTTTGTTCTGGGGAGGTGTGGTTTTAGCGTAGTGTTCTGTCACAGAGAGGAAAGCAAATACACTGTGGGTTGCAGGTAACTGCAGCTGGGTATGTAACCAGGGTCTAGACCCATTAAAAACATCCACCTCAACATAATTTCAGTCCTCTGGGCTAGAGTTCATGAGGTCACAGCAACAAACTGCCACCCATAACTATGCAATTGTTGAGTTATCTTTGTAAATCACAAGAAATTGCTTTGACTGAGAGTAAAAAAACCTGTTATCTGCATCTACATATATTTAGCTCAGTACTGCTTTGAATGATAAAGTCTGCCTGGTCCCATCTCCTGCATAAGTTAATAACTCCAAGCAGGTGAGATCAAACTTCCTTTGTGATATGCAGCAGTACATAAGTGAGCTCACTGCCAAGTAATATCCAATATAAAATATATCAGTGTCATTCCAGCTAAGTCTTTATTTATTATTGCATTGTATGATACAGTTACTGTCAAGTTTTCAATCTGCTAATAATGCATCGAACTGAGCTGCTAACACCTCATTCTCTCTTCTGTTCCCTGCTTTCCTGTCTTCTGTCAGAAATAAAGATTTCAGACATAGGTAAGCCAACCAGTGGAGAATTCTTACGCTGCTCCCTGTCTTGTTGCATGTTGTTACACAGTGAGCCACAAGTGCTGTTTCCAGATGATTCACTAGCAAATGAAGCTGGCGTGATTAAAATTGGCGTAGGCAATCAGTCATCAGAACTGGGAGCCATTCATCACAGGGCAGAGTCACACTGACTTCTGCATGAGCTGTTCTAGCTGGAGACAGGGGGAGTGTAGACACAAGAAGCAGAGTAACCAGGAGGAGGGTGGAAGGAAAAATGGGTGGGAATTAACCAAGAATGCAACGTGGGGTCAGCGTCAAGATACAAACTGCTGGAATAGCTATGATGGAAAAGTAATTTTCATATGGTGAAATGTCTTATTTTTGAGTTTTGGGGAATGTAACAGGCATAATGAAGGGCCAGATGTACCCCAGCATCACCCACTTAGGGAAGTAAGTTTTTGTAATTCTTTGTCAGTCTGAGCTCTTCACAGAGAGCCTTCACATTATGTCAGTGTGTCAGGCTCAGATAGGAGGTAGCACAACTCAAAGCCTTAGCCAGAAAATGCAATAAAAAAAAAGAGCAATGACAAGAAAACAAGATGAAAGAGAGACTCCTAAATTGGAGCTTTGTCACTAAGAATATTTGTCATTTGGGTTCATTGGAGTTTCAGTGGGTTTGATCCAATCAATTGCATTCAGAATGATGTCAACCTCCTGTCACTGTCTGTGTTTGCAAGGACTTCTCTGGCTCTGACAAGTTTCCTCTCCTTCTCCCTGGTTGCTTTCTAAATTAGAAGCTTGGACTGTGGAGTTGGGTTGCTTGGGTTTTTTTGTTTGGTTTAGTTTTCTTTTTGCGTTTGGGATTGGGGATTTTTCTTGCTACATGCTTTTTATGTACTGTTTCTTTGACTTCCTAGGGGCTGTGCAAAACCAGAAACGTTCATTTTATCTGCATGCCTGGAAATGCAATGGAGTAGAAACTGTTTTTTTGCCCTATTGCCAGAACATTAATGAAGGGCTGAGCTTCCACACTTGTAATGGACTGGCCCAAAGCATCTATTAGCAGGGCTGGGAGGTTGGTACACAAGACCTCTGCAGTGACTGTCTTCATCAGGCTGAGTTCCAGCCCCCCAGCTCCTCTTTCACATCATTTGAAGGCAATAGAAAAATTCATTTCTCTTTGAAACAACCAAGTTGTATCCTTAATGCCCTAGAAACACACAGGCACTAAAGTGTAGCTGCTTTGTCAGTGAAGGGCAGCAGCTGAGTACCTGTTACAAGATGAGGTTTTTATATATTAAGACAATAAGTGAGTGAAGATATATGGACTGGCCACAAATGCTGCAGGTGCCAGCAGAGCATTAGAGAGTTGCCAGGGCTTCGGCCTTTAGGCAATTCCTAAAAACTAATAAATGAAATGAAAGAAAGCCAAGACCTGCCTGCTTCATTGCAGTCCAAAGGGGATCAGTGAAGGAGGAGAAGGAGATGAGGAGGAGCTCTAGATCAAATGTTCCTGTCCATGACTATAGTCAGGGAGTGAGTTAGCAGCTGTTCTGTGTCATTTGCAGTCTGAGCTCTTTTTTTACTTCTTGTTAGGAAGTCTCTTCATTTCTGAGCCACAGGGAAATGAGTAGGTGTAGTCTTAGCTAAAGCTCCAGTGCTTTGAGTTTCAGAAGGTCCTAAGCTTGACGCTATTGCTAGGCAACAACTGCAAAGAGTGAGATCCACAGGACTGGGTCTTAGTGGTCTGGAAAAGCTGTAATTCATATGCAAAAGCTTCCTCACTTCAGGGGAAAGGATTCCTCCCAACTACGTAAGCTGTGGTGAGCTCGATCTCCAGAGATTCTGAAACCACTTACCAAGAGACTTGGCTTCACAGCACAATATAGGTAACCAAGGTCTAATTCTGCAACAGCCAAAACAGCTGTGTCAACATGGAGGATGTTAGCTACCCCAAGAAGTATCACCAAATTGTGATTCCTCCCAATTTTACACCCATCTGTCATTCACTAATAGATTAATAGGAATTTACTCCAGTATGTCTGTGTATGGACCTGTCTTGATGGGCCTGTAGAAGCTAATGACTTTTTCCAAGCATGGCAAAAATAATTTGCAGTTAATTAGAATTGTCTTCTCTCTGTGGGAACAAGGAGTGCAATGAGGCATTTCTGCTTTGCAAATATACAAAAAAGTGGCCAGACTTAAATACATTCTTCCTTTCTTGTTTCCCCTCGCACCTTAGAGAGACAGATCTACAATTAGTTGCAAAGACAGTTATCTCAGAAACTGCCCTAGGATTGGATCAACAGTCCTTTGCAGTCCCTGAGTTGGCTTATGTCATTGCTGTGAAGTTTTATTATCCAGCCTATGACACTAGAAGAGCTTTGGGCATTGCACAGAAACTGAAAACACTAAAAGGCCAAGTGTAAGTTCCGCACACTGCACTGTGTGGCCTCCTTATGTATTAATCTATTGAATGTCACCCAGGGAAAAAAAAAGACCAGTACCTCACACAAGCTCTTAAAAAAAAAATCCTCTGTTTGTGAGCTGCGGCGTGCTTAGCATGGAGCCATGGAAACACAGCCTCAATGAACAAAAATCCCTTGGCTGCAGGAATTCAGTAGGTCTTTAGTCACCAGCAAATGCATGTGGCCAGGACGGCTCAGAGGGGAAGAGGGCAGCTAGCACAGAAACTTTTACAGAGGTGGTTTCATCTCCTTAAACAGAGACATCTGATCCAAAGAAGCCCCAGGGCTTATTTAGATTTGGTCTATTCAGATAAGCTGCTTTGAGTCACTAACTTTGGTGTTGTGACTGCTCCTGTCTGTGTACCACAGTGAAAGCCAGAGCCACACTGTTTCCAGTAACAGAAGTTTCCCTTTAGAGGAGGTTGTAGATGCCCTTGTGTTTGAGAAACTAAGCTGCACTACATCTTGTAACATGTAAGATGTTGAAAGTAAGTCAGACAAACCGTACCTTAAAAGTTGTTTTTTTCTCTCTATTGACCATAAAGGGAGTTAAGGCAGCCAGTTCAGATGTAAGCACCATGTACACTCAGCAGTAAGATGATCCCTGGCATTGAACAGGAGCTGCCCAGGATCGGCTTGCGACACCAGTAAAAAGGGGCAGTCTGCTGGCCTGATGTAACCTGCTGAAACCAGGGAACATCTCCCTTTTCTCAGCTTTATTCCTTAGGAATTGTCTTCCCACTTTGGAGCAAGAGGTTTCCTCCTCAGACTCCTCCAAAACATGGGCTCTGGACCCAAGCAGATAATATCAAGCTTTGCTTGGCACCTGTGCATCTATTTTAGTACTACAGAGGCAATCCAAAATTATCATCTGTCTGCCTGTTCACTCAGCTTTTTATCACTTTCCTTCTTCCTGTCTGTATTTAAGGAATCATGTAAAGCATAAGCACTTTAAAATGGAGTTTGAATCTCCTAACATGTCTGCTGGCACCTAAATGGTGCTGGCACCATCTTGTCCAAACAATGAGAATGAGAAAATGAAGGGGACCAGGGAAAGCCTATATGCAACCCTAAACAACTGGGATAATTCTGAACCTGGAAGATTTCCCTGTGCTTTACCAGCATATCGTTGTATCAAAAGTGTAGAAGGAACCCATATCACCTTCATTTCACTTTGGCCTGCAGAACTTCTGCCTGTAAAATTGTTCTCATTCCCAGTGACTACACCATCATGGCCACTAATACCCACTAAAGCATCAGTTCTTGGCTAAGAACAAACTCACCCCATCCCTGCAAGTTTGGTTTGTGCTTCAGGGAACTAAAATATGAATGCAGTGCTGAGGGTTTCTTCTAAAAAAACCTTAATAACAAAAGAAAAGCTCTGAATAGAAAATCAGCTCTTCACCTACAGTACTTTTCTGCTGGTGGCAATGTCAATATGGGGGATAAATATTCTAAGACTACAACTACTGTAACAAATTAAGTCTTCTGAATGGTAAAAAACCCTGTCTCTTGTTTTGGTCTGTTATCTAACAGCACTGAGAGACGATGAAAGGAAAAAAAATCTCCTCTGCTTCGCCCCAGGCAGATTTATTTCACTTGGTGTTCAGTTCAGTCCAGTTTGCCTCTTGGATTTTCCTATTGATTGTGGCTTTAAATAAAAAACAAAGCCCCAGTGTTCCCAGCTTCAGTGTTCATGCATTATCACAGATGAAGGGAAGCAGTTTGGGAACTTTTACAATACTAACCTATGTTTATTTAGCATCTCTCATTCTGAAGGATCCCAAAGTGATAAGCAAAAGCTCCAGTGTGTAATGCTTTGCAATTTGTGCAAGGGCAGAGCGTGACACCTTCCCAGTACAGTGGTGAAAACTGTTGGCAGAGGCCAGGAGGCTAAAGTCCAGCTTGATAATTTTAATAGGTTGTGTTTTACCTTCCCTGGTCCAAAACACCCCATGTTCCAGGTTAAATACTCCACTGCCTAAGCCATTCCAGGAGCCTTTCCACCCAGCAAAGCCCTATGCATGGGGTGGTGTGTAGGAGACCATGATAAGAAAAGCCTAGGAAGTCCAGCCAATAAAAATGTACCAATATTTCTTATCACTCACACAGATCCATGCAGAAGAAAAGATATAATTTGTATTTGGGCCACCCATAACATTACTAACGTTAGATTTAGAAAGGTAATTGTATGCCTTGGGAGAGTTTCACTATCAGCTCACCAGGTGATATCCAAATTTTTAGTGACCCAAGATTATTGCCATACCATGGGTAGTCAACATAAGTTTCTACCTCTACCTCTTCCAAAACACATGTGGTAGTAGAGGTGTGTGTGCCTCTGTGGCATTCAGCTGTGCAGAGGATTAAAAGTTTAACCAGACAGAGCTAATTTTTAAATGACTGTGAACTTTGAAATCACCCCTGCTTTTTTGTGGCATCTATATTCAGGCCATCACTAATACAACTAAACTTGGGTTACCAGCAACTACTTTAAATACTACCTTAATATGACCAGTTTTTTGCTTAGTAAATTTAAGTGGGAAGTACCATTCAGCTTTTCTGCTAGATGAATGTTTTGCTTTTACCTGTTTCTCTGATGTATGGTTAAAAGCAACCACCACTTGTTTCAGCATCCATTCTATACAGGAGCTGGGATTAGAAAACAGCTTTAAGATCTCTCTCTTCCCCTGAAGGTTGGAATCAATAATAAAATCCACCAGAGTGAGTCTATGAAATCCAAAAATAAATTACAATGATAATGCTGGGATGTGGGAGTGGGAACCTCCCTTTCTGGTACCATTTTTATCCATCTTGGGGAAAGTCATTAGCCTTTGCCTATCTGCAAATGGCCTGCTGCAAGATTGTGCTTTCCAGGCAAAGATTATAAAAAATTGCAAAGTGCCATTAAAAATGTCCTACTCTTGTCCACCTCCCATGCAAAGTAGAGATTAGGAACAGCTCAAAACCAGACTGACATTCAGCTGGGCTTTGTTAGGACAGTCAGCAGAAAATGCAAGGCCCTGATCAAAATGGATGATGGTTTCCCACAGGGAACTTCTTCCACCAATGTAGAAGCCACTTGCTTAGTGTGAGTGACAAGCAGGTAAATGAAATAATACCCTACCAGCCTGCTGTCATTGGAAAGGAATACAGATGGAGACTGAACTGTCAGGCTGGAGCTGTCTTGAAGGTCAGAGCATTTTATTTAGCAAGAATCACTGTCATTTGTGAAGATGAAATCTGTTCAGACTTTAATAGGATAAATCACAAGGGATATTCAAGAATAAATCAGAAAGGCTTTTGCCCAAAGTATTAAGTAATTTGAATGAAGAACCAACTTACAGCTTTTTTAAGCAGATAATAATTCAGTAGTTTTTATGTGTGTGAAGTGGGGTTAATTTTCCTAACATAAAGGTTGAAAGAGAAAGGAAATTTCTTATAATGAGGGATAGAGGCAACTGTGATCAATGCTCAGGCTTCCAACCAGCTTTTCCTGGAACAATTCCATGAAGTGCAAAATTGTGAACTATGGCCTATACATTTATTATGAATTCTTGGGACCTGATGAGTTTGGACAGCTTGAAGGTGTTCTGGAGAAGAGTAGAGGCTTTTTCCTACTTGTTCTAATTACTGCTTAGCCTTTCTTAGAAGTAAGGAGACCTGTGTTCTGGCAGCAGGTTACAAGTTTCATCTGTTGGTTTCAGGCTTAGAAGAGATGCAGCTCAATTCACACTAGTAATAAACACTTAATTTTCATAAAAGAAATTAATAAGTTTAATACCTATATTAAACTATAGATAGAATCCTTAAAAGATATATTTTTTAATTGTGTCTAAATTAATCTAATGTTTTTTTCTGGCCAGTCTCACTGCTTTCCATAAAGTGGATGCTAGTTTATCAGTTTCTTCAGTCTTGGGCTCATTTAGTGTTGTAGTCATGGAGCTAAAAACATCTTTCTGTCTTCTCACCCCATTCTGTCACCACCCTTTCTTGTTTTTGAGGAAGCAGGGAATGAAAGGGGTTTACCAGGGGATTAATGCTCAGGTTTCTCAGCCCTCCTCCTAGTTCATGTTTTACTTAGGGCAAAACATGACACTCTAAGGACCATTTTGTTTCTCTCTTCTGTGAGGTCCAGCTGAACTCAGTGGCAGGACTTCCCCTGACCTCCACAAAGGCAGGACAGGACTCTAAGGTCTTTGCTGGAGTCATCAAGAACACCAGAAAAGCCTTAGTGCAGTGATTTTCAAGAGTATTCCTGCAAATGCTTTATACTTGGGAATCTGCTTTTATAATTGTCCTGGGGTCTTTCTTGGAGCGGGGGGAGTGATTTGATTTGATGTTTTTACTTTGTTTTCTGCACCTTGTTTACTATGCTTTCCCTTCACTTTCTGGCACTGCACTAATATCGGTCTCAGGATTGTGTCTAAATTAACCAATTAAGCAATCCCAGGCACTGGAACTCAACCTAGAGGAGTTCCTGGCATGATTTTGCTTGGGCCAGCAAGCCTTCCTGTGATAGTTGCCCTCTGTTCCTGAGAGCACCCCAGGCACAGCAACTGGTAGCAGACTGCTTCCCTTTCCCAGTCTGTCTGCCTAGTGCATTTTTATTCTCTTAAGTGCTTGCATTGCCTGTTGCCTTTAGAGAACAAATAATCAAAAAAATATTAACATCATACCCTTGTTTTTCAGCCACAGCCCAGCTCATAAGTATTACTTGACCACAGATCCAATCACTGGCTCCATCTACCTCTCTGACACCAACAGCCGACGTATCTATAAAATCAAGTCAACCACGTCAGTGAAAGACATCGTGAAGAATTCAGAGGTCTTGGCTGGAACTGGGGATCAGTGCCTCCCGTTCGACGACACCCGCTGTGGAGATGGAGGCAAAGGCACTGATGCCACCCTTACCAACCCCAGGGGTGAGACTGACTCTTCTCCATGGGCCTTTTTAAAGGGGTCTTTTTGAAAGGGGCTTGTTTAGTCGTGCAGGAGACTGTTCTCCTCTCCAGTTCAGAAAATGAGCTTGGATTTTGCTGGCATTCCCATATCAACCCACAAACACATCTGAAAGGCTTACCTCTGGAAGTGAGTAGGTATGGCTCAACCTCAGCCAGTCCTGGTTCTTCTTATTGATGTGACTGAGAGGAGTGCTAGACCCGAGGAGTGTAGTGATGGGCATATGTCCAAAAGGCAGCAGAATAAAGCCACCCATTAGTTTGATACCTGATTAGCCACTATTTCTTACCAAATATAAGTGTTTGGTCCTCCCCAGTCTGGGCTGGGTTCACTTACATTCAGTTCACTGAGGCTTTCTTGACACTAAAAAGTAAAAAGGTCTATAAGAATTGCTGTCTATATAAAACAGCAAGAAAAGCAGCGTGCTGATGCATATGTAAATTGAGGTTTATACATGGACATTATACCATGGCATCCAGCTTATGTCCTATAGAGGGGTGGATACTAATTTCAGTATGGGAATGGTCTGCTTCAGCATGAGCTCACCTGGCTCCTGATTAGCTTACTTAAATGTGATAAAAGCACAGTCAAATCAGAATAAAAGCACCACACAAGCTTCGTGACTGTGAACTAAATTGTTCAAAACAGGTTTAGCCAAACATATGTAGTCCTGTGTGTAGCCAAGACTACAGTCTGGCAGTCTCAAGGTAACAGGCTCTGCATATGTCGCTCCTCCCAGCTGTCCACAACTCCTAAGAAAAAAAACACAGAGGGTATAAAGATACTGCAAGATACTGTTGTTGTACACACCTTCTGCAGTGTCTGTGAAGGTGGGCAAAGAAGGATTCCCATGCAGGAATGCTTTTAGAAATGTGGCTTTTTTGCCTGTTGTATGTGTTCTTGCCTTGTTAGGATTGTGAAGAGTTATTTGTATGTTCTTGGCAATGGTATCAAGGTGCTGCAGGTTTCCTTTTTCCTTCCATCTGGGAATGGTAACTCGTTCCTCACCATGGCAATTCCAACCTCTTTGTAAAGCAACTTCCCAGCAAAACCTGGGCATCCTTTAACAAGTAATTTAACAAAGAGCAGGTAAGATGAAGACAGCTGAGCTGTGGTATCTCCTCTTGGACAAACTTCTCAGGAAGTTATTTTTCTTGACAAAGAGATGACATTATTATCCAAGAAACCCAAACTGATTTAGTGGCCTTTTGTGTCAGCTCTAGTTGTGATTATTTTTTTGCTGTTACATGTCAGCTAGTTGATTCCTGGCAGGACATGGAAAAATATGCCTTGGGAGACTTGTTCTTTGCCAAAAAGCACTGAAAGCTGAACTGCTACCCTGGTAATGTCCAAAGGGCCCAGCATGGTTTCCAAGCACTCCAGACTCCCCTGAGGTGACAGTTATATGGCAATAAAGTATTGCCAGAGGCACAGATATAGAAAGGGAACAGCTACCTGTGGACAGGTTGCCATGCAGAAATGATCTCACAAAAAGAAAATTAAGTGACTTGGGCAGAGAGATTCAGACAGTCCAGCAGATGAGTCATGAGATCAGGGAATCCAAAAATCTGTAATCCAAGTTTCTACACCACTTTGATTTTCAACCAGTGAAAAACAAAACCAACCAAGCCAGTGCTTTGGTTGGACATCCCTTCTCCCTTGTACAAGATAAGAGGAATATTATTCATTCCCTCCATGGATGGGTGTTGCAAGGTTTAGATGAATCATGTTTCTGCTTTGCTATGGGAAACAGAGGTCTGAAGTTCAAAGCTTTCAGCACTGAAATTCTTCTTGTTGGCAATTCAAGCTCTCAGGAGACTGTTCTTCCACCTCAGTCACGTAACAGCAAAACACATGCGTTCATTCCTCAAAGCTCCCAAAATTTCACAAAACAGAAGTAAATTGAGGGTGAAAGAGGAAATGACACGAAGTAAAATGGCAAGGAGATAATAATAACCCGGAAAGCCCACACTGCCAATGGAAGGTTCGTAAACAGTGTTCCCTGATCTGGTTCTAGCCTGAGTTAACCGAGTTGGCTGAGGCAACAGCTTTGGCAGGTGTGACTCACTTTTCATTCACCTCAATAAGTGATTAACAGTGAAAACTCACACTGACAATATCATGTCAGTATTGTTTGTATCTCACAGTGGGTCATCCTAGCAGAAAAATCCAGCAAATGCTCTTCTTTCATGTACTTCATAATAGTTCACAATAAAAATGACATATTGTACAAGTAACTAGTAGTCCTCAGGTTACCCTTTAGCTTCCCTGCCTTGGCAGGGGAATAAACACTCATAAGAGAATGGTCAGAGGAAATGAGAAAATTATTCTGTCACTGTAGAGATACCACCTGGCTAGGAAAGGACTTGGAAAATTCAGTTCTTTGAGAATCACCACTCTTCCTGGGACTCTACTTTTTAAAGCTAAAGCTGTTTTATTCACTGAAAAGAGTTAATTCATGCAATCTCAGATTTGTGTTTTTAGAAGACATCTTTGCACTTGTTAAAAAATTGAAGGTAAGAAAATCTTGCCTCCACTTTTATGATGTTTTAATTAGCTGATGTTTGCAGTTTGCTGGGAAATACTGAGGGAATACAGGCCTGCCAAGTGAAAAACAGCAGTTCATGAAGACTAGAGAATCAGTCGTGAGGTGTCAATATATACTTTAGCTTCTACCTTTTGGATCAGTCAGGCATCTGGGGTAAGCAGGTTTTTTTGCTCTCTTCTCAGTGGAAAGAAACTGGTACACTGAAGGTAGTTCATTTTATGCCAGTGCACATGTCCAAGGATCTGGGATTGCCAGTCTCCTCGTGGATATGATAGCCTGAAGGATGAGGTCCCCACCCCAGCTCACACCATTCAGAATGGTTCTCCACTTTCTGAGCAGCAGCCTTTTCCCACAGCATTGATTAACTCCTCCAGTTCCTACCATACTTCCTGTCAGTTCAGGATGGATAATTTCTTAGAATCATAGAATCCTAGAATAGTTTGGGTTGGAAGGAACCTTCAAAGGTAATTTAGTTAAACCTACCTGGCATGGACAGGGACACCTCCCACTAGATTGACACCCAGATGAGTGGAGAGGCTGACACTCCAGAAGGGAGAACCACCCTCCAGGATGACCTGGACAAACTGGAGGAGTGGGCTAAGAGAAACATAATGAAGTTCAACAGAGAGAAGTGTAAGGTCTTGCACCTGAGAACACATCACCCAAGAGTGCTGTTCAGACTGGGATCCACTTGGCTGGAGAGCAGCCCCATGGAAAGGGACCTGGGGGTCTTGGTGTAGAACAGGCTCAACATGAGTGAACAGTGTGCTGCAGGGCAAAGAAACCAGCAGGATGTTGGGCTGCATCAACAAGGGCATCACCAGCAGAGATAAAGAAGTCATCATCCCTCTCTACTCGGCGCTTGTCAGACCACACCTGGAGTGTTGTGTTCAGTTTTAGACCCTGCTCTACAAAAAGGATGGGACAGGCTGGTGAGGCACCAGAGAAGGCCACAAGGATGTTCAGAGGACTGGAGGACCTGCCATATGAGGAGAGGCTGAGAAAACTGGGTTTGCTCAGCCTTGAGAAAAGAAGGCTTTGGGGAGCCCCTACTACCATGTTCCAGTCCTTAAAGGCTGGCTACCAAGAAGATGGAGACTCCCTATTTACAAGGAGTCATGTGGAAAAGACAAGGGGTAATGGGCACAAGTTGCTCCTGGGGAGATTCCAATTGGATGCAAGAGGTAAATTTTTCACCCTAAGGACAGTCAAACATTGGAATAGTCTCCGAAGAGAAGTGGTAGATTCTCCTACACTGGACAGTTTTAAGTCTTAGCTGGACAGGGTGCAGAGCTACCTCATATAAACTATAGTAGTACTTAGAAAGGTTGGACCAGATGATCCTTGACGTCCCTTCCATTCTATGATTCTATGATTCAGTGACTCTACAGATCAAGTTGCTCAGAGCCCCATCCCATCTGGACTTGAACACCTCCAACGATGGGGCATCCACAACTTCCCTGGAAAACTTTTTCCAGTGTCTCAGTACCCATGTTGCAAAAAAACCACACCAATAAATAAATAAGTATATAAGTGAATAATTCTTCCTTACATCCAATCTATATCTACCCTCTTTCAGTTCAAACCTATTATCCCTTGTCCTGTTAATACATTTCTCCAAAGTATCACAGAATCATAGAATGGTTTGAGTTGGAAGAGACCTTAAAAATCATCTAGTTCCAAACCCCTGCATGAGCAGGAACATTGTCAACTAGACCAGGTTGCTCAGAGCCCCATCCCAGCTGACCTTGGACACTTCCATGGGTGAGACATACACAGCTTCCCTGGGCAATCTGGGCCAGTGTCTCACCAACCTCATACAAAAATAAATGTGTTCCAGTGCCTAACCTAAGTCTCTCCTCTTCCAGTTTAAAGCCCTTACCCCTTGTCTTCTCACTAGGTGTACTTGAAAAAGTCCCACCCCAGTACCAGTACCTTCTGGATAGAGGTTCTTGTCTTTCTCCAGTGAAACAGCACTCCCTTTAGTTGATCAGCTTAGGTGAGACATTAGGAGGGAAAAATCCCACCCTAGGAATTTGACCCTTCCCCAGTCTTTGTCATCTCCAACAAAGGTGGGCTATACAGAGGACAGGTAGATCAACAGATGCAGTAGTGTTGGCAGTTCTTTGGTCAGGGAGCTGTTAGGAACCAGTCTGCTACTTCTAATTTATTTGCCACAGAGCACCGCAAAGCTTTCAGATGCTAATGAATTTCAATATATCCTTGCAAATTAAAGTGTTGGCACTTTCTAATTATCATCTGCTAATAATGATCCTCTTTTACAAGCAATCTAAAGAAAAATTAAAACTCCAGCTTGTCAGAGCATTTGTTTTCATCTGAGTACTCACCAGTGGTTCTCCTCAGGAAAATGTTGTGGCAAAGAAATTACCAAGGAGCCTGCAATTAAGAGAGATTTCAGTGACAAGTCTGACACAATTGGAAGAAGGTTTCAGAAGGGACAGGGAGGGGAGGGACATCTCATTCATTTAGCACCACAAAAACAATACAAAATGAAGTAATTAATTTGGAGACAGATTGCTTCCTTCACTGTGTCCTGCTGAATGTGTAAACAAAAATCTCGGTTGTTCACTAAATGTTCATGAGTTCGACAGAGTTTAAAGAAGAAACTCAGCCCTCCACAATCTGTTAACATTTTTATTGTCAAATAATAATGCAAGGGCCATTTCAGGGAAGAGCAGAGGCTGATTGAACAAAATGTCTTGTCTCTTCACATGGCCAGAAAAGACACGTAGGGAAAGGAGCAATGATAGGTTGGTCTTTCCCTCCTAACACACCAGATTCTAGTCATCAACATTTAAGGGACTTTCTGAAAAGGCTGCACCTGGATCTGTGTTTAGATGCCACCATCAATTCATCTAGAAGCTTTCCTGAAGACCTACTTTTGTCCTTCCATCCTGTGCTAATAATTTCAACATTTCTTTTAGCCACAGCATGAATAAGTGTCATCTTTTTGAGGCCCGAAAGCTGCCTTCTGTTCTTCTTTCTGTGCCCTCCTTATCCTTTTCTGTCTTCTAGCTCCCTCCTTGACCACTGCAGAGCACAAAGCTGATCTCTTCTGAAAATTTTTCACAAGAGTTCCAAAATCTTTTTCCTGTGAGGTGTTTTATTAGTCACTGCATATGGGTAGGTGGGCTTACTCATTTCCCTGTGAATTCCTCTGTACTCATTGACACTAATTTTCATCTGCCGTTTTATCACTTGGTCATTCAGCATCCAGGCAGACAAGAAAGCTCCAAATTTTTATTTCTTTGGCACCTATTTTTTTACCTAAAAAAGTGGTTTCCCCACCCCCCCTTTCTTTTTTTCCTAAGTAGAGCTTCATGTGCAATGCAATCACTTTTAGTGGTTCATCTTCTAGAAGAAACCCACCATGTCCCGGTAGCTATTTGCAGCATAACGTTTTGCTGTCACCTCCTCACACCACAAGGTCCTGACATTTCAAGCAAATGTCATCGTGTCACCACTTTCTGTCAGCACAACTCAGTGGTGTGATGCACATGGTGCTACAAGCCCTTGTTTCTTATGGGATTGCTGACTATCTGAGAGGAGCCAGCATGATTTCATAGCGTATGGATTTCATATCTAGAGCTTAAAGTTTGGATCTGCAATGCTACCTGGGTTGTGGCAGCAGATGTTTTCTCTCAGTAACTGTGAGATTGAACTTTGAGCTGTGTGCTGAAAATCCTTAATTCCCTTATGTTCCTATGGAAACATGAGAGGAGCCTTCTGCCAAAGCAAGCCAAGGCCTTTGGCTTTACATGCGTAACAGGCAAATTACCCCTTTCTGTGCCCGTTTTCAGGAGCCAGCTCCCAGCACTGGAATTGTGCCATTTTCAGAAAGGAAACACAGAAAGGTCCAATCTAACCTCTATAATTTGCTGCAAAGAAACTGTGAGATGCTTTTTTTCCTCTCTGCAGAAGTCATCCATCCAAAGACACTTTGGGGGAGAACAGAGCTCCTCTCCAAAATTAGATTTGATTCCAAGACAATCAGCTAAAGGCAGGAAGGGATTGGAGCTGAAGGGGCATGTGCAAAAGGGAATTTACAGTTTTGGCATGTGCAAATGGGAATGTAGGGCTTTGACAGCCTGCAAATTCTTACCCTGTAGAACATCCTAGGAAATGCAAGGCAATTGGGATTGCTTAGCCTCTGTGAAAGAAGGATAAGCAGAGAAGTGCTCTGTGATAAGGACACGTGCACATGGCATTGCCCTGGAGCAGGATGATAAGCAGTAACTTTGCTCTTCCACTTTAACATATTCGAGTGTGCAAGCTCTTTGTCTAAGCTGGAATGCCAAATAAAGTTGTGCTCTATCAACTGATCAGAGCTGGCTTGAGAGCCAGACTACATCTAGGTTGTTATTACTGTAACTGGTTAATCAGACCAGCCATCAGACCTCAGCACTGAACACGGCGAGAGGCTGTCAGCACACACTGCTGATAAATCCAATCCAATACATATGGAACTAGCTAAGGGAGAAAATTCTGCCTCATTTAAAATCACATTATCCAGCCTGCCACCCTTCACTGGCTTTTGGCCTGTCACAGGGACTAATGGACAGACCTCCTGAAAAATACTCCTTGTGAACCCAGGAATGGGTAAGAGCCTCTTGTGTTTGACAAAAGCCAATTAAGATCAACTAACCCTTCTATTAAGCCTCTTCTGAAAAAGCATGTCTACCATATTGCTTAAAGAGCTCCATTGTATTCCTGGTTGTCAAGCAAACACCAACAAACATTTAAGATGTTACCATTCAGTGGGCAAAATAATTAGAGGAGCAGGAACCTTTGATGAGAGATGCCAGTGGCAGGTGACATGTGCCAATATCCTGGATGAGTCATTGAACAGGGCACCAACTGTGGCACAATGCTGACAGATCTTAAGGCAGGTGGGATATTGATGCTTATAGTGCCAGATCCCTTGGCTGCTTTTCAGAGTGCTAAGATACAACTGATGTGTTTATATCGCGTAGTGAGAATAAACGGCCACCACTTCTGTGGCTTCTCCTGTAGCACTCAGGTGGGCAACAGCTACCTGCATCTCCTTTTTGAGACTGTTGTTTCATGGTCAGTCCTGCAGGGTCCATGCAGAGGTCAGTCCTGCCATAGCATGAATTAAACACAGG
Source organism: Apus apus (assembly GCF_020740795.1). Taxonomy (NCBI): domain Eukaryota; kingdom Metazoa; phylum Chordata; class Aves; order Apodiformes; family Apodidae; genus Apus; species Apus apus. The sequence goes on along the minus strand of NC_067282.1, from coordinate 4,104,385 downwards.
TATCGAAATGTAGGACTAGAAGCAGTCTTTTGGGTCATTTAGTCCTGTCATCCATTATTCCAGCAATCCTGCCATATAATCCCCTCCAAAATTAATGAACTTCATCTTAAAAGCAGTAAGTAATTTTTTTTTTCCCTCACTGCCCTAGAGGCTATTCTGAAATCTCACTGCTCTGATGGTCAAATATCCAGGTCAAAATGATGTCCTTCAGACAGGGAGATGCTGTGAAGAACTCAGGAAAATGCTGCTTTTACCTCCTAGCAAAATACACAGCTCCCATTCAACTCAGTGATCTGAAACATTGGTTCCCTGACTTCTAATTGACTTTGTTTGAAGTTTGTTCTTTCTCTAAAACAATGACTTAGTCCTGAGGTTTTCTTGCTATTACTTCCAGGCTAAATTATCTTCTGTGGATTTCTGTATGACCAAATGTGACAAGTTTTTCCATGTATAATGCACCTCTGTGGCTTCCATCCCTTGCAATAGTTCTAGTACTGGCTGAAGGCCATTATTTTAATTGCCAAAGTGATCAGGGGATTAGTGCCTCCTACATGAAAATCTAAAATGTTTTTGATCTGTGAACTGCTGGATCTCTACTTCACAGCATAGTTCACAGTGGATGGAGACTGAGAATAAATGTTTCAAACAAGGGGATCTGGCTGCAAAACAGCATTTTGGAGAAACACAAGGTCTGATCTCTTCTCTTGAACATTCTCAAAGCTTTCTGTCTGAAACAGATTTTCCATCACTTCTGTCACCATCTGACAGCCAAAAAAACCCTTATAGTGAGGATTTGTCTCACCAACTCTATCTATCTACAGTATAAATGTTTCCTTTGGAGATACTTGCTGTAGTCTCCTTTCATAGTCAGTGGGGAGGAAAAGGTGTTGCTAGATGGTTTAATATACTCCCTTATGGATATCTGCTTTAGGGTGATATGAATTGCACCCTAGAAGTAGGTATTTCTCTCCACTGGTTGGAAGAGCTCCAGATACTTGCTTGGATGCACGATGCAGATGTCTGCTTTTTTTGCCAAGTTCTTGCTACCCTGCTAGCAAAAGAAACCAAATAGGAAGATCCTAATATTCATCTAGTCATGTATTCCAAGCAGAGCTTTCACTTGCATAGAAAAGGTTGTTACAGGCTTCTGCATTATTTTGTTCTTCCTTTACATTCTCTTAACGTCTTTAAGACACTCAAATATTATGCTGAGCAGGATTCTTCCACCGTAGGGTGGATGAGATGGATGACTCTATTAGTATCTGTGGAGTTATTTTTAATTCATACTAACATAAAACAGAGGTGAATGGGGCCCTTAACTTCTTATTTCTGCCTCAGTCATGGACTTTCTCTGTGACCTTGTGAAAAGTGCTTTATCTGTTATTTTCCTGATACGTAAAATTAGGATGATCACAGTTGCAGAGTGTTAGGAGGTCTAATTAGTAAGTGTAAAGCACCATGAAATCCTCTGATGGAAGATGCGGAGTAGAGGTAGCTTGGGATAAAGAGGATTAAAGGAGGTTATGCTAACATAACAAATACTTGAGAAATGATGCTTAGGGGGAAGTGAAAGGGCACATATCTGCCGGTGAGGAGAATCAGCAGCCTGTAACTGTTGTTGGCAGACCTCAAATCCACTGACAGGAGTATGTCTACAAAGGAGGTTTGGACAATGAAATGAATCACCTGGCAGAGTTCAGAAGCAGGTGAAATGCTATAGGTTAGTAGGATTATCCTAGGAAAAACCCTTCCACATTTGTCATTCGGAATTTGATTGGCCTAACGGATCTTTTGCAGCCTTTTTTCATTGCCATTTCTGAAAAATTCACCAGCATAACCTTTTTCATGTACATGGATTAATATTCATACCACGAGCAACACCACCACATTTCTGAAGGTGCAAGACACGTAGTTATTCGAAAGCCTTTTCCTTCCAGCAGCTCGCGGAATGCCGTGCCCTTTTCCAGGAGCGAGCAGGGATTTCTAAATTGCATCATATGCCAGTTGGAAGAGCTTTCCGTGGAATGGTGCCAGGTCAAAGCTCCTGATAACCACGACTCCCACATGTCCAACTCTCATCTCATCCCTTTTGAATGCCATAAAATCTATTGCTCCCAACCAATCCAGCCGTCTTACTCTTTCATGAATGTCAGACCAGACACAGATTTCTATTCATCTTATAATTGTCAGGTTGCTGTTTCTGACTGTCTTACTTTTTTTCTGCTTCAGGCATCACAGTGGACAAGTTTGGGTTGATTTACTTTGTGGATGGCACTATGATCAGGCGGATTGATCAGAATGGGATTATCTCAACTGTGTTGGGTTCCAATGACTTGACATCTGCTCGGCCTCTCAGCTGTGACTCTGTCATGGACATTTCTCAGGTAAGATGATGTTTTGATTGGGTCTCTGCAGAACTGAAGCCTATGCCTTCACCCTATCTGCATGCCTCTGTGCCTCCCCAGGCCTGACAAAGAGGTAGGAGCTGAAGGAGATCTCTATGTATTTTATGGTTTGAAAATGACTGGGTCAAAAAGATCCTATAAATAGTGAAGGAAAGACCTAACTGACCTAACACAGAGATCTCAGTGGAGATAGATTTTTTCAAATATCCCAGCTATAGCAGAGACTTCTTTCAGAGCTCCCAATCATCTGAGAGACACATATTCCTCAGAAGCTAGGTTTCATTAGGCCCATTTCTCAAGAAACTAGTCGCTTTAAATTAAAAAGACCAGGCATCTGTACTCATTTTTGTTGGGCTGTATGGCATGCTTTGTTATAACAACTTAGCTAACCATGGGGTTTTTTCTTTCCTTCCCCCCTATCCTAATTGCCCAGCACAATTTTAGACCTGAATCAAATTAACATCTAGGAAATACTGATTGGAGGCTGTGGTGCCAAAATTAGCAACAGCAGAAAAACAAGAATCTTGAATTGCATCAGATTGCAAATTGGTTGCAGCTACGATCATGCTGGGCTTTTAAGTCCTGCTGCTTAAAGGTGGAGAGAAAAAAAAAATATGAGAGAAAAAAGAAAAGGCAGTTTGATGATTGCTTTATTTCTGGATGGCACAAAAGAGAAATTTGTTACAGCCCAGCACTCAACTTTGTGGGGCACTGGCCAACCTGCCAAATTGTGCCAGTTTAGAGACAGTGTCCTTTGAAACCTTTGTGCCACTTGTTGTTTGCCTGGCTACAGGGATGTTGCTCTCTCCTATGGAAATATAGATCATAGCTGGAGGGCTAAATACTGTTATTCAGCCACAATAGATGGCAGTGGGGTTTCCTTTTTCCAACTACCTAGGTAATTTCTGTGCTCCCATATGGAATCTGTTCTTCTTGGTTTTCCCTCTAATTTGAAAAGATTATTCTTGCTTCTTTGCAACTGGTTCCCACTGTCTGCAATTTATGAACAAACTGAAATTATGAGTTTAAAAGCTCTCATGCCTTCTATAGAAGCAATTTTTTCTGGTTAAAGGACATCTTGTATTATGTTTCTCATCTTACAGGCACAGTTTTTTTCTTTATTTGAATTTCAGGGGCATTTACCACAAGCCCATTGTGAATTCAGGCATTAAAAATTATTTTCACACAGGTTACGTGGCTTGTATGTATCCAGATGTCAAATTTAAACACTTCTGAGATGAGCTACAAGGTATCTGCTGAAGACTGTCTCTTTCCCTCCATAAAATGATGGGACCCATTCTTAGATTAACTTGTACTGTGATGGATAAATTAACTGGTACTTTTCTGGACAGATGCACTGAAGACCAGTTTAATTAAAAAAAAAAACAAAAACAAAACAAAAACTCAGCCCAAAGCAGACAAAGAAAACCCAGCCTGGGAAGTAGCTTTTTATCATTTACAGTGGCTAGAAGAGTCTTTTCTGTCAGGTCCCTGAGGGTCCATGGGCATGAGGACATGAAATATTTAGCTGCCAGTGTTGACAAGGAATGGTTTTTAAGGAATTGAAAATTCCCTTGTCAGTTCAGAATAAACTCTGCTCTTGATGCTAACTCAAGGCTGTGGAGCTTAAAGACCACTGGAAGGGATGGAAGCATGAATTATTAAAGAGAAAACCACAGGCTATAATGTTTTACTACAGGAAGGGTTAAAATAGGCCAGGAGCTGAGGAAGTAGGGATATTTTGCAAAGAGAGGATCACACTAGGCAGAGCTCACACAGTGCTTAGCCATGAAAATGATCTTCACAAGCCCAGCTATTAGAAGGCGCTGTGAACTAAACACCCTGCATCTGATGGTCTTAAAAAAAAAAAAAAAAAAAAAAAAAGGGTGAAAAATGAATAGAAGCATAAAAAGTAAAGTGTGGCTGTGACAGAGATGTTCAACTACAGGCTTTACAAATAATAACCTCCTGTGTACCTCTAGGTCTTACCTTGCTTCTTGTTCTCCATTTAAAAAATAAAAGAAAACAAAAAAGAGCAAAACACAGTGAGAGAAGGTTTGCTGGCATCTACTCCTCCTCCTTCCACTTAGGTTGTCACCTTCTAGATGCAAAATACCCCCTCAAACTTAGTCACCTCAAACAAATGAGAAGCAGCAGTAGAGGATGGACAGTGGGAGAGGAAGGTTTGCAGCATAGAAGCAGGGATATCTCAGAATTGCACGGCCATGAGTGTGCTCAGATCCCAAAGCTTCCCATCCCAGCACATCACACTGTTGTGTACAGGTTGAAAACCACGTGGGTGGGGGTGGAATGGCACAAAGTGGTGAGCTGCTCAGTTAACTGTGAGATATCAAGTCCATCTGCTCTAACTTAGAGTTGTCCTGCTGACTGAAAGAGAGTATACAACCAGAATAGCTATCCTTTTAAATACAGTTGAAAGTCAATTAAAAAACCTAGCTGGAGGTGACCAAGAGCATACTTCACAATTCTTCTTTTCCTATCACCCTTCACACGTCTATTATGGGGAAGATGCAACATTAGGAAAGCATTTAAGCATTGGTTGGTTCCCATCAACACAAGGCTGGTGTTTGTTGTTTTTGTTGCTTTCTTTCTATACAAACCTGAAGTAAAAAAAAAAAAATCAATAAAAATGTACATCCTTTAAAATTCTTTATCTTAAAAAAAATTATCCTGAATTCAGTTGGTAAAGGTTTCTTGGGCTTGGCAACTAAAAGATTAGGCACACCTGAAAAGCCAGTGTATTGCTGAAGTACAGCTAGAAGGAGAGAGCTTCTTGTGCTCACTCCCACGTGGTTTTACCAGTCTTTTTTTTTTCAGTTTGTTTGTGCATACAGATTCTCAGTGCAGAACTGTGCTGTATCACTGTTACTTGAAGACATTCTTCCATGATGAAAAAAAAAAAAAAAAAAGTGAAAACCACTGTGAAGACACAAAGATTTCGTTCTACAAATTGAATCACCTGAATTTCTTACAAATTGCTGTTTTGCATCTTTGCATTGACAAGCACAAAATAGTTGGCTATAGCTTGGACATACAGACATGCTGGCACAGCTGCCAGTTTTGTGTCTGTCCCTCCTTGTCATTCACCCGAAGGAGCTGAGCCACTTGTCTGGAAAATCCCTTAGTAAAAGGATCATTGTTTTGTTTGACTGATTTCATAAGTACTTCACACAAAATTTCCAGTTCTGGGTCTCTGCCATAAGATAAGGTTCAGGCTCCATCAATTCAAGTTGCTTAGAATGGTTTGGAGAAGGGAAATCCCAAGAGAATATCTGGGCTTTCTTGTTCACTCCTGCATTCCCCAGGTGCTGATACCCTGGACTTCACACCAAGGTGGAGGAGCAGAGAGAAGCCATGGTGCAGAGCAAGAGCTGATGTGGCTCCACCTCTGTCTATTGCCCTACTCCCACCCCTGCTGCAATGCAGAGTGTTGATGGCCATGTGACATATAGCTAAGCCCCCTCACCCACACCAGGATGGTGTTCTCTTTGGCCACTACACCAAGCACTAATAATTAGTTGTGTTTCTATTCTATGAAAGGAGGTTGTAGTAAGGTGAGCGTTGGTCTCTTCTCCCAAGTTACAAGTGACAGAACAAGAGGAAGTGGCCTCAAGTTGTGCCAGAGGAGGTTTAGATTGGATATTAGGAGCAATTCCTTCACTGAAAGGGTTGTCAGGCCCTGGAACAGGCTTCCCAGGGCAGTGGTAAAGTCACCATCCCTGGAGAGATTCCGAAGATGTGTAGATGTGGTGCTTAGGGACATGGTTTAGTGCTGGACTTGGCAGTGTGCTAGGTTAGTGGTTGGACTTGATGATCTTAAGGTCCTTTTTAACCTAAACGATCCTTTTACGCTTTCTCCCTTTATTCCATGTTGAAACATCGTCACAGCGACTGATTTCTAGCAATCATGCAGCGGAGAGAGGTCTTGCTATAACAATTTCCTTGTGTTATTTTACCATTAAGGTTCGTCTAGAATGGCCCACAGACCTGGCAGTCAATCCGATGGATAATTCGCTCTACGTCCTCGACAACAACGTTGTGTTACAGATCTCTGAGAACCACCAGGTGCGCATCGTGGCAGGGAGGCCCATGCACTGCCAGGTGCCAGGCATGGATCACTTTCTCCTTAGCAAGGTGGCAATCCATGCCACCCTGGAGTCTGCTACTGCCCTGGCCGTCTCGCACAACGGGGTCCTGTATATTGCTGAGACTGACGAGAAGAAGATCAACCGCATCAGGCAGGTCACCACCAACGGGGAGATTTCTCTTGTCGCTGGTGCCCCGAGCAGCTGTGACTGCAAGAATGATGCTAATTGTGACTGCTTCTCAGGGGACGATGGCTATGCCAAGGATGCCAAACTCAACGCCCCGTCCTCCCTCGCAGTGTGTGCGGATGGGGAGCTGTACGTGGCTGACCTTGGAAATATCCGCATCCGCTTCATTCGGAAAAACAGACCATTCCTCAACACACAAAACCTGTATGAGTTATCCTCGCCCATAGACCAGGAGCTCTACTTGTTTGACACCAGTGGTAAGCACCTTTATACTCAGAGCCTCACCACTGGAGATTATCTTTACAATTTTACTTATTCTGGAGATGGAGATATAACCCTCATCACTGACAATAATGGCAACTTAGTCAATATCCGAAGAGATTCCACGGGGATGCCCCTCTGGCTGGTAGTGCCTGATGGTCAAGTCTACTGGGTGACAATTGGTACCAACAGTGCACTCAAGAGTGTGACAACACAGGGGCATGAAGTGGCCATGATGACATACCACGGCAACTCCGGTCTCCTTGCCACCAAAAGCAATGAAAATGGTTGGACAACGTTTTATGAGTAAGTATTTAAATATTAATGTTATGCTGCTGACTTCATTCTGTGGCCTCTGAACCATGCAACGTCGATAGAACTTAATTCCCTGGACAGAATTATTGTTCACATAAAATTACTAGAACAGAGACTGTTAGATCTCACACAAACATGTCATACTAGAATTAGGTGTGTTATAGTTTGAATAAGCTCCCTCTATCAAGTCAAGAGTCAGGCAGTTTCTGCTGTGTTTTTCTAAATTAGTTCAGTAATTTGGACACCTGGTTCTTCTTAACTGTAGTCGGGACAGGGGATTTAGGCTGCCTGACAGAGAATTTTGCTTCACTTTGAAAGCCTTGGAAGTGTGAAAGTTTCATCAGATCCTCTTTTTTGCAGCTTTTCACCTACTTCCCATGCTGCAGTGTCTTTTTTGAGCCTGTTTGAAATGGCTGTAATTAATGAACTGTTCCATTTATATTGTTGCAGTTGGCCTCACTGAGCTGTAAAAATAGTTTCAGACCTGTTCAAGACCAACCCTACCCCAGAGAGTTTTCTGAGCAGAGAGAAAACAGGATGCTCTGAAAAACCCAGAGCTGGCAACAGCTTGAAGATTTCTGCTTCTCTTTTGCATTACTGCTAGCAATTCCCTGCTTGGAAATACCATGAAGACAACACACTTCTGGTATCAACTAGGAAAAAGATAGATAACTCAAAGGGCATTTAGAAGGACAGTCTGCAAAATCATCCTGCTGTTGAGAGCCCTTTCCCCTTCCTCTTCCTTAGTTTAATTTCTATTTTCAAGTCTAGCCTCTTTGAAATGCTCCTTTTAGTTCATAATTTCACATATGGTTTGAATGGTTACATGGAAGTATTCAGCTACCATAAGAATAGACCCATTGTAAGAGTGCAATCTGGCTAGAATAGGCAGTTTCCAAGATTACAAAGAAAAAAAACCTGGGGGGTGGGGGGGAATGGGACTCACGAGAAGGAAAGCTGGCTAAACCCACATATTCCTGTGTTAGATATGCAGTTGCTTTGGTTCTTTCTTTAAAATGTTCCAGGCCCAGTTTCAAATTTCTTTGCTTAATACTCACTATTACTGCTCCTGCTTCAAAAAGAACTGATGGAAACTCTGTGATGATTCTTTTGAAAGGTTATTTGCATTCCATCAATGCTCTGCTTGCAATTACTACAGCAATATTCCTCAGTGAATCAGAGTTAATACCCTTCATCTCTTACATTGAATTTGCTTGAGGGAGGCTTTAGGGAGGAAAGATAGGGTGTTTTTCTCTCTAGGAGAGGAAGCCCTGCTATATTGTCAGGACCATTGTGCTAAATACCATTGTGGTATTTTCTTTTTTGCAAAGAACCCAGTAGTTCCCGTGCTTGAAAACAGATGTAGCCATGGACAGTGAAGCAAACTAAACATTGCAGCTAATAACAGTCAGATTTATACCTTAAATGTATTCTTTTATTGAAAAGTGTTAGGGAAAATATGAAGGAGATGAGAGAGAAGTTAGAATCCAACTTACTTGGTGGGTGTATTTGTAACAGTGATCCATTATTTCTTGCTATCCAACAAAACAAAGCATTTGTGAAAGTCATCATTCTGGTCCTTTTATGCACTTCAGAAGAGTCATAAGCAAGCTTTTTAGAGCTAAATGGAAGACAGTATTCTCCAGTGGACAGACTATGGAAATCTTGACTAGAGCAGATCAGCACTATATGATAGCACAGCATCACTGAAAATAGAGTTGAGAATGTGTCTTCAGAGATCTCTCATCCCTATGATCAGTTATCTCCACTTAACTGTTCCTGACAGATTCTGATGCAACTTTATACAACTACATAGTAAAAGTCTGTAGCTTAATTAGTTACCTCATCCCCCCCTTTGTAGGCAATGGACAGAAACAGGCACTTTCAAGGTGAGTTTCTTATGAGTTAAGTCAGGTATCTGCTTTAGGATCAGATGAGAGGAGTTGCAGTCTGAAAGTGTCACTCTCTAAAGGTAGAATTATTAGCTCAGATACAGATGTTTACATTGCAGATGTCTAACATTTGTCAAGTGGATCCTATCAAAATTTACTAAGTTATTAAAAAATATTGCTCATTATAATTGATTTACCTGTTTTGTTTTTATTGTTAGAAAGCTTTTTTGCAGGCACAGTTTAAATCTTCCTGGCTTGAATGTGAGACTGACACTTTTCCTCCTACCTATTCTGTCCTGTCCTGTCTGATCCTATCCTAACCTGTCTACTCAAGACTTGGAAAGCAGACCAGTCTGCTCAACAGGGAATGCTCCAATGGGGTTGTTTAAGGTGAATTGGAAAGGATTGATTCTACCCAGGTTTTTGTGCATGCATAATCTGGGAAGAAAATACGAAATCAGAACTGATAAAATGAGATTGGTAAATAAAGGTGAGATACTCTTGATAAAGTAGGTTTTGTTTAAACAAAATATATTCTTACACAGCCTAGTGACAAAGTATACTTATAACAGGTCAAATCTAAAGAACAGGGCTGAGCAACCTCTCACAGGATGCAGTGAGCAAAGCATCAGTTCATCCTATGTGATCTCTCAGCCTAATTCCATCTGCCTAGATTGTTACTGGGATGGACAAACATTTAGCCAGCCCACTCCACTTGTAGTGTGTAGTCAGGAGCTGATTTTGTCCCTCTACGGTCCAGCTCCATCCTCCAGGATGACCTGGACAAACTGGAGGAGTGGGCTAAGAGAAACATAATGAAGTTCAACAGAGAGAAGTGTAAGGTCTTGCACCTGGGAACACATCACCCAGGAGTGCTGTTCAGACTGGGATCCACCTGGCTGGAGAGCAGTCCTGTGGAAAGAGACCTGGGGGTCTTGGTGGATAGCAGGCTCAGCATGAGTGAACAGTGTGCTGCAGGGCAAAGAAACCAACAAGATGCTGGGCTGCATCAACAAGGGCATCACCAGCAGAGATAAAGAAGCCATCATCCCTCTCTACTCGGCACTCGTCAGACCACACCTGGAGTATTGTGTTCAGTTTTAGACCCTGCTCTACAAAAAGGATGGGACAGGCTGGTGAGGCACCAGAGAAGGCCACAAGGATGTTCAGAGGACTGGAGGACCTGCCATATGAGGAGAGGCTGAGAAAACTGGGTTTGCTCAGCCTTGAGAAAAGAAGGCTTTGGGGAGCCCCTACTACCATGTTCCAGTCCTTAAAGGCTGGCTACCAAGAAGATGGAGACTCCCTATTTACAAGGAGTCATGTGGAAAAGACAAGGGGTAATGGGCACAAGTTGCTCCTGGGGAGATTCCAATTGGATGCAAGAGGTAAATTTTTCACCCTAAGGACAGTCAAACATTGGAATAGTCTCCCAAGAGAAGTGGTAGATTCTCCTGCACTGGACAGTTTTAAGTCTTAGCTGGACAAGGTGCAGAGCCACCTCATATAAACTATAGTAATGGACCTGATTAATGTCTATAAATATCTGAAGGGGGGATGTCAAGTATGAGCCACTCTCTTCTCAGTGGTGGCCTGTGACAGGATGAAGGGAAATGGCACCAAGATACAACACAGGAAGTTCCACCTCAACACGAGGAAAAAACTTCTTTACTGTGAGAGTCACAGAGCCCTGGGACAGGCTGCCCAGAGAGGTTGTGGAGTCTCCTTCTCTGGAGACTTTCAAGACTCATCTGGACACATTCCTCTGTGATCTGCCCCAGAGGTTACTGCTGCAGGAGGGGGTTGGACTCAATGATCTTCAGAGGTCCCTTCCAACCCCTATGATTAGATGATAGTATTATCTAGAAAGGTTGGACCAGATGATCCCTGAGGTCCCCTCTAACCTGGCATTCTATGATTCTATGGTTCTCTGGAGCACTCAACCCAAGAGGGACATGGACCTGTTGGAATCAGTCCAGAGAAGGGCCACAAAAATTATCAGAGGGCTGGAGCAGCTCTTCTATGGAAACAGGTTGAGAGAGTTAAGGTTTTTCAGCCTACAAAGGAGAAGGCTCCAGGGAGACCTTAGAGCACCTTCCAGTGCCTGAAGGGGCTCCAGGAAAGCTGGGGAGGGACTGTTTATAAGAGCTTGTAGCAATAAGACGAGGGGCAATGTCCTTAAATTAGAGCAGAGCATATTTAAATTAGAATCATAGAGTCATAGAATCATAGAATCATAGAATCATAGAATCATAGAATCATAGAATCATAGGGGTTGGAAGGGACCTCGAAAGATCATCTAGTCCAACCCTCCCGCCAGAGCAGGGTCACCTAGAGCACATCACACAGGAAGGCGTCCAGGCGGGTTTTGAATGTCTCCAGAGAAGGAGACTCCACAACCTCTCTGGGCAGCCTGTTCCAGTGCTCTGTCACTCCCACAGTAAAAAAATTTTTTCTGATATTGACCTTAAACCTCCTATGCTCCAACTTGTATCCATTACTCCTTGTCCTATCACTGGTCATCACTGAAAAAAGCTTAAATCCATCTTCTTGACACTCACCCTTTACATATTTGTAAACATTGATGAGGTCGCCCCTCAGTCTCCTTTTCTCCAAACTAAAGAGACCCAGCTCCCTCAGCCTTTCCTCATAAGGGAGATGTTCCACTCCCTTCATCATCTTTGTGGCTCTGCGCTGGACTCTTTCAAGCAGTTCCCTGTCCTTCTTGAACTGAGGGGCCCAGAACTGGACACAATATTCCAGATGCGGCCTCACCAATGCAGAATAGAGGGGGAGGAGAACCTCCCTTGACCAACTAACCACCCCCTTTCTAATGCACCCCAGGATGCCATTGGCCTTCTTAGCCACAAGGGCACATTGCTGGCTCATGGTCATCCTCCTGTCTACCAGGACCCCCAGGTAGACATTAGGAAATTAGACATTAGGAAGAAGTTCTTTGCAATGAGGGTGATCAAGCACTGGCACAGGTTGTCCAGGGTGGAGGCCCCATCCCTGGAAACATTTTAAGGTCAGGCTTGGCAAGGCTCTGAGCAACCTGATCTAGTCAAATAGGTCCTTGCACACTGCATTGGGGGCTGGACTAGATCACCTTTAAAGGTTCCTTCCAACCCCACACATTCTGTGATTCTATGATACAGCATTGATCAGACTAATGCTGTCAGTTCTGATGTTTGCAGTTTATGAAGGACACTGAAAATTGATGCCTGTGCAGAAAAACATGACAAAAATGCATTCATAGGGAGAAAGTGCTTTATGTTGGAGAGCTAAGAAGACTTGATCTATTTATCTAACATGAAGAAGCCTGGGAAGTGTCTAGATCTCAGTATGTCAGCACAAAACTGTCACCTACAGAGGGACACTTAATCTAGCAGAAGGAGACTTGAGAAGGGTAAGGGGCTGGAAAGCAAAGCTAGAGACATTCAAGTTGACAGGAAGGTGTGATTTTTTAAAGCTGAGGTTTACCTAACCAGTAGAGCAACCAACCATGAGAAGCAGTATATTCTCCATTTCTTAGTATCTTAGACCATGGATAAGATGCCTGCCTTTATATGTATTTTCACCAGACATAAGATTTGCATGAGTCAAACACAGACTGCAAGGATGAGTGCAGGCATGTCAGGATGAATTCTAAGTTCTGGAGAAAAGGAGCCTGAGGGAAGATCTTCTCCCTTTCAACAACTGCCTGAAAGGAAGTTGGAGCAAGGTGGGGTTTGGTCTCTTCTCCCTAGTAGCAATCAACAAGACAAGAGGAAATGGTCTTTAAATGTGCCAGGGGACATTTAAATTAGATATTAGAATAAACTTCTTCACTGTAAGGGTTATTAAACACTGCAACAGGCTGCCCAGGATGAGTCTCCATCCCTGGAGGTGTTTAGAAGATGTGTAGATGTGGTGCTTAGGGGTATGGTTTAGCACCAGACTTGGTAGAGTTAGGTTAATGGTTGGATCTTAAAGGTCTTTTCCAACCAGAACAATTCTGTGATTCCTTGATATCTAAGAGCCACAGAAGATGTTATAAAGCAAATCAACATTCAATATCTTCGTGTTACTGTTTCTGCATCAGAACATCAGGAAGTTTACATTGTGGAAGTTTAAGTGATTTAGATAAATCCTGTGATCATGAGCAGCTGGAAAGTGCTCTGAGTAGTTTTCTGTCCTGGCTGAAGGAGAAGATGAAGCTCATATTTCTGTTTTGCTCATGGTCAAGGAGATGGACAACAAACCTGATGCTGAGGAAAAGCTGCATGTTTTTCATAGCACATCATAGTTGTTTATGGGCCAGGGCAAGCTGGGCACCACTGTAAAAAAAGTTGAGAGTAAAAGTAAATTCAGTTGGCAAGTTTGCACAGCACCAGTGGCCCCATGAAGAACATCCTTATAAGATTTACTTTTACCTGTCTGTCTACAGAGGACCCTAAACCAGACATCCAACATGAAAGAGCAATAGGATTGCCAGAGTGCCAACACTACATGTGTATATGTCCAGCACCTCCAGGTCTCCTTCGATTGTTGCTCTTACCAGGACATTTATCATCCATAAGACTGCAGAGATCTGTGACATATGGGTACATTGGTGTGACTCTGGAGAGGAGAAAAGGAGGTGGGATATGTTGACACAGTACTGGAGTTCTGTCTCCAGGGCACACTAGGGAATCCAGGTCTTCCAAGGGTTCAGGCTGGTCTGGCAGGATGGTTCTTCATTTCTGTAGGGGAAGAAGACAGGTGCTGCCTTCAGGTGGTGGCAAACTTGCTCAGAGCACTTAGAGCTCTTCCTTTCACACATCCTACACCAAAGCCTGCTCTAACAATCTTACTTTACTGGGTTTACTGCTGAGTAAGGTTCAGTATATAATGGTGTGTAGTTTCCCTTTCTTTTGAGAGTGAAACTTAGCTCCCTGCAGTAATTACCCTGGCCTCAAAGGCCTATCTAGGACTTCTTTCAGGGTTTTAGCAATATATAGACCTTCTCTGCCTCTGCAGAGAGCTTGATATTTGCTGTCAATTAATGCAATTCAGCTCAGCTTGTCCAGTAACTGGATTAAAGACTTGCCTTCCCAGTGAACCTGTGACAGTGATAATCAGCAGCAAAGGAAGCTGATCTGGAAGCTCTGCCAGGGAACAGCTTCTTGTTTTTCAGCTCCTCCTGTCAAAGACAAAGGATGCTGTGTGACTACTTGCTTCTTTGTTGTTGCTTCTGTTTCCCTTGACCTGAAAAAATTGCTACCAGCCTTCACAAAGTTACTTAGCAGTTGCCATTTATCTACTTCAGAATCTGGAAATTCTTATTAATGTATTTGTTTAAATCAAGAATACGGCAATTATCTTGATTAGCTCATTGAGATGGTATCACTGTATGTTAATTCAATTTCCCTCTGAGCCAAAGTCAAACCTTCTATGCATTATTTAGCCCAGATGAGGCTCTTTTGCTTAGGTCCTTTGTGTATCCAATTAGTTTCAAAGGTCACCTCCTCCCCTACAGAATGAAATACTTACACATCACTGCAGTCAAGCCCTGAAATTCAAAACCTTTTCATGGACTGCCCAAGAAGTGACTCCAAGCTGCCTGGAGGGTGAAGGTTACCAGATCTTCAGATGGGCAGTAACGGGAGCTTTTTGGGATGGTGTTTTACAGAGAACAAAGCTTTGCCAAACCTCACACACTGTAATGGGTGGAAGGTAGGAGCCAGCTGGACTGAGCATGAAGGAGGACCTTGAATGGCTTCCCAGTGACCCCCAGAACTCAGCAGATGTCTCAACCCAGCACTAGCAGTGTTTGGTGCCCCAGTCAATGCCCTGTTCTTGGTGACTGGGGTACAAGAACTGGGCATCATGTTCAGCATCTTCGCCAAGGTGAGATGCAGACGCAGTCTGCCCTGTAGTTGGCATAAAGGTTTTGCAATTTTTTTGCCTCTTAGTCAAAAACATATATATAGAACACTTCTTAACTTTAGGGGAGCAGCCACCTCTTGACTCAAAGAAAAGCCAGCTTACAGCATTAATAGCCTTTTTTATCACCCAGTGATATCTCAGGTCATACACTGAGTTTTATGGGATTTAGTGGCGTCCTTGGTTTAAAGTAGTCCAAGTGAGGGTCTCTTTCTGCTCCTTCTTCAGACTGGAGTATGCAAAACACCTTTGGCTTTTGCTCTCCCTCTCATTCAGCAAGATTTCTTTGCCACACAATTTCTTTACCATCAAATAATTCGATTCTCCTCATTGTTCCTCTGAAGAAGTCACAGTGAAGCTCCAGTAAGTGTCATGACAAAACAGAACTTCTCCAGTAACAGAGAAGTTGGCCTGGCCTGAAATGAATGCCTGGAGTCAGAGTTTGGTTGAAAACCAAGGGAATTAGGAGTATCATAAAAACTAGAGAGAGAAGGACCTCCCTCTTCTTATTTGGGGAGTCAGAAGGTTCTGCAGTGACTGCAACCTGGCCTTGTGTTATTAGGGAGAGGACTTGCCTTCATACATATTTGAGTAGCATTGGTTTGGCTGTTATAGATTTATTTTTAATATTGTGTTTAATGTTTGAAAAATTGTGAAGAGGCAAGCTTGTCTGTATAATCATACCCAAAATATGGTTTGCAAAGTACATTAGGACACTGTGGCACTAAATGGAATATTGTGATAGTGAATTTTTTCTGATCTATTTGACTTGTAGTTTTAAAAGGCTGATGAAATGTGAAAAAGCAAAGATGAGGAAACCCAGAGACTCAGGCAAGGAATTGATTTCTGGATAGATGGTACTTAGGATGCTCTCTTTAATTCCCAAGGCCTGGGTCTCTATACAATTGTAATGTGATAAATGAAAGCTCTGAATGTTTACAAGCTAACAATTAGGCCTCATAAGCACCAAATACCATTTTAATTCTGTGCATTGAACCTTAGCTAAATACATTTCCAATTGGGAATGGATGGCAACAGCTTCCTTTGCTGGCCTAATAATTGTCACCGTAATTGTAAGTGCTGAGCCTTTGCAGCAGGTCTGAATGGGAGGCAGCAGCTGTGTTAGCAGGTGATGAATTCGTTGCTTGGAGTGGCTGCTGTGTGCACTCCCATGTTTCAGTATTTCCTTAACTCTAGTGCTTTCAGAGCATTTGGAGAACACAGGAGTCTTAGGCTGTGATGAAAACTGGCCCACCCCTAAATCCCAAGGCTGTGGAAACAGGCCCTATGCAGCTTAGCTGCAAAATGAGGTGACTAGGAGAGATTTATCTTACTGCAAATACCAGGGTGCACCTGCAGCTACATAAGAGCCAGTTGCTTGTCCTTCCTCTCTGAGCTGAGGATGTGCCCTGCAAATGGCTTTATAAGAGTTAGAAGGAGCCAACTCATTTAACTGATTTAATTTCTTTAAGCACATTATCTATTTGGGAATTTGAAACCTTCAAGCTAATGCGTCCTGAGAGACTGTGAGTATGTGATAGATGATACAAGGTATTTGCTGTGTGATTGATCTAAATCAAGGGAAAAGAGGAAAATGTTCCAGTCCTAAGTGAAACAGAAAAGAGAAAAGGAACTGCTTGCCAAGAGGAAAGTTCTGTGTGTGTCCATGAGCTTCCAGCACCTCCTTTTGCATTGCCACCACAGTGCTAAAAGTAGGTTTTGACTGGTCGTGAGTGTTTTACACTTCATCTGCCACTGATTAAAAATAATAATAAAAATGGGGACAGTCTAATTATGCTACCTTCTCGCATTTCTCCCTTTATAAGGTATAACCTCCTTGCAGCTGCAAATAGGTGAGCTGTCACCCAAAAAGTGAGTGCTCAGAAGGTCACTCCTCGTTGCAGGGCAGAGGTGCAGCAGCTCTTGCAAATGCAGAAAACACAGATGGCCCAGGTTACTTCTGACAGAGGCTAATGGGGTGGCTGAGGAGGTGCTAAAAGTCTAGCATTCACATGAAGACATCTTAAACCAATTCCAGCACACCATTCCAGACTGTTCTGGCCCAAAATGAGCCTTGCTTCTCAGGACCCAAAGTCCCAAAAGAAAGTCCTTGCTCTTGGTAAAGTGAGGTTTTTACAGCTATAAAAATGTAACTGTGTTTATTATACATATTGTACTTAGTCATTTTTACTTTAAAAAGAAGAATGTGTGCACAGAGGTCTAGGCACCATCACACTCTTTCAAGCTCTTTTTTTGTGCTATTTTAACCCCTTTTATACAAGCAGAGGCTATTGGCATATTTATCCCTTTGGGTATTTGCAAATATTACATATTTACATAGCAGAGAGCTAGAGAACCATTTGTGAGGGTGCTGGGAAGTGGGTGTCCAGGAAACAGCATTTAAGGAGCTGGGAGTCTGCTGCTGCTTGAGGCTTTTAGACTGAGTATCCACAGGTTTTGGAGGCTTTCTTTGGAACACTTAAGTAGGGCTTGCATGGGGGCTTTCCTGCTGACTCTCAGTGTGGTGCTTAGTGTCATTCAATCAGGATAAACCATATAACTCACGGGACACTGACTTAGCACTTAAATGAAATAGCAGCTGTGTCCATCACGTGAACATGCTCTCTGTACCCATCCTGGCTTTTGCTCTCCTTCATTCCCTGATCTGCAGACCTGCTTCCTTTCACACTCACACCTTGTATTACACCAAACTCCCTCTTTAGACTTCAGTGCAGCCCATCTAGATTTGTGCCATTATTTTTAGGAGGAGAATCACGCTCAGTTGCAGGAGCAGCTCATTTTTTAAAATGTTAATAGAGCAATATAAATAAATCCATAACAATTTTTAATACAACCAAGACAGAGGTGCCCAGTTAAGATCCATCTTCCTTAAATTTTAGAACACTTGAGATCTGATTCTATCCTTATTATTCAGACTGGTTTTTATATAGCACAATTGGTGTAGAGGTAGAGAGAATTTGGGGTGTTACACAAAACACCTTCAACAATGACAATGTTTTCACTGCTCAAGGGAGAGACTAAATCATGTCCCTTGTGTTCTGTCCCAGCAGATGGGGGAAAAATGCTGCCTGTGATGTTTTCAGTTTAAGAATCACATACTGTTTTAGGAGGGGATGTGCAGATGATTGTGCAGAAAGCACAATCCAAACACATACCTCAGTGCAAACAGGACGGCCACAGACAGGGAGCTAACTGCTCAGTGCTGAGAGTGCTTTAGTTCTGGCTCTTGCAAGGAGATTCAGTTTACATCCAAGCTGTGCACTGATAGCTGCTTGGAAAAGCTTTAACTGATCTCTGCCAAACTCCTGCAAAGCAGTCCTGGATTCATCTCTTTTGGTGTTTTTTTTTCCCTTTCTTCTTTTTCATTTCACAAGTGGAGGGAAAGGGCAAGGTTGCTCTGTCCTCTGTGCCTGGATAATCCCGTGACTGATGGGCTGCCACTGGAGGGCCAAATGCTTTCTTCTACTTTCCCACCTCCTCCTCTGCCCAGTGGACAAGAAAAGCCCCACATGGTGGTATCTCCAAAGCCAAGGGCTGGAGAGATTTGCAATGAGCTCACCCTCTTAGTTATTATACACTAAATATTAAACTTGGAGAAAAATCACCTTTTTCAACCAGCCCTTCCCCACACTAAGTCACTGCCAGTGTATTGTCACAAGCAAAGTACCAGCACTGAGTACAAACCTGGAAAAAACAAGGAAAGGAGAGGCTGATTTCTTTTTCTGTATAGTGCAAAGCCAGTCCAATGGCTGCTCCTGGGTCTCTCATGGGTTGCTGTTCAAGAATTCCTTTCCTTTCACTTCCCTTTTCATTTAGGGCTTTTTTGTTACTAATTGGGGCCTGTTGTCTTATTCCCCAGCTCAGAGTAAGCCTGAAGAGGAGGACCAAGAGCTCCAAGGTCTGATAACTGCACCCAGACCCCTTCTAACACATTTGTATCACCTATTCTTAAAAGCATTGGATAGTGGGGTTTCCAGCACTCCATCTGTTCTTCTGCCAGGAGCTACCATGGGCCTGGAAAATGTTTTGCACTTTCTGACTTGAATCACTCTTCTTTTTCTTCAAACTGATTACTTTCTGTCACATCCTCAGTATTCACAATGAGCAGTTAATGATAATCCTCATCAGAAGGACCATTGTCAGGGGGGCATTTTCCCACTGCCTTGTTCTCTCTTTTCTAAATCAACTAATTTCTTTTGGCTTTGCCTCTTAGATCATGTTTTCTAAGTTTGTTTTCCTTAATGTGTCATTCACATTATCATTCTGAGGGCCCTTCATTGGACACCATGCTCCATCAAAGGCTCACCACTGGGTATTTTAGGGGAACAAGTCCTCTTTTCTCATCCATCACTCACTTTGCATCCCCAAATGTTTCCTTATACTTTTCTTGTGGGAAGGACTTGAAAAAGTCAAACATTTATCACTGATTGCTTTTTCTGGAGTTTTTCTGTTATTTCTCCCATACCATTTAAATATCCCTTCCCTGAAGGTCCGTCTCATCAGTAGGTTCAACAGCTCTCCAGAGATAAGCCAGTAGAGCTTCCTGCTGCTCTCCATTTCAGTCTACAGTACCCTCACTAAAAAGTTCCCTTGCCAACCCTCTGCTCTTAGCTCAGTCTGCAACCCAAAGTCACCTTTTCTACAATGCCACAAATGGGAGGCAGGATGAGGTGTTTGTTCCATCGACTCAGGAGGCCTCCAGGCGCAGGTGTCTGCTTCTCTTTCATATTGAAAATTAACCCCCCGCTTGTTACCTGCTGTGGGACCTGTGTGATGTAGCTTATTTCATCTGGGTCCTGGTAAACAGGTGTCCACATCACAGAAACCTTTCCAGATGGTGCTTATGTTGACTCCCTCACAGGAAAAGCCAAGGACTCAGTAGGGGGGAAACTGAACTGCCTTTGTACACTTTTTAAACTCAGTCCTTCCAGATGGTCCTAGGGACAGTAAAATGTAGACACAAGGGTCTCAGCTGTGCTCTGGGCTCTACATGATGTTCACAAAGGGCAATTTTTTACCAATCTGTCTCATCTTTACTGCTACCTTAACAGTAGCTTTTAAAATAACATAGAAAAAAAAGAAGTCTAACCTGCTGAAGAGCTCAGGGCACAACAACACAGAACAGCTGGTGGCCTTCAGGAAGTCCTAGTTCTGGTGGGCCAATGCTTTTCCAGAAGTCCGAGCACAGTGGATGGGAAATAAAGTTACTCTTGAAAACAAGCACAGTGCAGGTGATGAGTATTGGGAAAATGTTGTTAAAATACAGGCTAATACTTATCTAGTAATTTTCTGTTCTTTGCTTGATTTCCTTCAGCTAAAAAGCTGTGATTTTGTTCTCATGAAGCCAAAATGTCAAGACAGTCTGACAGAGTGACAACGTATTTTTCTTTGGGATAAGTCTGGATGAAGACTTCAAGTCTTGGACTCTGCTTTGTAGGATGATTCCTGTATTCCACTCTTCTGTTGATGCTGCTGACTTCACTCCATCCTTTTTCAGGTATGACAGCTTTGGGCGGCTGACCAACGTGACCTTCCCTACTGGCCAAGTGAGCAGCTTCCGCAGCGATACTGACAGCTCCGTGCATGTCCAGGTGGAAACCTCCAGTAAGGATGATGTTACAATAACAACCAACTTGTCAGCATCAGGAGCTTTCTACACCCTGCTCCAAGGTGAGTTGGGCCACTGTCCCTTTCCTGGCCAAGCTGCACGCAATGGCTTATCCATCAGGAAACAGGCATTACCTGGATAATCCCAGTACCAAAAGTCACCTGCATCCTCATCACCCCAGAGCTCCCAAAAGTACAGATGCACACTCAGACCTGCTTAGCCACATTCCCCAGCACCGTGGTTGCTCTGCAGCTGCTTTCTGCTTCATTCTCAGCCAGTCCCCTTGCCGTGCAGCCCTGGTGCACTACAGTCCTCCATCACCATTACCATTATTGTTACAACAAAAAGGGTTGCATAAATCTAGCTATGCTTCCAGCTGACTCCTTTGCTTCGTTCTCTTAATGGATTCCAACTTAACAGTTACTCTACTCCTGGAACAGGCTTCCAGCTGGTTGCTGGAGATCTCACTGATTCTTTGTTCACTGGCTGGTCAAGCACTCACAAAGCATCATCCAGGAAAAAATGACCATCCCTGTCCCCAGAAGGTCTATGTTTGAGCAAAAGGGCTGGTATGAAGAGGCACAAAGGAGAAAGGAGAGATGGGCAGCCAGGCTGGACTGGTGGGATCAGAATGTGGCTGTTGGAAATGAGCACAGTTCTGCCAGTGATGATAAGGTGAAGAAGTGAATGATAAGGTGGAGGAAAAGGTAATGAAGTGGAAAAGAAAAGAAGAATAAATATCAGGGGATCACTGTGTTGACATACTGATAGGATCAGAAGTTGTCATACACAAACCATGCTAACCTGGTTCTCCAAGCTCTGAAGGCTGAAGCCTCCTTAGAGTCAGGGTGAGCCATCAGTCCTGTTCCCTGAGGCCTGGAGAAAGGGAAGGGACTTTCATACTCTGCATTCTTCAGTTCCCAGCTCTCGTTCACTCTCAGTCTGTGCCTGATGGCAATGGGGTGTCAAACATCATTTCCCCTTCTGAGGAACGAAGCTCTCCAAGTGAGACCGATGTGTTCCAGCATCCCATTTGTTCCCACATCTCTGGAATACACATTTCCCTCCCCGTTCCTGTAAAGAAAGTGCCTGCTATTTCTGAATACTCTTTTTCCTGCCTCTGGAGAGTGTGGCTGACAGGGTGCCAGCCCCTTTAAGCCCTCCTCACCATTCCTGTAGGGGAACACAGTGACTTTCTTATTCTTTCAGCCTCCAAAGCAAATCCAACCTACCCTGCCCCATCCCATCCACTTGCATTAAGATGTCTGGCAACTGCACAAACGTGAGATTGGCTTCACCTCAAGAGCCTAATTAAGCAATAGAGCCCACTGCTGGGGGCCCTTTAGTGAGATAATTGACTGTGATGTGATTTATACGCCCAGAGCTGAAGGCGCAGCTAGATAATGGTGCCACGGTCAATTATCTCATTGTACTGCCCTCCAGCACAGGAGCACTCTTGCCATTAGGACACACAGCACTACAAACAGCTTAGCCATCCTCAGAAGTCTAAAATTATTTGGATTATTTGGATCTGAAGAAACTCAGCTTAAAATGAAGATCTAGATAACATAGCAGAGGTGGCCTGTGACCTGCTGAGGATGGCTTTCCCACAGGTGTAAGGAGCTGTGAATTCCCAGAGGTATTTATTCATGGCAACATTGCAAAAACTGAAACAAGGGCTACTGGAGTTGCTCAGTGACCTATTGAGCACAGCTGAAATTGCCTTCCAAGTGCTTCTCCATGGATGGAGCTGGAGCTGTTTTTAAAGTCTAAGGATGTCTTGCCTGGTCCATTGTTCTCCAGGGAGAAGGCATTTTGCAGTTTCCCTTTGCTTGAAAGGTTCTCACTCATTTTCCTTCTGGATGCACAGCTCTGGCCAGCTTTCAGAAATCCTTGGTGAACCTTTCAAGAAACCTGGATCATGCTTTTAACAGGTGAGGTCTGACAAGGCCTTTTCATAAGTTTACAGATTCCTGTAGGATGGATTTAGGAGCCTCTACAGCTAACAGGCATCTCAAGACCTCTGTGGGAGTTTGTCCTCTGGATTAATAACAAAGTGAGCGTTTGTTCCTGGCCAAAATAGGGCACTAGTGCCCTAGAGCCAAAGCAGCATAAAATACAGCACCAGTGGCCCTTGGATTTCATGTAGCCCTTAAGAAATGCCTTCCAAAGCCAAGAAAGAGTCTTCTCTTGGGGAAATGTTGGAAGTGGAGGATTTACATTCCACACGGTGTGCTACATTGCTGGTGACAACCCACCTTAACCCCTCTGTGGTGTTTGAGTGACACAAAGGGAACATCATGTGTCTAGTGAACTTCCAGGAGAGCTTCAAGCTTTCCCCTGCTTCCTGGTGAAAGATGAAGGAGGGAGGAATGTATTAGCTGTGCAGAGATATTTCACTGGTTTGAACTACCTTTTTCCCACCAGACCAAGCATCTAAGAACACAAGTGTGACAGCCAGCTGACTGTTCCCCTTCTCTCCATTTGCAGAATCAAGCCTGGAAAGGGTTTAATCCTGCTAGAGTCTAGGTCAAAAGACCATCAACTTAAGTGCTTAGTGGTATAGCTAAAATAGAATCATCCTGGTTGGAAGGGACCTTGAAGATCATCAAGTCCAACCATAACCTAATTTACCTGTTCAGTGCTTAAATCATGTCACTAAGCACTATATCTACATTTCTTTTAAATAGTTCTAGGGATGGTGACTCCACCACCTCCCTGGGCAGCCTGTTCCACTGTCCAAATACTTGGAGCTACACTGTGAGTATAGTGGCACAATCTAGTGCCTCAGCAGTGTCACACCATCATTACTGTGTACAGTAAGTTGAGTTGTGGCCCTGCTGAGATCAGTGTGGCAAGCCTCCAGCTGGCTACAACAGGAGCAGGATCAGACTCACAATAAAAAATACCAACTGGTGTTAGGTTTCCTTTCCTAATTATACCAAACTGTGCTCTTTGCTGATCTATTTCATTCAGACAAGAGGTGATAATTTTGCTGTGGCCTCGTTTCCTGCTGAGCTATGGCAGAGCAACTAGTGAACAAAACCCAACTTGCCTCAGAAAAGAAAAACAATTGACATGAAATTTTAATGGGTGTTTTTATTCACAATTAGGTCTTTATGGCAGCCTAGGAGACAGAAATTGTAATATTTTTCAGCTTTTGAGGAGCTTCAGATAAGGCAGTCTTTGTATAATGTGATTTTAAGGCCATTCTGCACTGAGTGAGTCTCATGCTTGCTTACCCTTCATGAGTTCCTCTCTGTGGAGAGAAATGCCAGCTGGAAATTCAAAGGATGGGATTTCAGCCTGCCTAGTTCCTGAAGGATGTGGAAGAGATATTGTTCTTCTCTTCCACTCCTGAGCTCCCAAATCCAGGCCTCAAAATCTGCTGATCTTTCAAGAGCTACTGGAGGCCAGATGTATGGATACATGTGGAAGCTTAGTGCCTCTGCTTTCTCTCCAAGCATGAGGGCTTCCGTTGCCTCCTGAAAGATTTCCCAAGTGAAAGGGTTTGGCTGTTGTTTTGGGACCTGGTTAGCATTAACTCGCCGTGCAATTTCCTGTCACTTGTGAGATGGTGAGTAAGCTGAGGAAAGTAGATGGCCCCACTTTTTCATAAACTGTAGTGAAATTGGGATTTTCAGGATTTAAAGCGTGGAAAATTTTCAGCTGGACTGTGATTTAAAACAAATATCTCACCACCCAGTGTTTTAGCCTAGAGGAAGAAGTTTGAACCTGCTTCCTTTGGTAGAGTATTATACTGCTCTTCCAGTGGTGTCTCTTTTAACCTATGTAAGACTTTTCTTCAAGAGCTTGTGGTGCAGAACCCATCAGAATGAAAAAGAGGTTGTCCATCTTTAATTTCCCTGGGAAATCAATGGTTTGCTCACTATGAGTTGGGTGGGTGAATCCCAGAGTGCATTTGGCTACAACAATCAGAAATGCAGATGAAGCCTGGGTGAGGGAGCAAGTGAAAAGCTGGAATTGTGTCATTGGGCAGCCTTCTGAAAAGATCTCTTTTCTCTCCTCAGACCAAGTCCGAAACAGCTACTACATCGGTGCTGATGGTTCTCTCAGGCTGATGCTCGCGAACGGCATGGAGGTGGCCCTGCAAACTGAGCCACATCTGCTGGCTGGCACTGTCAACCCCACGGTGGGGAAGAGAAATGTCACCCTGCCCATTGACAACGGCCTCAATCTCGTGGAGTGGAGGCAGAGGAAGGAGCAAGCGAGAGGGCAGGTCACTGTCTTTGGACGTCGGCTGAGGGTAAGTGGCCTGAGCAGCTTTGGACTCCACTTCCCATCTCACCAGTCCCCAGTCTTATGACAGTGTCACTGTTTGACTCAGGTCCAACAGCAATGCTCTCGATCCGCTCCCCCTCCCACCCAGGTAGGGAAGGAGAGAGAGAAAAAGAGAGAGACTTGGCTGGATTCAAAACTAAACTACACAGCTTTAATTAAACACTAATGATAAAAGAAAATATATATACAAATATGTTCAGATATGAGCAAAAGCCTCTCACCTCCCTCCACCCCCAGCAACTCCCACCACACTCCCCTGAGCTGGAACAGTCCCGAGAAATCCTGGAGCTGCTGCTGGAGAAAGCAGAGAGTGATGAGGGTCAGGAGAGCTGGAGCCTGGGGGTCGATGGTGAGGGATGGACGGAGTCCTCCCGGGTGCCGGCCATGGGTGGAAGAGAAGGGAAGAAGAAGCAGGAGGGAAGTTGTCTTCTGTGATCTCTGACCTTCCTCTGAGCTTATGTAGATATATGGAATGGAATATCTCTGGCCAGTTTTGCTGTCTGTCAAGCTCAGCCTCCTGCAGGGGGGTCATAGATCTCCCAGTAGTGTCTGAGCCAGCAGAGTGAAGGTGCAACCTTGAAGACCCAGCAGTTAGAAAAACATTCCGCTGTCTTATGAGCCTTAGCTAGAACACACTGCTGCTAGTTAAAAGAAAGCTTACTGAAGGAAAAAAAATCAGTAAAAGGAAAATTTGCTTCATCTTGGCTCAAACCAGGACAGACAGAAAGGGACTGAGCTGATTTGTGGCATCTGCAACAGGGGAGATGCTGCAGGATGGAGTATTAGCTGTTCATCCCTGGAGACACAACCTTTATGACTTGAATATATCCTTACATCCCCTTATGTTCTGACATTCTCTGAGCCATCACAGGGAGTTTTGCTTATTTGCCTAGATGTCCTCTGCACCACTGGGAACACGTGACCTCCCATCACATACCACAGGTTTAACCATTATGTCAGGCTGTTTAAGCAAGCAAGGGACAATCATAACTATAAAATACTGCACCAATTAGTGTAGCTATTTCCTACCTGTGCTGCTAGCAGTCATAGACCCGAGCACTGAAAACTTTGGGAGCACATGAGGAAAGGTTGAGAGATTTGGGGCTGTTTATCCTGGAGGAGAGAAGGCTAGAGGGAGACCTTATAGCATCTTCCAGTACCTGAGGGGCTACAAGAAAGCTGGAGAGGGCCTTTTTACAAGGCATGGAGTGATAAGACAAGGGGGAATGGTTTTAAGATGAAAGAAGGGAGATTTAGATTACATATTAGGAAGGAATATGTGAAGATGGTGAGACACTGGAACAGGTTGCCCAGAGAAGCTGTGGCTACCTCATCCCTGGAAGTGTTCAAGGCCAGGCTGGATAGGGGCTCTGAGGAACCTGGTCTAGTGGGAGGTGTCTCCACCCATAGCAGGGGGTTAGAACTGAATGATTTTTAAGGTCCCCTCCAACCCAAACCATTCTGTGATTGAATGATTATTGTTCACTGAGCAGCCTCAGAAGAATCTCTGGATTCCTGAAACTTGCTAATCTGTTGAACCTGTTGGAAGAGTTGGACTCACAGTGCATGGCATCACAATTGCTGTTGTTCCCCAAAGTGAAGTGTTACAAACAGCTCCAGCCTGATGGTGCTATGTCCTCCAGGAACATGCAGGCCTTTCTGTGCTCGAGTCTGATGTGTTTTGAAAAGCTTGTTCCACACACTACTCTGCAGACTTATCAGGGCTGTTTAAAGGTCTTGCCCAATAAGCCTGTAATGCCTCTGCTAACTGCTGGCAAGGCTGGTAACGTGTAAACTTGTGCAGTCACCCTGTACCTTGCTAGTCTCAGAGTCATGGGCTGATGAACGGTACCTGGGAAGCTGCTCAGCACCTGGAAAATTCAGACCCTCTGAGAAAAATGCTCAGTGCTGTGTAACACCACCACAGCAAAAGGGCTGCAGCTGTTTATTCACACTTCAGCTTTGCAATAAATATTAATGCTCTGGCTTCCGAATCTGTTTCCCAGTCCTTGCTCTTCCCTCTCCCTATTTGCTGCAGCGTGACCTGTGCCACCTTGGTGTGTTTTCTCCTGTCTCTCCTTCCTCACCCTTGTCAAGTGTTAATCTTCATCCTCCCCAACCCAGCCTCTGCTCCTTTCCCCTTGCATCAATAGCCTTATATTTGTTATCAGGAGAAAAAGTGCAAACAGTAGCAAAAGCTGAAGCTGCTCCTTCAGTGAGAACCACTGTATACCTGCAGATCAGTCAGCATCACCCTTCTTGTTTTGTTCATCTTGGGGTCTTTATTTTATTTTAATAATGAAATTATCACACAAGTCTTTTTCCGAAAGGAGAGAACCTTCTGAAGTCTGCAGCTGTGTCACAGCTCTTTGGTGTTCAAAGTAGTTTCCACTCATTTAGCCACAGCTCAGCTGACCGTGTCAGTGTTATCTTCCAAAATTTTCACAGTAGACTCAAATGCAGAATGTGTCTTTGTTTTATGTTGTACTGCATTTGGAAAAAAACCCTGCAAAATGAGTTTTCAGGCTGGTTACTTGTGTCCTCATAAATCTGTCAGCATTTACTCACATTTTGAGCCTATCAAGGGCCTTTCAGTGAAGCAGAAGAGCATCTTACATGGTTGAAGGACTCAGTTTTGGTTCTGTTCAGGGGTTCAAAGTGGCTGAGGATGGACAAGAAGTTTTAAGCTGCCGGTCTGTATTTGCATGGCAGCATCTGCACCCCTGACACATAAATCTGCAAGGTGCTAATTGCCTCCCTGGGGATTGCCCAGAGTTTAACATATTCTGTGTGTCATGTTCTCCTCTTCCCGTGTACCAGTAATTGCTGCTTTCCCTGGCAAGGGAGAAACTTAGGGACGTTAAGTTCAATATATTTTTGTTCATTTGCGGAAATATTATCCTTTTCTGGCGTATGTGAATAAATCACTACTTTCCCTCTCCCCTCGCCCCCCCACTCACATGAGACAGCAGCTAAGATGCCCAGAGAGGCTGCAGCACCACTCCATGAAGCCTCTGAGATGAGAACAACAGGATCTTACCACTGCAAAAGAGGGGGTTCCCCTGAAACCAGCATCCTTTCTGCTACCATCATATGAATTTGCATTTTATGAGTTGTGGCCTTTCCTTCCAGAGTTGCAGAGTGTTCTTGGGGACTGACAACTCATTGCTACGTGCTCAACCAGTTCCCAGCATGGTGAGGCCAGCCATGATGTCTCTTCCCCAGTGACCTGGCTCTGTGCTTGGCCAGGCAGCAGTAAAGGGGCACAACTATGTTAAAGGAGCACCTTTCACTTCTCCTTTCCCACACACCCCATAGTGAGGCCACACATCAAATACTGTGCTCAGTTTTGGGTCCCCCACTACAAGAAAGACATCAAGGTGCTGGAGTGAGTTTAGAGAAGAGCAATGAAGCTGGTGAAGGGTCTGCAGCACAGGTCTTATGAGAAGCAGCTGAGGGAGCTGGGGTTGTTTAGAACTGGAGAAAAGGAGGCTGAGGAGATACCTTCTCACTCTCTACAACTGCCTGAAAGGAGGTTCGAGCGAGGTGGGGGTCAGTCTCTTCTCCCAAGTAACAAGCAATACAACAAGTGGAAATAGCCTCAAGTTGTGCCAGGGGAGGTTTAGATTGGATATTAGGAAAAATTTCTTCACCAGATGGGTAGCCAGGCATTGAAACAGGCTGCCCAGGGCAGTGATGGGGTCACCATCGCTGGAGCAATTTAGAAGATGTGTAGATGTGGAGCTTAGGGACATGGGTTAGCACCAGACTTGGCAGAGTTAGGTTAGTGGTTGGATTTGATGATCTTAAAAGTCTTTTCCTACCAAAACAATTCTGTGATTCTATGAAGGTTATGATGCTTTGATCCACCCACCCAGTAGTGAGATACCTCCTCAAACTGGCTGGCTGCAAATTCAACCCATCACAGGCCAGAAGCAACATGAATTCCATCTGCAGTGAGAGCACGAAGTAAACTCTGCTCCAAAGAGCAGAGCTCTGTCTTTTTTCCATTTTTTTTCTTAAGACAAACTTGAGTTTTTTCAATAAAGAAGGATGTAAAATAATCTCTGATGGTAGGGCAAATAGGACAGCCAAAAGAGACAGAGCTTCTGGCTCAACTCTTTATTTATTTAACCATGGAAACTCCTGTTAGAATACACATTGTTCTTCCCAAGACCTAGTGGCAGCATCAAGACCTAGTGTCCCAGACACTCCCCAGAACTGATGTGACCAGAGAGGACTCCTGGGACATGTTGCTAACCAGTCCTGGTGTGTTGGCTGATGAGGACTGTCCAGCATCATCTCAACAATTTCTGCAAGGTGTTGAGGTCTGCATCTCACCACCCCAATAGTTTTAGCAATTCGCTGGGGAAATTGCTTTGTGGGCAGCCATTTATCACATGGATGTTGTTGGCTCCTGGAGTTCTCATTGCAGAAGTATTGTTTGCCCTCCTCTGCTGAAGGTTGCCAGAGTACTTTTGTGAGAAATGTTCCATTTTTGTGTTTTTGCTCTCCCAGGGAGATCAATGCATGTTGTTTAATTATAATTCAAGCTAAAGGAGCTCCATAGGAAGCATTGGAGAAACCAGACATGGTAGTGTGTTTATGCTTTTGCTTTTCCAGAGCAAGCTAAGGCATTGAGTAAAGTACTGTGGCACTTGAATTTGGGGTTAAATTTAATCTCCCACACATTACAGAGGAGATGTCAAATAGACTGTGAACTGTGAATTCAAATTTACCCTGTCTCAGTCCTGTGCTGATCACAAGCCTTGTCAAACACTCAGGGGCAAAAGCTTTTTGCAGGAACTTTTCAGACCCTGTTCCAGGAGAAGGGTCCTACATCCTGGTTATAGGATAGCACCTTATTTAGTTGCTTGCCATAAAACATTATTATTGGACTGAATCCTGCAGCCCTGTCAGTCCTTCTGCAGAAAATTCACTTCTGTTCAAGTTGTGCCCTTGAACAAGGATGAGAAAAGATTTAGGTCCTGTTCAGAGGCTATCTAGCAGGGTAGGGTTCACTTTGCCCATCACCTTGAGGGGTGGGGCTGTGGGCACTGCAGCATTTCTCAGAAAGAAGAGAGATTGCACATAGAGAGCAGGAGAAAACAAATCATACGGCAAAAAATATCATGAAAAGGGAGATTGGTTCCAAATAGTCCTGCAGAAATTGCTTGCCAGAGCATGTGGAGGGTGGAATGACTTAGGGCACCAGTAATGGGATGCAGAAATTTGGACTGAGTTTAAGAGCTATCCTGGGACCTGTTATTTGGTCCTTCTAGCAGGGTGAATGGCAGTGCTGCTGGCATACTGATCAGGGGGGCCACTTCCAGCCTGGATTATTATCCCAGCCCTGGAAGAGCTCTTTCCAGCTCTCTTGGCAGAGACCAGGAGCAGAAGAAGCTGCAGCTGCCGGGCTGGAGCTGCTCTGTGAATAGACGGAAAGCAGAGATGCTATTCATTCCTGCTTTGTTTGTTGGGGTGTTTTTGCAAGTGATTGCTACTTCTGTTTCTCTATTTATAGCAGCAAGCACCTATGAGATACCAGATTGCTCTGTTAGTTACATGTGTTCATCTGCACTTAGTGTTTTGATTCTCTTTCAATTATTTCCCAGCTTGCTTGTTGCAGTGGACTGTTGGCTGATTTCCACTTTCTCTCATTGCCCATTTAGATCCCATTTTATCCATATTTAAATGGAGCATTATCTACCTTTTCTCAAGTCATACCCACCTTTTACCATTGTAAATCATAAGCTGAAAATAATTTTTGCACTTGTCTCCTCTTACATCATTGTCACGCTTACCTCATGGCACCAATTCCTTCTCTCTGGGCTGGCCACACACACCCTCAGCTCACGTCCACATTTTCTCAGCTGTGCTTTTGCTTCTTCCAACCTCAGCTCCTGAGATGTCTTCTTTTGACTTCTGATTTTTCAGCGTCCCTTTCTGCACAGACATCTGTCCACACAGCACAAAATCACTGCGGCAGTCCTGCCTTTCCCTCTCCCATTCCTCCAGGGCTGAGGAACCCCTTGTCCATTGTCTCTACTGCATCCTTTCTCTTGCTGTTTAGCTCTCGGATATTTCCACATCCCTCAAAATATAGTGGGAATTCAATCATACACCCTAAAGGAATGGCCAAGAATCAAAACTGGACCAGGGCTGAGAGCAATGCTGAGGTCAGGACCGTCAGCTTCACCCAGAGCAGGGTATGGCAGTGTCTTTAACTTGGTCTGAAGACCTTGCAGCAAACAGCAAAACCTTGTTTACAGCTGCAAAGGGAACTGCAAACCAAGGCAGTTTTCTGGTGTTTGAAATTAGTCCTGGAAGAATATGCAGCCTTTCTAGAAAAGAGGGATTCGCCAGCTGAAGAGATTCAAAAGTGATGGGTTGGAGATAAAGCTATCTTCACCAGCAAGCTCTTGCTGGATATGTGGGTTTTTTCTCTTTGCTGAGTACTTCAGTGCTGCGGTGATGTAGCTTTGTAAGCCTTGCACACGTGACTAAACATGAGTTGTATTATCAGCTCCTTTTTGTGTCGCTGTATGCTACAATGCCTGGATCAAAGTGTGTTCCTGCTCCTACCTTTGAAGTAGAAACCTTTGATCTTTGGAAGTGCAGAGGCAGTGGAGGTAACAAGAGTGTAATTATGCAGCACTGAATAACCCCACGACAATGAAGCTAAAACTCCATCTTTCACAGAAAAGTTCCTGCACTGGGTAACATCTGCAGTGGTCAAGGCCTCCATATTTCATCTCAGGGGAAAGGCTTAACCTCCAGTGCCTGCAGTATCTTCAGTAAATTCAGAGAAAAACCCTGTTTGCCACTATGTTGACACCATGTCCCTCTTTTTTCTACAAGTATTTTTTTTTTTACTGTGCATGCAGAACAAAAGAGTATATATCCTAGGTTTGATAAGCAGAGTGCCTGGCAAATAGTCCCTGCAACAAGTTGTCATTGTATCTTCTGTAGGTCTGTAATCACAACTGCTCTAGCAGTCCTAAGCCTAGGTTTGGGACATAAGCAATGTTCCTTCGTTGTGATGTTTCAAATGTACCTTGTTTTTCTGCCTTTCTCCTCGCTGAAGTCAACTGAAAAAACATTACAACTCTCTACTTTTAAAATTGCCTCTTATCCAGAGGCAACGGACAGCTGGATCCTCTCTAGTGTGGCCTAAAGAGGTGTTTGGTGAAACATGGCTCGTCTTTGTCACTCAAACTGTTTCCAACTTCCTGATTCTCCATCTCTGTCCTGCAGGTTCATAACAGAAACCTGCTGTCCCTTGACTTTGATCGTGTGACAAGGACAGAGAAGATCTATGATGACCATCGCAAGTTCACGCTCCGCATCCTCTACGACCAGGCAGGGAGGCCCAGTCTCTGGTCACCCAGCAGCAGACTGAACGGGGTCAATGTCACCTATTCCCCTGGAGGACACATTGCAGGGATTCAGAGGGGCACAATGTCAGAAAGGATGGAGTATGATCAGTCTGGCAGAATTACATCCAGGATCTTTGCTGATGGCAAATCATGGAGCTACACTTACTTGGAGAAGGTAAGAGTCCTCTTATCACTCAGAGATGGAGCATTTCATGCAAATGAACTTTGCTCCTGTGACTTCAGTAAAGCTGCACTCGTTCACATCAGCTGATTTATGGTCCTTATGGTCCAATACTCCTGCCTACACTGGGGTGCACATAGTAATTTTGATGCCAGACCACCAAAGTACAGTTGAAAAGAAGCTGAGAAGTTTCTTCTCAGACAACTGAGAGCGTGTCTTGATGCTGTGAAGCTTTGGTGTTTGACATTTTAAGCACAGCACTATTTTGCTGAGCTAGCTGCAGTATAAAATATCTTCAGGTAAAGTCAGAGGAGTGAACAGGAGGATTTTCCATGTGACAACAAGCCAGTCTGTCATCCTGCTTTCTTCAAGTGGCCCATTCCTACTTCTTAGGAGTGACATGTAATTAAAAGTGAAAGCATGAATCCAGCTAGGCTGTCGTAGCACACTTTGCAATTTTTTTTCTGCACTTCGTAGACTGCCATGAGACTTAAATTCTTCCAGGTATAACCATCCATCATTACACTGCCCAGTGTCCTATAGATCCATATGCTCCATACCTGGGGCTGGAATTTTGTATACCTGAGATTTGTATAGACCTGTGTCTGCAACAATTTAAGGAAAGTACAGCAATGTAGCTTTTAAAAAACAAAAAGAATTTACTTGTACCTTGTATTATACAGTTTGTGTGGATTGTTCATTATATGCAAAAAAATTCCCGGAACAAATAAACATGATGGCAGAAGTTTGCAGTAAGAGAGCAATAGATGGTACAGAGATACAGTGAATTAATTGGGCACTGGAAGGTGTCAGGGGGTACTTTTTCAAGCACTGTTTAAGTAGCTCCACTAATTTTGTTTATTTAGTCTTCAAAAGCAATTGGCACAGGGAATTTGGGTAGAGACAGCCAGCAACAGGGTATTGATTTGAACAACTGAGCATTCTGAACTCAGACCTTCCTCACTGCGTTAACTGCTTCTTCCTCTGACCCACTTCTACGTGGGTATACTCAGTGTGCTGTGCAGCTGACACGTCTCACCATTTCATCCCATGGGTGCCGGGATTTATCTCACTTGCCCTGTTCTTTGAATTGGAGAATCTCACAGGTTTTGTGAGAGCTGAGCGTAACCTTGCCCGAAAACCAGGAATGTAACCCAAACTTTTCTCCTCCCCATCCAGTCCATGGTGCTGCTCCTTCACAGCCAGAGACAGTACATCTTTGAGTTTGATAAGAACGACCGGTTGTCATCAGTGACCATGCCCAACGTTGCCCGTCAGACTTTAGAAACCATTCGTTCCATCGGTTACTACAGGAACATCTACCGGCCACCCGAAGGCAACGCCTCAGTAATTCAGGATTTCACAGAGGACGAGCAGCTCCTCCACACTTTGTACCTGGGGACAGGCAGACGTGTCATCTACAAGTACGGAAAGTTGTCCAAGTTGGCCGAGATGCTCTATGACACCACAAAGATCAGTTTCACCTATGACGAAACCGCCGGGATGCTGAAGACCATCAACCTGCAGAATGAGGGGTTCACCTGTACCATCAGGTACAGGCAGATAGGACCTCTCATTGATCGGCAGATTTTCCGCTTCACCGAGGAGGGGATGGTGAACGCGCGCTTTGACTATAATTACGACAACAGCTTCAGGGTGACCAGCATGCAAGCAGTCATCAACGAGACACCTTTACCCATTGACCTCTACAGGTATGATGATGTGTCAGGCAAAACGGAGCAGTTTGGTAAATTTGGAGTCATTTACTACGATATCAACCAGATTATCACCACTGCTGTCATGACTCACACTAAACATTTTGATGCTTACGGGAGGATGAAGGAGGTCCAGTACGAGATATTCCGGTCGCTGATGTACTGGATGACCGTCCAGTATGACAACATGGGGAGAGTGGTTAAGAAAGAGCTGAAGGTTGGCCCTTATGCAAACACAACTAGGTACTCCTATGAGTATGATGCTGATGGCCAGCTGCAGACAGTGTCTATCAATGACAAACCACTCTGGCGTTACAGCTACGACCTAAATGGAAACCTCCATTTGTTGAGTCCAGGGAATAGTGCCCGCCTTACGCCGCTCAGGTACGACCTCAGGGACAGGATCACCAGACTGGGGGATGTGCAGTACAAAATGGATGAAGATGGCTTCCTGAAGCAAAGAGGCAATGATATTTTTGAGTACAGTTCAGCTGGTCTGCTCATCAAAGCCTACAATAAAGTTAGTGGGTGGAGTGTTAAATACCGCTATGATGGGCTAGGAAGGAGAGTCTCCAGCAAAGCCAGCCATGGCCATCACTTGCAGTTCTTCTATGCAGACCTGACCAACCCAACCAAGGTCACCCATTTATACAACCACTCAAGCTCTGAGATCACCTCCCTCTACTATGACCTCCAAGGCCACCTCTTTGCGATGGAGCTCAGCAGCGGTGATGAATTCTACATAGCCTGCGATAACATTGGCACTCCTTTGGCTGTCTTCAGTGGGACTGGCTTAATGATTAAGCAGATACTGTACACAGCATATGGGGAGATCTATATGGACACCAATCCCAACTTCCAGATCATCATCGGCTACCACGGAGGACTCTATGACCCCCTCACAAAACTTATCCACATGGGACGGAGAGACTATGATGTGCTGGCGGGTCGGTGGACGAGTCCAGACCATGATATGTGGAAGCATCTGAGTAGCAATAACATAATGCCTTTCAACCTATATATGTTCAAAAACAACAATCCCATTAGCAACTCTCAGGATATCAAATGTTACATGACAGGTAAGACATTTAAATTCATTAACATGTTCACAAGCTTGTCAACAGTGAATAGGCTTCTTCTCTCTCAGTATCCTGGTCGCTGAGGTTTTCCAGTATTTATTATAAGGGACATAAGATTTTCTTTGCCAGTTGACCCCAGGACATCATTAGCATAGATGGAGATTGCAGTTCCCAAATCTTTTTTCTTCTTTGGTGCTTCTTCTCTTTATTTTGCTTCGAGTTTTTTGTTCCCTTAGATATCCCAGGTTTAACTACCAATTAATGTCCTGATAACCTTTCTCTTGGTAGCAGGGCAGCTCTGTTTACACAGTTTTGCATAGAGATTGATTTGCATCTGAACAAATGATGTGCAAATTTGTTTTAGTAGGATGACAACAATGACTGAAACCTTTTATTGCAGTCAACCATTTCAGAGGACACTACAGGAACCAGGTAGTTAAAAGTTGATCTGCCCCAGAGAATAAACAGCTTCTATTAAAAGTCAATAAAAGCAGATGTGTTAGACCTAAAGGCCAGATTTCAGGGTATACCTACCCCACAGCTCTGAAGTGCTTCCCCTGGGACTTTGTAAAGCACCAATAACATGAGCTTTATGTATATTTTTTATACAGAAAATAATTATGTAAGTTAAATGTCCTTCCTATATTCATACTTTGTGCAAGGGACTGTTTGGGACAACTGTTTTCATGGGACTCTTTGCTATATGCTTCCCATTGGAAAACCAGGTGACACAATCAAAAATCAAATGGACATACTTACCAAGAAGATACTCATTTTTAAATGCTCCTGCTGTATCTATCACAACTTTCCCATATGCAAAAGGATTTGCAGTCCCATTAGTTATGAGATTGGCTTATGGAATCACGGAATTGTCAGAGCTGGAAGGGACATTTAGAGATCCAATTCCTCTGCTAAAGCAGGATCACCCAGAGCACGTTACCCAGGACTGCATCCAGGTGGGTCTTGAATATCTCCAGAGAAAGGGACTCCACAACCTCCCTGGGCAGCCTGTTCCAGTGCTCTGTCAACCTCACCGTAAAGAAGCTTTTTCCCGTATTTAAATGGAACTTTCTGTGCTCCATTTTATGCCCAGTGCCCCTCACCCTGTCACTGGGAACTACTGAACACAGTCTGGCTCCATCCTACTTGCACGCACCCTTTAGATAATTACAGGCATTCAATAGTCTTAATAGCAAAAAAAGTTACAAAATAAAAACCCTGGGTTGTTGTATTCTGCTTGTTTTACTGGCCATCAGTATTCATGCTTGCAGATTCCTCTGCAATAATCATAAGGATTAGATTGTATTTTTCTTCGTGAAAAGTTGTTTTCTCCAGAGCTGAGAAGATGATGCCATGAGGGAAGTAAATTATGCCAAAAGATCCAGACTGTGATCCTGTGCATTGGCCTCACTCTGATAATTAAGGTTGGCAGGGAATACATTGAGATAACTGTTCCTATCAGAAAATGCTCATTTGTCAGAACTGAATTTGTTTATGGGAGAGTTTGAGCTTGAGAGATTTCTCAGCAGAAATGTTGTAAATAGCTCTGAAAATTGTAGAAATGACAAATTCTAAAATAGCCTAAAATAAAAATTCTTTTTTGGTTTTCAACCTCTTCAAGTTAAGTGTAAACTAATGATTGAAAAATCAAATTGAAAAATGGAGGAGTCAACACCAAAATGGATCTTTATTTGAAATTGCTTTCTTGAAATGATCTAGTTTCTGAACTGTTGCTTCATGACATATTAACAATTTTCCTGTTCAAGTTAAGACAAAATTTTTAATCCAATCTTGGAACATGCAAACAACTTTCCCCCCAGCTCTGATGATAACACCAGAATGTCCAAATCTGATACTTTAATATTTTATATGCACCAACTAACTTTTTCCATGGTCATAAAGCTTTTATTTGTTTTATTTCTTTATTTTATTTCCATGGTCATAAAGGTCTTTCAAGCATACAGATCCCAAATACATTTTTAAAGTATCATCTCTCCCAACCTATGGAAAAAACACCTTATGGGAGGAGTGCCATGATGCAAGGCTGCTGCTCTGACATTTGTTTCTGTTGAAGCTCTTAGGCAGGACCCTCATGGGCAGGACCCATGATGAGCTTGTCCTTGTCATCACAACAAAATCTGCCCAGATTCAGGCCCAGGGAACTGCTCTCCCCCCACCCCAGGACCTGCTGTCATTAGAGGAGCTCAGCACCTGGGACATGGGCAAACAACACACATTTTGGTCTGCATTGACAAGGTTTCTGAGCTCATGGTTACAAATCAGAGGTGAGCAGAGGGGAGAGCAGGAGAAGCAGGTGTTTACATTTTGAGAGGCCCGTTGCTAAATATGAATATTTTAGTGATTGTACACTTCATGGAGCAGAGCTTTGCTGCCAGCTTCAGCAATCCTGATGGATTGAACTGACATTTCCATTACATGTGTCTGCATTAAGCACTCTTTTTCTTTGCCCTCAAATGAATTTACTGTGAAATGTGTTGGCAGGGTTACTGTAGCTGAAAAAAACCTCTGTGATGTGAAATGTACTTTTCTGTCAAAAAAGTTGTCACTGCCTCTTGGCAAATTAATATTTTCCCCTCTGTTTTCTCAGGTCCACACCTTCCTCCCATGTTTTCTGGGTGTTTGGTTTTTGGGTTTTTTTTGTTCTGGGTATTCCGACACCTCTTCCCAAAAAGAACAAACTCCTGTTTGCAAATGTTTTCTAAGTCAGTTTTCTGAGAAGTATCCAAAAAGGCCCATCTTGAATCTTTCCAGACACCTTACATATTTTTCTGTGCTTCAGCTTCCCTGCTCTGTATCCTTTTTAACATTTGTGAAGTGCTTGGAAAGTGGTTCCTGCACCAATGCCGACCTTCACTGTTTTGCTTTGTTCTCCTGACCACCTGGTCCACAATATGTACATCAAAGGTCTTCACTTCACATGAGAAGGGTTTGAAAGCAGGCTGGCTTAGTGCTAAGCAAAAAAAAAAAAAAAAATCATCAAATGAGCCCTTTAATTTCTTTCCCTCCCTCCAACCTCTCTGTTTCAAAGACACTCCAGAAACAATCTGTACACTGAATGAACAAAAGTGTTTTTATTACAGAAGTCCTCCCCCTTCCACATGGATTGTCACAAGGGCTTTTTGGACATCTGCCCAATCTCAACATTTTAGCCAGTAAGAAAACAAGCAACAGATAGTGTATTTGTTTGGCTCCTGGTTCTCCAGTCATCTGGAAGTGCCTTATTTGCCACTTGCATCCCTATTTCTTTTCCAACCAACTCATGAGGAATAGAGGGGAAAAAAAACCACCAACATTAAAAGATGCATAATTGTTTACATTGATCCCTTTTCCAGACTGTTTCAGCAATGTTTATTGAGTTCAGCAAAATGAAATTCAAGCCCTTTGCATGTCCAGCTTGAGGGCAGAGCAATCACCAACACAATCCCAGTTACATCCAAATACACTTAAGACCCCTGGGAGCTGATACTAGTTAAATTTTACCTTCATACCTTTCTTTTTCTTGCAATTGCTACTTACGTGCCAAACACACACTGTATTGCTTGGGGACAGTAGCAGGTGTGTCCTTCTTTTGAGTTCAATGAAGGCAAACAAGGTAAGATAATCAAATGCTGGGAAATTAAGGGGGGAAGTGATGCTGATCCCAAGATCTCAGGTTAGCCAACCTCACCATTATTTCCTCCAGCAGCTTAACATTCAGCTTCTACTCCCAGTAGCTGTGCAATCAAAAATCAGGGGAGACTTAGTAGTCTCCTCTCAAGTGAATGCAGGAATGATGTCCCAAATGGGTGAGGCTTCCATCATGTCCTCTTTAGTGCCAGTGGTCCCCCTTTTGCATAGGACAATAGTTTATTGCTTGTAGCCAGCAGCATTTTCACCATCCATGGATTTTTCCTAAGAGGTTTGTGAGAAGTACCCAAGGAATGTAACCTTGTTTGCTCTATCATGCACCTTGCAGGTAGTGTGAAGGCTGATTTTAAATGTCATTATAAAAGATGACATGTGACTTTACACTGGTTTAATACTTAAATTACAACTTCTTATGAAAAATGCCAAGAAACTCAAGACAGGTAGAGATGCCATGGAACAAGCAGAGGATATGTCCAGAGCCTCTTCCATGAGCACCTGCTAAATGGTCATGCTGTTTGTGCTGGATTTCCTGGAATTCTGGCTCACATAGCTCTACATTTAGACTTCAGCCTGCAGACCCTTTGAGAGGCCTTAGGTGGAGAAGAATTATGGCTGAGACTTTCAGAGCTGGTGGTAGGACAACACCTCCCATTCAGCTGGTTCATCTCAGCCTCCATTAGTGTATTGTTGTTCCTATACTTCTCCTGCATACCTTAGAGCAGTGGCTGGTGCCTGCTGACGTAGGGCATATGTGGAGCTGGGTTTGATTTGGGCTATTTGGTTACTGCTGAAGCTTCTGTTTTGGAGCTGGGAAAGTGCAGAATTGGACTTTGGTTGGAGATGGAAAGCCAGGCCTTGGCACATGGTTCTTTCATGGACCTTGAAATCTTCTTTCAGTATCTGTGCTCTTCACACAATGTAGACAATCACCATTTTGACCAGACTGCTACAGTGCCAGGCACCATAGGGTCCTCCTCTGCACCAGTCTCCTGGGCAACCCTGCTTGAGAGATCAGATAATCTGATTCATGCTTCTCTTCCTTTCCAGATGTCAACAGCTGGCTGCTCACCTTTGGGTTCCAGCTACACAACGTTATCCCTGGCTACCCTAAGCCAGACATGGATGCGATGGAGCCGTCCTATGAGCTAATCCACACGCAGATGAAAACCCAAGAATGGGACAACAGCAAGGTGACCAATGCAACTGCATACTGCACCTCACATACTTACCAGCAGATCATCCTGTTGCACTCTTTATTAAAAAACCCTCTATCAGCATCTTCTCCCAAATATGATGAGAGATCAGGAGCAAGTCAGTCTCTGTTACAGTAATGAAATATGACTGAATAATTATGTCTTAAGTGCCTTACTTCCATGGTACTTTTCTCTGTGGTGTTCTCTGGTGGTTGCTCAATGAAGTGGCGTGTTACTGTTTCTTTCTTCCACAAGAGGCCATGTTGTTGTGTATTGCAAACTATGTTCAAGGCCTTTGTACCAAGGATGGAAGGAAAAAAACAAACAAACAAACAAAAATTGGAAGCAGAATAATTTTCAGCTGATAGTTCTGTTTTACGTTACTTTATTTACTCCCAAATCACAGTGTCCTGCTTTTAAAAACAGGCCTTCATCACAAGCCGTTTTCATAGATGGTGGCACAAAATGAAATTATTAAATTGGAAGGAAAAAGCTTTTGTATCCGAATCATTTCCCCCCTCTCTTCCTGTTGGGAATTATTCAGCTGAAAGATGGAGGCAACACTGTTAAAGGTTAGCACATGGGGTCAGGATCCAAGAGCCCTGGGTTACTCCCAGCCCTACAGCGTA
This sequence comes from Apus apus, assembly GCF_020740795.1. Taxonomy (NCBI): domain Eukaryota; kingdom Metazoa; phylum Chordata; class Aves; order Apodiformes; family Apodidae; genus Apus; species Apus apus. The sequence goes on along the minus strand of NC_067282.1, from coordinate 4,063,555 downwards.
TCAGCTGCATGACCTTGAAAAAGTCATTTACCTCTCAGGCTACTCTTTCTGGAATCCTGGAATCATAGAATGGTTTGGGTTGGAAGGGACCTTAAAGATCATCTAGTTCCAACCCCCCTGCATGGTCAGGGACACCTCCCACTAGACCAGGTTGCTCCAAGCCCCATCCAGCCTGGCCTCAAACACTTCCAGGGATGGGGCAGCCACAGCTTCTCTGGGCAACTTGGGCCAGTGTCCCACCACCCTCATAGGCATTAATTTCTTCCTAATCTCATCTAAGTCTCCCCTCTTCCAGTTTGAAACCACTCCCCCTTGTTCTATCACTCCCTGCCCTTGTCCCAAGTCCCTCCCAGCTTTCCTGGAGCCCCTTCAGGTACTGGAAGGTGCTCTCAGGTCTCCCTGGAGCCTTGTCTTCTCCAGGCTGAACACCCCAACTCTCCCAGCCTGGCTCCAGAGCAGAGCTGCTCCAGCCCTCCCATCATCTCTGTGACCCTTCTCTGGACTCACTCCAACAGCTCCTTGTCCTCCTAGCCTGATTTCAGTCCAGGGTTGCTTTCATCTGTTTATTCTGAATTCTCCTTTATTCTGAATTCATAGAATCCTCTTTAGTCTAAATCCCTGCTGGCTGTTGCTGCGTATTCCAACATCGCTAGAGCAGCAGGGCACCCAGTTTTTTCAGCAGATCTAGATATGTTCTTAATATTTCTGCTAATAAACTAGTAACAATAGGAAGTGGAATTGATCCCAGCTGCCCTTCTAGCCTCTCTATCAGGTTCACTGAAACCTTAGTGTTCTGCAGCAGATTCTTGAGATCCTGGACACATACTAAACCAGGAGGTGAAATACAGTGTGACATTTTCTCAGCCACAAAAGGTATCACTTAGTGGTATGGACAAGAGATTGTGGATTAATAAAATAGACATGTGTCAACACAGCCTTGGCACTCAGCATCATAGCTGTGTTGAAGACAAGCTAGTATGTACCAGTTACAATGAGAGATTTATATTAAGATATAATATCACTTTATAATAGAGGGGGACTTTTTGCACAATGGTTGAGTTGATGCTTGAAAGCCATTACACCACAGTGTCTTGGTTGTGTCAGAGACTCCTTTTTTGTTTCTCTCTTCCTTGGATTGAACAATAAAATGCTAATAGGGATTATTTCTGCAAACAGAAAAAGCCTTGGGATTTTTCCTCCTCTCGTTGATATGACACAGGGTTCCCAGGCAGGAGAGACTGATTCAGAGACCACAGAAAAGATTGTCTCTAAATTGTTTTTTGCAGTAGATAACAACTGTCAAAGAATCACAACAGAAATTATTGTGGGGGTTTTTTTGTGTTGTTGTTAATATTGTGTCATTATTTATCATTAGTTCATTATTATTATTATTATTAATCTTATTAAATAGCCAAGCAACTTGAGTGACAGCTTGAGATGAAGAGTGACAGCTTGAGATGAAGAATGACGGTTGCTCATACTGGCAGCTGAGCTGGAAATAAAATTCAAGGAGCCCTCCCTTCCATCACCCATTTTAGGGGAAGCTGCCTGAATGAGCAATAAGAAGAGAGTAAAATCTTCATGTCTCCTTCAGGTTTTTAAAGCAAAAAGCTGCACTGAGGACTGTGCAGGAACCTGCTTAGTAAAAGTGGGCTTCGTGCAGCCATGCTGCTTCCAGATGAGTCACTTTACACTCACAATGTTGAAAGTGTAATTTTACCATTGCAGGTTGTTTCATATTCTTCCCCTGTGTTATGACAGCAACAAAACATGAGCATTTTTGTTTTAGTTGCAGTTGCAGGATCATGCTGTGGTAGCAAGTGGCTCTGAAGTGCTGTAGAGCAGGATTCCCTTCCTTGCTGTCACATCCAGCATATTGTAGGCATACGTTTGCATAAAATAAGTTCATTCACATATGATACCTGAACATAGGATCCATTTTCTTCTTTGCCTATCCATGAACTGATGTTTTACATGTAGTTCTCTTCACTCCCAACCCTTCCAGCCACACATACACACTCCCAGTCACAATCCAGCCCCCCTTCCTACTGGTTGCCTCTGTATTTATTGGTGAAGCACATGGAAGAAAATAGAAACTTGTGAAAATTTCTCGTAGCAAATGACAGAATGAAAGCACAGAAAATATTTTCAGATAGTAAGACTGATCAAATTGTGAAATAGTCTTCCAGAGCATATGGAGGAAGCTCCTCATCTTTTGTGATTTCAGAGTAGCCTGGATAAGGCACTGGACACCCTGCTTGAAATCCAGGGATATTCTCTGAATGTTGCACCCCAGCTTTCTCATCTCCACATCTTCAAATCCCTAGTTTCCCTGGCTCATATACCTCCTTATGACAGACCAGAATAGATTTGAGTTACCTCACTGGCTTTGCTGATCAAAACTGTGGCCCAGCAGGTTCAGTCCGTTCTTTTAGCAGAGAGGAATGAATAACAGAAGCACAACAGCAAAGCAACTAAGTCCACAGAAACTACTGCTTCTTACCTCTTCAGCGTGCATAACCAGAGGGCCCTCACATCTCCTTCCAAAATATTGTTGGTACCTGCCTTGCAGGGCTGGAAGATGGGAGAGATAATTCTGACTTTGAGCATCCACCAGCTCAGAAACAGCCAGCATGTCATAAATGTTGCAGTAACCCCCTGCAGCTCTGGAGTGACATTTAAAATCCAATACTCTGTTGTGCAGCACTTTCCCCCCCTCCTTGCTGTGACCGTGAGGCTGCCACTTAATTGTTTGTTGAACAAGTTCGGTGTTATTGGCCACCAGGGGACTCTGGATGACCTCTGGCATATTGTGGAGCTGCTGCACCTGAATCCAATTTCTCTTCTTTTTTTTTTGTTCTTTTTTTCTTCTTTTTTTTTTTTTCCCTTTTGTCTTGTTGAACTGTCAGATAATTGCTCGAGTCGGAACAACTTTATTTGCAGGGAGGGGTGTTTTGGAGTGGGCCCTTACATTGCTAACTACATCATATTAACTATCCTCCTCCCCATCCCATGAGCACTGCGCCTCCAGAAAATGTCCTGTTTTCTGCAGTGCCCATTACAGGCTGTGCTGTAGGAGCAGCTTTTGGCATCCCTTAGGAAGCAGCATTTTGGATGCTCAGCCAGGGAATGAGCTGCAGAGCTGTCCTTTCTGGCAGAGCTTCTCCCAAGGACAATCTGCTTGAGGGACTGGCACTGCCAGTGTTTGTCATTCAGGGAGAGCATACTCACATTGTGGGTATTTTCTTCTGGGCTTGGGCCATCATGCTGTCTGTGCACCTGTCCATCAGCCCCTAGTTACGTTTTGCACAAGTAGTGGCCAGTTTTCACTGCATCTGATGCAGGGAATGGAGTTGAAGTCTCAAAGACATGAAGCTCTTGAAGTTTTATGGAAATAAAAGAGCAAGAGAAGGAGAGAAATCCTCTTATTTCCCCACAGATGGAAATCTGCTTGATGAGCTTAACCTTGTTATCCCCCTGCAGCTGTGTACGTTGGTGGGGTGGAGGAGAGACCTGTCCTCTAATCTCAAGAGTTACCAGTTGTGTTTCAACCATTGCTAATGAATCAGCATCTACAGTACTGGCAGTGCTGGCCAATCACTCACTTCCAATGTCCCACTTGCATTCATGGGGAAGGATGCTAAGCAGACACGTTGCCTCTCAGCCAACCAGTGCAATGCAGGCAGGCTGGAGGGCAGGTGCCTGATAGGCTGCTGTGGTTTTTGGGGTCCTCTGGCACCTCCACCACCTGGGAGTTGGCTGGGGACACCCAAATGGGGACTCATCTTCAGGTGATTGCTAGGTGGAATGGAGGGAAGAGGCAGGTTTCTGAACAATGGATTGTTAACAGAGAGTTAGGGTGTAAATAGGAAGGAGGTAAATCCCTCTCTACAGGCAAAATACCTCTCTAGAGGTAAAAAACTCTCTACAACTACCCAAAAGGAGGTTGTAACAAGGAGGGTGTTTGTCTCTTCTCCGAAATTACAAGTGATGACACAAGAAGCAATGACCTCAAGTTGTGCCACGGCAGGCTTAGATTAGATATTAGGAAAAAAATATTCACTGAAAAGGTTATCAGGCCCTGACACAGGCTGCTCAGGAAGGTGGTTGAATCACTATCCCAGGAGGTGTTATAAAAGACGTATAGATGTGGTGCTGGGGGACATGGTTTAGCACTGGACCTGGTAGAGTTAGGTTGATGGTTGGACATGATGATCTTATAGCTCTTTTCTAACAAAAACAATATTATGTTTAGAATAATTCAGGGAGAGAAGTCACAATTTGGGCCAAGCCTTCTGGAAGTGGCTTTCTGCATTATAAGCCATATGGTGGTAACACCTATCTGTGTACGATGACACAAGGATATAGAGAAACTTGGAAACCTGTTCATGTATTTCACATCTTGGATCTTTGATAGGAAATAAAGGCTTTCAGTCTCACACTGGAAGTCAGTATTTAAAAACAACAGATGATGCTATCTGACTATGGGATTTTGAATCCTCAAGAGGTGTCAGAAAAATACAAGAGGCTGTGGAGACATCTCTGTAATGTGCCATTCTCTGGAGGCCTGCACAGCAATGAACAAATGATGAAGGTCATTATCTTCTCTCCAATGGGTTGTTACTAGATAAAGTGAAATGTCACCTAAGGACATCTGATTAAAAAAGACTGTGAGGAAAAAACAAACCCAGCATATTTGTCACTCACATCTAGCGACAAATACTGAAATTAAATAAATGTGAATTCCCTACTTTCTGCCATAAAACTGGTTTTATGGATACCTTGGTTTACAGTTGCTAAAAGCAATAGCATTTTTTAGAGAATACCACATGCCACTGTAGCCTTGGATGAAAATTTTCTGTTTCTCTTCTTTACCAGTTCATTAAAATGAGTTCTAAGATGAAACAGAAATGGTGATCTCAAAGTCAGGGATACACTGCCTCTTTGAACTGCACGTAATCTGTTTTCCTCCACCCCCTTTGTGTTCAGAGCAGAGCATACAAGCTACTGTACCCTGGTTTGCCTGAATTTGTTGGAGTTTTTTCTTCTGTTGGAAGTGTTTGCTTTGCTTTTTAAAAAGTGATGGTCACAAATATATTATTGTGTCAAAGAAATGCACTCAAAAAATCATTTCAAAGTCATCCTGGGCTCATTTTCAAGACAACAGAGACGTGTTTAGGTGGAAGAGTTAAATGAAGAACAGCATTGCATGTCTTACCTCCTACTTCACTATGTGACAAAAGATGGGGAGAGCCCAGAAAGTCTGTAGCCAGTCCCCAGTGGAGAACCTTCAGTGGATTTTATTTTGTTCTTATTTTGTTCTTATCACCTAGATTTAGGTCTCTGTCTGTGAACTTAGTAATCAAGCTTCGATCATAGCCGGCAGAGATCTGTAATGAACACAGTTGCTCATGCCATTTGAGGTTCCCTAGAGCTCCCTGGACCTCCTTATATCTACAGCATAGATTACCTGCACTCTTCTGGAGCAACAACTGATGGCCCAGCAGGGCTCCCTGTAGTGCTAAATATTATGTTTGACACCACCCATTTGGGTGACTTATCAGTGGAGCCCAAAGGACACTTCACTGCCAGGGGCTAGGACTGAATTAAAGACTAAGACGTGTAAGTGTAGATGTCTCCACATGTGCTAGATGTGTGCACCTGCTGTAGTCTGTCAACATCTGGTCTGTTCAGGCAGTGGAGCTCACTGAAAGAGTTGACCATTCACAATGCATTATTTTTAGCCTCTCTAATACAATTTTATAATATATCTCTACAGCTAAGTAAAACAAGTCCAAGACCAATCCCTGGCCCTGAGGCTGAGTACAAGTGACCTGGAGAGTCAGGAAACATGTCTTGGAAAAAGCAGGTAGAGGAGTCCAAAACCAAACCAGGAGTTATAATAACAATTATCCAGTGTGAATGATAAGAGATGCAACACAATGTCTCTCCTTTAGAAGTACTGACTTCTAAAATCTTATAAAATTCTACTATTTATAAAAATATTTATTTTATATTCAGCAGTGTAAACATATGGTTACAAACCATTTGTGCAGCTTGTCCAAAGCACAGCAGATTGTCATAACACAATGGCTACATTGCAGCATCAGCAGGTTTTCAGAGCTCATTGCAAAATCATTTTTCATGTGGGATTGGAAGAAAAGACAGGGGAGTGCTGTCCAGACTCAGTGGTTTGTTGGGGCAACATAATTTGGAGGCACTCACAGGAAATCTATACCTAGTAAGTTGCTCAGAATTGAAAAGGTGCTAGAGTTTCAGTGGCTTATCAAGAATAAGGTGATGAAAGCAAAATAGAAGGGGAATGGGTAGATTTCTGATGGGAAAAATTAATAGAATCATAGAATGGTGTGGGTTGGAAGGGACTTTAATGATCATCTAGTTCCAAACCCCCTGCCATGGCCAAGGACACTTCCCACTAGATCAGGTTGCTCCATGTCCCATCCAACCTGGCCTTGGACACTTCCAGGGATGGGGCAGCCACAGCTTCCCTGGGAAGCCTGTACAAGTGTCTCACCACCCTCACAGTGAAGAATTTCTTCCTAAGATCTCATCTAAATCTGCCCCTTCTCAGCTTGAAACCCTTCCCCCTCTTGTCCTGTCACTCCATGCTCTTGTATAAAGGCCCTCCTCTCCTGTCTTCATAGGAGAGGTGTTCCAACCCAGCTCTCCCATGCCTAGTGCTGTCTGACCTCCCAGAGTTCTCTTCCCGAGGTGATAATCAGTAGATGGTGCAATTAATTCCAAGGACCCCTTATCACTCAACTGCTGGTAAACATGGGGTGTATACATAGATGTTAATAAACAAATGACCACAGGACATAGCATGGTGGGACAGTAGACATGATTCATATCCTTGAGTGAAGGAGCTCGCAAGAAACAGTGATTCAACATGAAAAATGAGAAATGCCTTTTCCAATCACTCGTAAAAGTTACTGAGGTGAGTTGGAAGAGCAGCATGATGTGCTTGGGTAGTGGGGAAGGACCACCTAGAGTCAACCCATTTGAGATGCACCTGAGAAGAATACCTGCCCATTTAAATCTCTCTGAAGAGGAAATGGCTAACCAAGGCTGTGCAGTATGCATTTATTTAGAGCAGTATTTCATGGAGCCTAGAAACCTAATTGCTCCGTGTCCATCATTGGTGACATCTTCATTAATTACATCAAGTTTTTGCATAATTAGACCATTTGTACCGTTGGCAGGGGAGCTAGGCTTGGCTCCCTATCAGTCTGTTAATTATATGGCTCTCTAGGGGTGCAAGATCTCCCACAGGCACTATGGGGAGAACCAGAAAGAGCTCCTCTTCCATAGGTGACTGGTTACTGTTCTGACTACTATGCTGTTAATCAAAGTAGGAAAAGGAGGAGCTACTCCAGACTGCTGGCACTTTGAATAAAAGTCAGTCCTGGGTTGTAGGTATTTTAATTCTTTACAACCCAAAATATGCTCCTGAACATGAGTACTTCTATCCCCTTATAGATTTTTCCTTTCTAGATCAAAACTGCTCATAATCTTTGAGTGAGTTGCAATCCTTAATCCATTTTATTTCTTCAGTGTTTTGAGACCTTTCCTTGGAAATGAGGGTTTATTTCATTTCCCTCACCATGTTACGAATCTTAGTTGAAAGTTCCACACTGAAATGCCTGCCTCATCTGAATTCTCTTTTTGGACCCCAGGAAGGATGTGAGCCTTTAGCTTGTGGTTAGTTTAAGGCAATATCCTTCTGGGATGTTAAATTGCCTCAAAATAATTCGAGTGCAGCAAACTTTTCTTTGTAGCTTATTTTTAATCCTTGGTGTCATTACATTATTGAACTGAGCCAGTGGCAGTGCCAGGAGCGTTTTGTCTTAGTATCTTCTTGCTTCTGTGAAATTTAGGCAAATAATTGTTCATGAAGAGGGGGTCTGTAAGAAGCCTGCACTGCCACGAATTGATGAGAGCATTTCCAAAGACATTTTCCAGTAATGATGAGCTGCTGACTCACTGTGTTCTTGCTCCATTGTATGCTAACAGCAAAAGTGACTTTGTATTGTACCTGACTGCAAATGATCCAGGCTGTTCTATCTCAGCAGTTTTGCTTCAGTATGAGCAAGAATTGGAGCATCAGGTGTGACTGGCTTTAGCTCCGGGAGCCTGGTTCATTGTAGAGGGTTTGCAGGAAACAAGAGTTGGATTTAGGACCTTCCTTGAATTTTGAACAACCTGCTTTGATCAAGTTGAAATGGGACATAGGGGGGTTGTTGCTACTTTGAGGTTCATACTCATGATGCAGGACTTTTGAAGGCAGCACAAGGAGTTACACAGTGAAATTAACGTAGAGGGGACTTTTAAAAATACTTTTACAGTTTTTCACAGGAAATCTGAAAGTGTTTTGTAAAATATCACAGCCACAAGATTCTCTATGAATCATTTGCTGTGTGCAGATGAAGAACACTGAAGCACAAAATAATTACATGTGCTGAGACAGGTGGGAAAGTCCAAACTAGACTCTCACACTACTGAGGAAAAAAAAATCCTTTTTCTACCTCTGTTTCCTTCAGTCTGTGAGAGTCAATACAGTTCAGTTTATTGAAACAATGAATATTGGCAGAAGAAGCTGCCAACACATCTCTTCCATGAAAAATAATTAAAAATCTGGGGAAAAAAAACCCACAAAAAAAAACAGGTGATAAGAGGCTAAGAAAACCCACAACATGGAGCTCCTTATTAGGTGTTTCCAGGGTGTTCCGCTGCTCTCCAGCATGCTAATAATGCCTTTGGGTCATCAGGCTTCTCTTTCTAACACATCTTTCTCTTTCTCTTCCTGCTCAGTCAATCCTGGGGGTCCAATGTGAAGTGCAGAAGCAGCTGAAGGCCTTTGTCACTCTGGAGCGCTTCGAGCGGATCTACAGCTCCAGCGTCGCCGGGTGCTGGCAGGTCAAGAAGAACAAGAACTTTGCCTCTGGAGGCTCCATCTTCGGCAAAGGTGTCAAGTTCGCCATGAAGGATGGGCGCGTGGCCACTGACATCATCAGCGTGGCCAACGAGGACGGTCGGAGGATTGCGGCCATCCTGAACAATGCCCATTACCTGGAGAACTTGCACTTCACCATCGACGGGGTGGACACGCACTATTTCATTAAGCAAGGGCCATCGGAGGGCGACCTCTCCATCTTGGGCCTCAGCGGCGGGCGGAGGACCCTGGAGAACGGCGTGAACGTGACGGTGTCCCAGATCAACACAGTGCTAAGTGGAAGGACTAGACGTTACACGGACATCCAGCTCCAGTATGGTGCACTGTGTCTAAACACTCGCTACGGGACCACCTTGGACGAGGAGAAGGCCCGTGTCCTGGAGCTGGCGAGACAGCGCGCTGTCGCCCAAGCTTGGTCCCGGGAACAGCAGAGACTGCGGGATGGGGAGGAGGGTATTCGCTCGTGGACAGAAGGGGAGAAGCAGCAAGTGCTCAACACAGGCCGGGTACAGGGCTACGATGGCTATTTTGTGATCTCAGTGGAGCAGTACCCCGAACTCTCAGACAGCGCCAACAACATCCACTTCATGAGACAGAGCGAAATGGGCAGAAGGTGACAGAGAGGGTTGATGCGGTGACTTCTTGCCAAAGACAGCTACTCTTTTGTGGCCACTTACCTGACTGTGTTGTACTCAATCCTTTTTCTAAGCTGAACAAGGCGGGGAGGGCGGGGGGGGAGGAAAATAGAAGGAATAATACGGTTGCACTGTAACTCATGCAACATAGTTATTTTTTTTCCCTCTTTAATTTGGCCTTCATGCATTTTATTTTATTATTTTTTTTTGCAACCAACAGAAGATATATTTTGCCGTAGTGTGATCACAGTGAAATTGTCTCTTGTCCTTTTTTTTTCTTTCTTTTTTTCTTTTTTATTTTGGTTGTTGTTGTTGTTGTTGGGTTCCCCCCCCCCCTTTTGTGAGGAATTTGAAGTGCGGAGTCGTCAACGTACGTCCTTAGGTGTGAAGTGCAAAATGGGTGTCTGTGCTAACTTGTGTCATCCTAACCCTTTCTGGTTTGGGGCAGGGACAGATAGCCTTCCACCCGAAACACAGGGAGTCCAAGGTGTGCCAGAGAGCTCTTCCTGAGGAGAAAGGAGATGGAAGACGACACTGATTCCAATACTCCGAAAGTGACCGTCCGAATCATGTGCCTCAAAAGAGACCTTACAAGTAGTTTTCATGTTTCACTTGGGACATAAAGTGGTTTTTTGAGGGCTCCTGCTGAGCAGAAGTAGATTATAGAGGCGAAGGAGCTGATTATATTTACTTGCAAGATGATTCTCTTCCTTCCTGAACTGGAATTAAAAAAAAAAAAAAAAAAAGAAGAAAAAAAAAGAGAAAAATACTTTTTTTTTTTCATTATGAGAGTAGATACTTTTTGGGTTTTTTGTGTGTGCACAAATCCTGGTTTTAGTTAAAATAGCAAAAGCCAAGAAAGGGACTCCTGCTCTATTGAGAAAAGCTAAAATAAATCCTCTCTCATAGCTGTTCTATAGGTGGATTTAATGCACCCATGTTGTACATTTGCTAATGGCATAACTTCATTAAATGTATAGTGTTTCAGTACATGAGGCTACGTGTTTAACAGTCCACTGTGCTGTATCTGATAAAACCAGTTAATTTTTAGGAAGCTGATTTGAATTTAAAAGTAGTTATAGTATCCCAGTGACATAACACTGAAAATCAGAGCAAGCCAAACCTTGCTTTTCCTGATTCTGGAGCTTGTATTTATTGGCTGGGAAATGCAGTTTTGAGTAGCATGCTGGCAAGTCATTTATGACTATGGCACATAAATGTCTCCTGGGGACTTTGGCAGCAGGGATTTTAAAATGTTTAATAAGTAGCAACAGCTTGTGCATGGTGGGATGAGAAGGGGAATATTGGAATCAACCCTCTCACTGTTTCTTACATGAGCTCAAATCAAATGGAGAGCCCAGTTGACTGTTAGCAGTGAAGAAGAGGGAGGTCAAATGGAAATGCCCACTACAGAGGGGACCAAGTGCTTTAGTAAGAAACTGCTGACAAAGTTGCTCAGCATGCTAATGTAATTTGTATTCACATAACCTCTGTGATCTAGTATTTGCAAGAGTCCTTGAAATTCAAGGGAACAAGGAGTGAGCTTAGCATCCTTGTGAAACAGCCTTGTGGTAGCAAGGCCCTTCCTGCTGGCAGAGGTGTCACCCTACCTCTCGCTGCAGCTCTGGCTGGAGATGGCCCACCTTGGTCCCAAACAGACTTACCCATCCCACTGACACCTGCATGTATCCTGACTCTAAGAGCTCTCAACCTGTCTCTCTGAGAACATCTCAGTCCTGATTATTTTTAATATATATATTTTTTTAGTCCATCCCCTTCAGTTTTTGCTTCCTGATTCTGCAGAGAGATAAACTGAGACCTGCAAATCCATGCCAAGGCTGGTTCCTTACTAGGATCCCTTCAACAGACCCATGTCCCCAGAGCCACCTCTCCTCCGCGTGTGCCACCACCACTGGCATCCTCTAACACAGCCTGGTACTTCTCTGTAGGCTCCAGCCCCCAAGATAAAGCAGGGGTGTGTGTTGGGTACACACTCCTTGAGCAGCAAAATGTTGGCAGCCCCAGGGCTATCGTGGTTTCCCCATAGAGCAGCTCTCAGCTCTGGCTGCCTTGCCTGTTCCCTGCTGCTTGCCAGGAGGAAGGTGATGGGATGAAAATTCCCTCAGCAGACTGTTCCTCCTCCAGTTCTCAATCCCTAATACCTTTGGCTGAGCAGCCAGAGTTTTGGCAGCTGCAGAGCCCCAGGGCTGACTCACACTGAGGCCACCCACTGGTATGGTCCTGACTTTCTGGTGGTCCCTCCTGCTTCCAGCAAGGGTGATGGTGCTGGTGCCGTAACCCAGTGCTGTTCCTTGAACCACCCCTTGCAGCATACAACTTCTATTACTTTGGCAAGAATAAATCACAGGCATCTGGACTAGAGAGGGCATCCAGCTCCAGCAGAGCTGGCTGAGAGGAGATGTGTTGCCTGGGCCAGCCCTAGGCTTTGGCAAGGGAGCAAATCCTTCAGGCAGCTCCCTGCCAGGGGTGGTTAAAAGGCTGTGGCATTACCACCTGTGTGCTGGTATCAAACTCTTGGCAAACCTTGGTTTCCCTGAGGATGTGCCGATGGGGATTAGGGGCAGCATTAGCCAAACCCACAGTTGCTACCTACTGGAAGGAGGCTTCACCCTCCGCCTAGGGCTACCCAACTCCTTGCTTTTCCCTCCCCAAGTCACATCGGGGACAAATTCCAATCAGCACCTCAACCTTGTAATGGCTTTGAGCTTCTAAACCAGCACACATGAGCAAAAACAAAAACAACAGATCTGCAGGAAACTGAGATGAGAAGCGTAAACCCACAGCGAAGGCCTGCAGTGCTCCATGTGCATCCCCTTTAGGCTGCTCTGCTCCGAGCAGCTCCCAAGAGAAGTGACGCTTCTGTGCCCATGTGTGTGTGGCACGGCGCTAAGAGAAGCCGTGTAAGAGTAAATGGGGCACCTTTCCACCCAGCCAAGGAAAGGGATTTGAGCGTGAAATATTCCTCCTGGAACCCTGCCAAGCCTGAGATGGCACCTCGACAGCCTTACGCAGACTCTTCAGATTATTACACGAGTTAATGACTTGGAGGAGTTCACCTGTTTTTTTCAAGAGTCTTTACAGTCCCGCCACGCACGTACAGCGCGCCTCGACCCAGGAGCCATCCCCCTCTGCACCGTGCTGAAAGCAGCTCAGGTGGCATTTCTCAGCATCCTCGAGCAGCAATAGGATGCAGCTGTGCCCAGATGCCCACTGGATCCACGGGGGTCTTCTCCTGAACCTGCACCCGGTGCGGGAACTATGGACGTTATGTCACAAAAGGGAAAAAATAATATATACATATGTAAGTATATATATGTATGTATTGCTCTTCTCTTTATCAAAGCCTTTAACCAAAAGCATTAAAAGAGGTGGCTGTCTAGTGTTGGGGACAAACCTGTCCAAAGACAGCTACTACATTCCTGAAACCTCAGCATTTTTGAAAGCTTTCCTAGATGGCGAAACAAGAAACAATCATTTTCAGTCTCAAAGCACTACATTTCCCCCTTCGTTAGTGAGAAATGCCCTTCTGCAGGATCTCAGCTGCATTCCTGTGGAAGCTGCAGGAATGGCCTGTGAACACAAAGAGCTGGGCACTCTGCTGTCCACTTGACTGATGGACCCATAGCCCTTCCCAGCCTGTGTCTTGCCCCGTCTGCCTCCCCATGGGGCCATGCCATGGCTGCCTGACCCTTCTTGCTTTGCTCATGGGCAGTGGGGTAGCAAATCTTTGCTTCTGTAAGACTCAGAGGTCCTGGGTGCAAATCTCATGGCACTAACCCTGCCATCCCATTACTTCAGGTGATCTTTCACAGGCCAGTTGTGTGCCAGACCATCTCTAAGGAAAATGTCACTGTGGCCTCATGCACTTTTATGGCTTGACTTTGAGAATTTTCTATTTTCTTGACTCCCAGAAAGAGGAGTCATTCCTCCACCAAAAGGAGTTTTCTTTCAAAATGCAAAGGCATAGCTTAAAATACTTTGAAGTCCTGTGCCAAGGGAGGTGGGAAGGATCATGATCAAGGCCCACAGCTCAGAAGAGAAAGTCCAGCAGTCTGGAGCTGGGGCTGCAGTTCCTGGTGTGTGCAGTGGGTGATGACCAACAGCTCAAGCCCTCAATAGCTGGTGCTGGTACCCAAATATGCTCCATTTAAAAGAACAACAGTGATGGGATCAATTTGCTGTGGCATCCAGACATGAGCCAGTGCCATGAGGGCTCTTCAGCTGAGAACCATCCTGCATGCTAAGCCTGAGGGGAGGGGAGCAAGACTGATTTGGCATCGTGAGAAAGGCTGCAATGTTTTTTCCATTGAGCTCTGTATTTTATTTTATTTTTTTTTCCCGTTTCAACTGAAGATTGGAGCTTGGAAAAATCATTAAGCAGCAGTGACCAGAGAGAATCATGCAGCTCATCATATCTTTGTCATCACAGCTATTGATCAGAGCCACAATGAAAATGGGCCAACGACTCTAAACAACACCAGGCAAGAGCCAATGAGATGAAGGTCGTTAAGAGCCCTGATGCTTGATTCAGGTTTAAAAGCCACAGATGATTGGGAGCAGCCCCCGAGACACCATTTGGCTGTAACTTAGAAACAGTGAGGGATTTCTGTAATATATCTGTAGTTGCTTTATTGAGCGTGGGGATCGGCGTGAGATTCTGCTCAGTCTATTATACAGGCAGCCTAACCAGAATAAATCAAAATTGTGAAAAAAAAAAAACCAAACAACAACAAAAATACATTCTAATCAAGTACTTTTTCAGCTGTGACTTGTAAGTGTCACCGTGATAGATGGCAGTGTGATCCATTATGCAAAGACAAGGCTCTTAACATGAAATTTTTTAATTCAATGTTACGATTTACAGTGAGGGCCCCCCTTGTATTTAAGGGCAGAGCCGTTTGGTTTGATTCAATCTCTGCCTAATTGAAACCAGGGCCAGGGATCTCAGTCACACGGCTGCTTTTTACATGGGGAGGAGAAATAAGCACCTATCACATTAATAATGGAGCTGAAAAGATTGCTTTACTGGTTAAATCTTATTTGGTTTATCTCCTCACTCTGCCAGCACTGCCAAAACTGGGAAACACGGATGCTGTGCCTTCGTGCTGGGGCTGGGGTTTGGTGGGATAAAATCTGGCTCCCATTTGGCCAGCAGCATCCTCCATCTCACCACAAATGTGGCCTGGGGCATTTTTGCTCTTGTTGTTACAGTCCTCCACAGGACAGCAAGTTTTTCAGCATCTCTTTTTATTATAATCACTCTTTTTATTATGTTCGCTAAATAGTTGTTTGAACATCCCCCCCTACCCATTGTACTGAAGAATTTTCATGACTTTTGTAAAAAAAAAAAACAACTTTTTTCTGTGTTGTTTGGTTTTTTTCCATCTCTAGGGTACATTTAAAGAACATCATTTGTGACTGTAAACTTTAAACAGCCACCATGGAGACATGTAGCACCCTGTCTAGGACCCCCCATCTCACTCCTAGATGAAAGGCCATTGCAAGTCCTGGGGGTTGCTCCCCCACGGTGCTTTTCCACCCTCTACTATCCAAGCTGAAAACACCCCAGCCCACCAAGGGAAATCTTTTGTGTCTCTTGACTGCTTTCCTTTCATTACCATAAAACTTCATGTCAGTGACAAAGCGTTACATGGCTCAACTGTGAAATCCCATCCCAGAGGTCAATACTTTCCAGGCAGGGGAGCATAGAAAACCACAAGTGAAAATTAACTAAATACACACACACAATATATATATATACATATATATATATATGTATGTATATGTATATTTATATATATATTTCCCTCAGAGCTGGAAACTGTTCAAGCAAACAATAGAATTTAAAAAAATAAAAATAATTCAAAACTTTTGGGCAGTTCACAGATGTTGTTGAAATAACCAATCAAAGAATCACACTTTTGTATTAAAACAAAGCAAACAACATTTATTTTGTGTGAGGACTTCTAGTGCAGCTCCAGCCGAGAAGAGGACTTTGTATCAAAGCTGCATCTGAAAGCCCAGAACTGCAGACTCTTGTCATTACCCTGTGTAATAATTTTCCTGAAGTCTGGAACTAATTTTTTGAGAAATTTTTTTTTCTCGACACTTTTGTGTTTCTAATACTGTATTCTTGACTGTGTAAATACAACCAGGCTGTAAATAAGTGCAGATGTAGATACCTTCTAGAACAAAAAAAAGGAAACAGACAGAAGTGACCGTGTGTAGCCTTCGGTGACAAATAAAAGAATATTTTGTGTTTAAATAGCCCTCTTTTTTTGTGTCTACATGAAAATCTTGATTGTTTTTTCCAGCTCAGCTGCTTGGTCCTGACATAGGAGATGGGCCTGGTCCATGAGTTGATCACAGTGTTCCCCTGCTACTCAATTTTGCAAATTTGGGAGCATTCCCTACCTGTGCATGAGGTACAGGATTACATAGAATCATAGAACCATCATCAAGGTTTGAAAAGACCTTCAAGATCATCAAGTCTACGCATCTGCCCTACAACCCCCAGCCACTGAATCATCTCCCAAAGCACTATGTCTACCTGTTTTTTGAACTCCTCCAGGGACGGTGCCTCCACCATCTCCCTGGGCAGCCTGTCCTAAGGCTTCACCACTCCTTCTGTGAAGAAATTTTTCCTAATATCCAATCTGAACCTCCCCTGGTGCAACTGGACCCCACAGGTGCCTGCAGGGCTTTGCCAATCCAGGATGTAATGCTTGGGATTTGGAGCATACCTGAGGCACTAGGGAAGCCCCCGTCCTAACCGAAGAGTAAGCAAACTGGGGAAGCTACATTGTGCACAAGAGAAGTCAAGTCATCCCCCCCAAAAAAATGTAAAAATATCAAGATATCATAGAATCATTGAATCATTAAGGTTGGAAAAGACCTCTAAGATCATTAAGCCCAACCTTCAACCCAACACCACAATGCCTACTACACTATGTCCTGGAGCGCTACTTCCACACATTTTTTGAAGAGCTCCAGGATGGTGACTCTACCACTGTCAATACAGTGCCTGACCACTGTCAATAAAGAAATTGTTCCTAATATCCAATCTGAACCTCCCCTGGAGCAACTTGAGGCCATTTCCTCTTGTCCTTTCACCAGTTACAGAGGAGAAGAGACTGTTGACCCCCCTCACTCCAACCTCCTTGTGGGCGGTTGTAGAGAGCAATAAGGTCTTCCCTCAACATCCTCTTCTCTAGACTAAACAACCTCAATTCCTTCGGTTTCTTCTCATAAGACTTGTGCTCCAGACCCTTCACCAGCTCTGTTGCCCTTCTCTGAACTCACTCCAGCATCTCAGCATCATCTTGTAGTGAGGGGCCCAGAACTGAACACAGTACTCAAGGTGATGCCTCACCAGTGCTGAGCACAGGGGGACAATCACTGCCCTAGTCCTGCTGGCCACACTGTTCCTGGTGCAGGCCAGGATGCTGTTGGCCTTCTTGGCCACCTGGGCACACTGCTGGCTCCTGTTCAGCTGGCTGTCAACCAACATATAGTTAAGTTCTGTGATATATCCAGCAGAGTTGTGTCCATCTGACCCTTGTTCATCCAGAGGGAGAAGCCACTGCAGCTCTTGCCACAGTGACACAGGGAAACCTTTGTGTGGACCTTGTCCAGCCCCACTGGTGGCTTGTTTTGATGCTTCAGGAAAAGATACAGAATAACTTCAGAAAACACAGGGTGTTGAGGAAACTATTCTTGCATGGTCCTTGGGGACAACCTGAAGGTAAGGTGAAGCATAGGACCAGGTGGCAGTCACTGGAGGAGGAGCAAGGAGTTCTTCTGCAGTCATTCAGATTTACTACCTGAGCCATGGCTCTGCTCTACAAAAACAGGTGCAATGGGGTCTTTTAGGACAAAAAGTGGAGTCAACCATTTCTGGGTGTAATTCCTCTGAAGGTAGATGCTTGTGGTGGAACAAATAAGGCACCTCTCTCCTTTGGCACTAAACAGAGCCAGAGGGACCAGTCCAGACTTCTCTGTATATGAGTCCTAAGTTAGGAGAGAGAAGTCCAACTACTGGTGAATATTAGCACCTACAAGGTTTCCTTAAGGCTTCTACCACTTTTTGACCCTTCCTGTTGGGTTGTTATCCTCTCCACCAGAAACATGCCCTGGTTTAGGGCCAAGTTCTTCAGCCTTCAGCTTCCAGCCACTAGAGCTGGTGCAGCTTCTCCAGCAATCCCTCAAAGCAAATGTCCCCCAGACATCAACCAAGTTCCCTCTGTGCTGTCCATTTGTTACCCTGAGCAAGATAAACTCCTTCAGCCTCATGGCACAAAGTGCACTTTCCAGTTGCTGAATATTTTTAGGTTTTCCACCCTCTGACATGTTTGGTCACCTTTCCTTAGGCATGAAGGTGTCACTTTCCTTGTGCAGAAGGCAGGGTCTCGCTCCTGCACTCATGGGGGATGTTTATCTCCAAGGAAGGTGTTGGTCCCCTCTTTCTTTCCATAGAAAGTACCTATTGAGACAATTATATGGCCACCTTGATGTCGTCCCCTGAGCCTCTGGTTTACTGTGGGTTTGGTTTCCAGCCTTTGCTCCGAGGTAGATGCCTAAGCTTGCACAGGGCTGTAGTTCATGTGCATTTTCTTGGGCTGTGCTTAGCCAGGGGATGCAGATCGTCCTGTGAAAGTGACCTGCCCTTGCCAGCACCCACCATCCACCACCGTTGGGCCACCTGCAGCTTAACATCAGAGAAAACCCTGCATTAAATCACTCATAACTATATTGAAATGCATTGAATCAAAGAATAAACCCCAAGGTTAGCCAAGGAAACAGCAACATTTAACTTGTTGGGAACGGGGTTCAGCTCTGCCTCATGTGGTGAAGCCAGATAAGACCAATGTCTTAATCAAAATACTATGGCTAGTAAAACAAGTGCTTTCAGGAGAGCCAACCTGCCATGCCACTTCAATAGGTTAAGGGTAGACCTGTCACATCATGTTTTTAAACAGGGGTCAAGCAGAGGCCTCTGGCTTATCTTTCAGGAGACTGCAAAGAGAGTCTCCCTGCTTTTAAACTGGGAGCAAAGAAAAATTTGTCTTCTGCTCTTCTTATAGAAAGGAACTGAAGCCTGAACCACAGACCACAGCTCATACAGAGTCGGAATTTACTAAAACCAAAGAATGGTGATTATATTCAGATGGGAGAAACGGACACATGGAGAAGCCAGTATTCGATATTCGGAAGAAATTCTTTGGATATTATGAAGAAATATTAGATATTAGGAATAAATTATTTCCTGTCAGGGTGGTGAGACACTGGCCCACGTTGCCCAGGGAAGCTGTGGCTGTACCCTCCGTGGAAGTGTTCAAGGGCAGGTTGGATGGGTCTTGGAGCAACCTGGTCTAATAGAAGGTGTCCCTGCCTATGTCAGGGGGCTGGAACTAAATGGTCTTTAAGGTCCCTTCCAACCTAAGCCATTCCGTGGGGCATCCCGGTAGGTGCAAGTGCTCCAGTCTGACTGGTGAGACTGGTGGCCCTTCCCAGTGCCAAAACCAGGACCCCTGCCTGTCATAGCACATCACGTGACCCAGGGGAAATATTGGTCCCTCCAGGACTTTGCTGATGTGTGTCTTGAGGTGCTGTATGTTCCCAGTGCAGCTTGGCTGTGCAACAGCCCAGGGAGGTAACCTCCAGATGAAGCATCTACCCATCCCTCCACCACACAGCATGGACGGGGCAATGCTGCACCTGCAGGATGGGGAAAGCCCAGGGTTGCAGTCTAATCTCTCCATGTCTTCAGCTCTTCTCCAGAAAGGTTCAGGTTCAATACGAAGAGAAGTTGAGCTGTTACTGAGAGCAGAGACAGAGACACTTCTGCAAAGAGGGACCTGCTCTAAAAAATCATTTGGTCCTTAGTATGTCTATATGGAGCAAGTGAGCTCAGTCTTTGTCAAAACATGGCAGTTCTGTTTTGGACCAGTCATTTTCACATGGCAATCATTTGTAGAGAAATTTCCTGCTGAAATGGCAGCAGCCCAGGCAAGGGAATCACAAGATTTATTGTGATCTTGCATGTTTTAAAAGCATTTCTTGGGGTCTGCCTGGAAAAAATGCTCCAACCACCAGCCCACTACATAAATCACATGCCCTAGCACCTTCTTCTCCAGCATACTGCTTGTAAAAACATGAGCCTTCCTAAGCCCTGCCAGCACATCCTTGTCAGGATTTACTCAAGGAAGGACGGGGAGGAATACAGGAACAGGGCAAGCACTGAGTCCTTGTGGTTAAGGACCCAGCATGCTCCAGCTTAAAACCAGCTCGTGTCTCACTCCCTGAATTAAATAAAACAAAACCACTGCCAAAACAGGGCTCTGAGTTTGGACTTTGGCCCACCACGTTGCTCAGGCTGCTCCAGTGGCTCCAAGTCTACCTCTTGAGTCAAAGGAGCCGAGTTTTTTTAACCTCAAGTTCAGAAAATATTTTCTTACCCCAGGGTTTCTCGGGCAGGGAAAGTCAGCGGACAGATCATTAGAGTGAGCTTGTTCAGCAAAGCTGCTCTTACAAGTGAGATGCTGCAAGCCAGAGGGACCCTGTGATGGGTTTGATTTCTGCCTCCAAGAGCAGGAGATGAGAAGGCTCTGTTAGTTCATCGTTATGCTGTTATTTTCCATCCAGGAGACAGTCGTGTCCTCCAGGACTTTCACATTTCCAGACCTCATCATGCACCATCAATCTGAGCTCCAAAACCCTCCAGGTCCAAACTTGAAGCTGGAGTGTGAAAAGCCTGGCAGAAAAGCATCCTTAACAAGCAGAACTGCTCATCAGTGGTACAGAGATAATCAAGGCTGCGGGTTAATAAGCTCAGACAGGTCACAGACTGGTGGAAGATTGTGTGAATACACCCCATGATGCAGCCAGAACGGCATTCATGAAATAGCTTCTACAAATCTTCCTCCAGTTAATATGTGGACCCAGACTCTAATGAAAAAGTGGACTAAAACTGTTTTGCAAATTAAGCATACAAAGAAATAAGGACTTGGCTGTCATTTGTAATAGCTGCACTTCATACCTGTGCTGTATTTCCCATTAGAAACATCCTTTGAGTTACAGAAAATATTGCCTCCATTTTACAAGTGGGACAGGTGAGGCACTGAGGTTAAATGTTTGCCCTGAGGTCACACAGTTGGGGAATAAATAATGAAAAAGCCATGAATCAAAGGCCCTGTGCCACTCGCTTGCTGGCACAACTTCTTCTGGGCTGAGTTTTCTTCACATTGTATCTTGTTACTTTGCTATCTAAGTGGTGGCATTTTTAATTCAAGCTGCTCCCACACACCCATAATAAAGTAGAATTGAAAAGAGAATTATTTCAGCCTGCAAGGATCAAAGAGCATTTGGGTAGAGCACTGTTGTCCACCCTTTGGCTGGAGAGGTTTCCCATCAATAGAGTTGGGCAGAGTCCTCTTCACACAGGGTGGGACTGAAACCCAGGGTTTGCTACATTTTTAACCTCTAATTCTTTGGAGAACTGGCTGGTTTTGGTTCCTGTCTGTCAGCTTGCCTGTAGGATGGGGCTTGTTTGTAAACGGGAGCAAAGGGTTCATCATTAGCAATAATCTGTAGTTTCTGATTTTCAAACTAGTTCAGAAGATGCTTGAACAACTTCCTAACTAGATGTCCAAACCCAGCACCTGGCACTTCACATCAGCATGAAGTCATGAACCAGCTCAAGGCAGGAGGCACAGGAGCAAAGAGATCAGTAAGGGTCAGTTGAGAGTTACCTGTTTTAATACCTAAAAAGCTTCCTTGTTTATAATGCTCAGAATAAACATGCCTGGGGCAGGAAGAAAATCCACCAAACCTTGACAACAGTCAAGCAGTAGGTCCAAAGGGTGGCCCAAGGATGTGACTATAGCTCAACATGAGGCAGTGATGTGCACTTGCAGCCCAGAAACCATGTCCTGGGCTGCAGCAAAAGCAGTGTAGCCAGCAGGACAAAGAAGGGGATTCTGACTCTCTCTGCTTTGCTCTGATGAGACCCTCCTGCAGGGCTGTGTACAGTTCTGGGGTCCCCAGCACAGGAAGGACACGGAGCTGTTGGAGCAAGTCCAGAGGAGGCCACGGAGATGATGGGAGGGCTGGAGCAGCTCTGCTCTGGAGACAGGCTGGGAGAGTTGGGGTGTTGAGCCTGGAGAAGAGAAGGCTCCAGGGAGACCTGAGAGCACCTTCCAGTGCCTGAAGGGGCTCCAGGAAAGCTGGGGAGGGGCTTGGGACAAGGGCAGGAAGTGAGAGGGCAAGGGGGAATGGATTAAAACTGGAAGAGGGGAGATTTAGGTGAGACATGAGGAGAAAATTCTTTAATGTGAAGGTGTTGAGACCCTGGCCCAGGCTGCCCAGGGAAGTTTGGAAGTCTCCTCCCTGGAAGTGTCCCAGGGCAGGTTGGATGGGGCTTGGAGCAACCTGGTCTAGTGGGAGGTGTCCCTGCCCGTGCAGAGGGATTGGATCTGGATGATCTTTAAGGTCCCTTCCAACCCAAACCGGTCTATGATTCTATGATTCCACACCTTGAGGATATCA
This sequence comes from Apus apus, assembly GCF_020740795.1. Lineage (NCBI taxonomy): Eukaryota > Metazoa > Chordata > Aves > Apodiformes > Apodidae > Apus > Apus apus. The sequence continues at coordinate 4,041,379 of NC_067282.1, read as the reverse complement.
TTGACTTGCCACTGAGACTTTCAGGGCCCAGTAGGTGGGTGGCACCAAGATACAGAAGGATTTTTTCACCTATGTAAATACAACCCCTACAGTTTGATGCTAGCTGATGGAACTCAGTGATGCCTGGGCTTTGTCCTAGGGACTTACATGTTCTGTACTGAAGTCCTCCTCTGTTCATAGCATATATCCTTGCTTGTGCCAGCTCTGCTTCAGGGCAAATATTTTGGGGCTCACCAGCATTGCTCTGCCTCTCCTCCACACCCTCATGCTGCTCCCCCCCAGTGCTTGCATGCCTCTGGAAGCCATACTGGGAATACCCATCTCCAGCATATGGTAAGACAGCCCCAAGGAAGGTTACCTGCATGTCCACAGCTGTGGGATGCTCTGGGCTTCACTCCTACACAGCACACGGGCACCTCAAGCTGTATGAGCTTGGTGGGCTGCTCACAGCCCACAGCTGAAAAGGAGTTGTGTATTCACAGCAAAATGCATGGAGATACATATATAAAATGTGTGTATGTTTAGGAGCAGCCACAAAACAGATTTTCAGGTATTTATCAGAATTTAGGAGAATCTGCCATCCCTTCCCACTCTCCCCACACACACTCACAAAGACACATCCTTATCCCCTCTCTCCTCCCTGCAGGTGCACTTTGAGCAGGGAAAGCACCGGGTGATAACCCAGTGCCCCAGATCCCCAGGTCTTGTCAGTTAGCAGCTTTTCTAAACAGGGCTTTCTACCTCTCAGCAATCCTGTGGGGACCTTGAGAAATTACTGCAGCAAACATGCCCTGGCACTTCAAAATTGGAGGGCTGATGACTCTGGAAATGCACTTTTCTTCTTGTCCTTTTTTTTTTTTTAATTTTTTCTCCTCACATGTCTAAAGAAGCCATCTGTGCTGGCACAATTTCTGGCTCTGGCCCTGAACCTGTGCAAGAGAGTGATTCAAATCCAAGGATGGTTTTCGTATTTTCTATGATCAAGTAGGGAAAGGCAGACTCCCCTATGAAAACCTTTGGGAAGGCATAAAAATCAGACTTGTTTTTACATTTTGCAACATGAAACTACTTAGAGATGGCCAAACCCTTCCTCTTAAATTTAGATTTCTAGCTGAAACATGTAGAGGAGTAGCCCACAGCCACACACGCCTCTACAGCTAACAGAACAAGTGGCTGAAGTCTTAGGTGGGTTGGTGGCTGGTTGGTTGTGTCTTCTGGCCAGCTCTCTGTCCATGGGACAGCCCTCCTCAGGCAGGCACATCAGGGAAGTGGATGAATTGGCTTTACAGTAAAATGAAGTCAGCTGAACTTGAGGAAGAAAAAAACAACCCAACCATTTGAACTTGACCGTTTCCTCTTCGTCTTTTATTTTCCTTTCCTGGAATAAGAAATTAAATGCTCCCCAGCCTCATAGCAAGAAACACGCAGGGAGGAACTCAGCTACTAATCTTGCCAACAGGATGAAACTGTCAAGCCAAAAACATCTTTCATAGAATCATCCAATAGCTTTGGCTGGAAAATATCCTGAAGATAATCAAATCCAACCATTAACCCAGCACTGCCAAGTTCACTACTAAACCATGTCCCTCAACACCACATCTATACATCTTTTGAACACCTCCCGGGATGGTGAGTCCACCACTTTCCTGTGCAGCCTGTTCCAGGGCCTGACAACCCTTTCAGTGAAGAAATTGTTCCTAATATCCAATTGTAACCTCCCCTGGCACAACCTGAGGCCATTTCCTCTTGTTCTATCACTTGTACTTTGGTAAAGAGACTGATGTCCACCTTGCTCCAGCCTCTGTTCAGGTAGTCACAGAGCGCTACAAGGTCTCCCCTCCACCTCCTTTTCTCCAGACTAAACAACCCCACTTCATGAAGATTCTCATTCATCAATGGGCTCAAGTGTCCATTTCAGCTGGGACTACAAGCATCAGAGTCCCACCAATACTTGCTCTGACACTTCTATCACATCTGCTCTTATCTGGGACTTTCCTCAAGCTGGTCCTGCTGCCTGCCTCCTCCCCCTCATCCCAGTATCTGAGGTCTACCAGTGCCCCATTAACACTCATTTCAAACCTGTATGTAGATTCCTCAAAGACAGGAGCACTTGAAATAGCATGTCACCCACTTATTCAGAAATATATCTTTTGGTTTGGTGGGGTTTTGGCAGTGGGGGAGGAGCCCCAGGGGTGGTTCTGGTAAGAAGCTGAGAAGCTTCCCCTGCTCCAAACCCAGCCAAGGAGACATTAGAGGGACAATAGATGAACCTCTGCCATTAACATACAAAGGAATCAACGTAACACCTGAGCAGAGCTAGCAGAGGGGGAGAAGAGCTGTGCTGGGGAAGGAGAGCGGTGCTGGTGGTTGGTGAGGAAGAAGGGGAAGAAGGTGCCCAAGCAGAAGTTTCCCTGCAACCCACGGTGAGATGGCAGCTGTGCCCCTGCATCCATGGGGGAACGTGGTGGAACATTCCCTGAAGGCTCCAGGAGGGGTGAATTTAGCCACTGGACTTGGATTTTGTGGCCCATGGATTTGCTGCCTGTGGGCTCTGATCGCTCAGCTTTGGAAGCCCCCGGGCCAGGGGAGTTTGTTCCCGAAGCAGCCGTGACTCTGTGGGAAGCCCAGGCTGGAGCAGCTCCGGGCCTGGTGGGAAGGACTCATGGAGGAGAGGTTCATGGAGGACTCTCTGCCATGGGAGGGACCCTGTGGGGAAGCAGGGCAGGACTGTAAGGAATCCTTCTTCCTGAGGAGGAAGGAGCAGCAGGACCCACCAGCCTGTGACCTGACTCTAAACCCCATCCCCATCCCCCTGTGCTGGGGGGAAGGAGGGAGAGAAACCGGGAACAAAGGGATTTGGGGCTGGGAAGAAGGGAGGGGTGGGGTAACATATGCAAGCCCTGCTCTGGGTGTGTCTGTGTCCTGGGTGTGTGTGATTAGTGTGACATTAAATTATTATGTTTTCCCCAAGTTGAAGGGAGATCCCTCCTTGTCCTTTGTCTGGACCCAGGAGCTTTGTCCTCCTCATCCCAGGGTGTGTGTGTGGGGGGGGTAGTTGAGCGAGTGGCCATGGGGCTGCTCCTTTGCTGTCGTGTTGGGCCCAAAACCATGACAGGTTCCCTACCAGACCTTCTTCCTTGTGTTTTCAGACCTCGTTCTTGTTTGGTTTGCTCGTCTTCACAGTCTCTGGTGAATTCACATCTTCCCAGGCACGCAGTGGGCTGCAGTCCAGCTGTGACATCAGGAGCAGGGTCGCACTGTGTGGCCTTACAGTCACAGCCAGTACCTAATTTAACCACAGCAGCTGCACTAAAAATACCCTTGGAAGGGCTGGCTTGCAGCTTGGCCAGAACTGGCTTTATCCTGCTGCTGTGTGACCTGCCACCTGAACTGCTGGGCTGATGAAATGTTAATGTTTGGTAATTTCTAAGGCTGACAGTTGAAAAAAAGAGCCTGAACTAGGTGACCTGCTGTTTCTATGCTGATGGGCTGAATTTTAGCCTCCTGGTATCAGACCTTTCCTGGTGCAGTTGTTGCTCTGCAGATAAAAGGGAAGGAGAAAGGAGGTGAGGTAGAACTGGAAGAGGAATTTTGGCTTCTTTTTGGCTGAGCAGTGACATAAAGCTCACTCCAAAACTTGAGTTACATACTGAATGATTTGGACATGTTCTAAAAAAGTTTCTGCTTTTACTATAAGTCAATCGTTGCAACCAAAAGGCTGTTATGGGATGAGGATTTCTTTAAATATCACTTAAAAATGCAAAACACTCACTTTCAACAATAAGTAAAGGAAAAACCAGTCATGTTTTGACATTCCTTAAGTTTTCTCAGTATTTTTTACTGAATCTATTCAATCATAACCCAAACTCAGAAATTGTTCTGGTTTCTTTGACAAGCATATTCTTGGTCCAAGCACCATGGCTGCTACCTGCCTGCCTTGGCCTGTTTCCTGCAAAAGGAGGCTGGCAGGGTGCACTGGATCTTGCAGGTCACCTTTGGGACCAACTCTTCTCTTGGACTTGGTTTGCCACCACATGCTCTGAAGTTGGGGGACTTAGAATCACCGAATGGTTTTGGTTGGAAAGGACCTTAAAGATCATCTAGTTCCAACCTCCTGCCATGGGCAGGGACACCTCCCACTAGACCAGGCTGCTCCAAGCCCCATCCAACCTGCCCTTCAACACTGCCAGGGATGGGGCAGCCACAGCTTCCCTGGGCAACCTGGGCCAGGGTCTCACCATCTTCACACTAAAGAATTTCTTCCTTATGTCTAACCTAAATCTCCCCTCTTCTAATTTAAAACCATTAGGCCTTGTGCTATCACTCCACGCCCTTGTCAAAAGTCCCTCCCCAGCTTTCCTGGGGCCTCTTCAGGCACTGGAAGGTGCTCTAAGGTCTCCCCAGAGCCTTCTCTTCTCCAGGCTGAACAACCCCAATGTCTCCAGCCAGCCTTCATAGGAGAGGTGCTCCAGCTGGGATATTTCTGATTACCAAGTCTGCCTCATTTTCTGCACTCTCTGAACTCAATGACAAGAGCATTGAGAGAGCAGAACAAATACTGAACACCAGAGAGCTGCACTGTAGTCCAAACCCAAGGGTCTACTGTGATATTTTCTTCTAATATCAATCCCTTGACATTCTGTAGCTGCTCCATACCATGCTCAATAACTCAACAGTGGTTATGCTGGTTTAAGAAATGGACAACCACCCACACCAACACAGATGGCAAGATCTACCAGAGAGATCATGTACCCGTGCATCATCCAGCCACAACTAGGGTCCTCAGGCCCTGCTGCAATACTGAAGACTAAAAGAATTGCTCCACCTCAGCTGAGAATCTCTCTCCAGCAGCAAACTCTACATAAATCTCTTGTGGAGGCATTAAAACACCCCTCTCACATTTCTTTCCAGTGTTTGCAAGGTGCATAAAATAGCAGCTTTTGAGCAATGATTGACTTCTTCTCTTAAAAGAAAATCTTTTCTTGTCAGTCTAACTTTTGATATTTGCTATGCCAATGGACCAGAAGAAAATAAAAATATGAAAATAAAATAAAAATGAAAATTAAAAGGAAAAAAAAAAAGGCAAAAGATATGAAGGCTCTGGATAAATCTCCTTTTCAAAAGTAATTTAAATGCAAATAATAACATAGCTGAAGCCTGCCCAGTACTCCAGTTATTGGAGATAGATTCTACAAACCCTGTACATTTTTTAAAAATATGACTTTATTTTGACATGATCTCTGCATTTTCTGCTCTTGGGAAGGAGAAAAAAAATAGTTCCCAGGGCCATTCAAGATAAGCCATGGTTTCCTGTCTCTTTTGACTGAAAATACCAATGAAACTTCTTCCAGTTATTCCCTGTCTTCCTTTGGTCTCTTCTTATTAGTCTTATCATTTTAGTACCTCCTTTGATATATAACCCCTTTATGTTGTGCAATCATAAATCAAAATAAAGTGCTCTGCTGAGTGATTTTATTGTTATTAAAAGGTCAGCTGTAAGAAGGTTGCATAGTGTTGTGTATCCTAGAGAATTCATGGGAGGTGTGTTTTCTTGACTGTGTTTGAACACTCCAACAACCCTTCAGCTGAGCTCCACAATGGATCTCACACTGCAGGGTGGTCCAGTCAGGGCTGCAAAGGCTGTGAGAAATACATCCCTGTCCTTTGGAGGGGGCTGAGAGCACCTTTCCTCCTAACAGGAACACTGAATTAGTAACAAGGGCTGAGAGTCAGGAAGGTGCTGTCTCTCCAAGTCCTTCCAAAGTGATCAGGGTCCATTATGTAGAACAAGAAACTCCACAAGGATAGGCTGAGGGAACTGGGGATGTTTTGTTTGGAGAAGAGGAGGCTGAGGGGAGACCTCAGTGCTCTCTACAACTACCTGAGACGAGGTTGTAGGGAGGTGGGAGTGGCCTCTTCTCCCAAGGGACTAATGACAGGACCAGAGGAAATGGCCTGAAGCTGCACCAGGGGAGGTTTAGACTGGATATTAGGAAGAATTTTTGTACTGAAAAAGTGGTTGGACAGTGGAACAGGCTGCTCAGGGAGGTGGTGGAGGCACCATTCTTGGATGTATTCGAGAAATGTGTAGATGAGGAACTTCAGGACGTGCTCTAGTGGCTGAGGTTGTAGGTTGAGGGTTTGTAGGTTGTTTGGGCATGTGCTTGGGGTTTTTTTGTTTGGGTTTTGTTTGTTTGTCTGTTTGTTTGGGGTTTTTTTGTGTTGGTTGGTTGGTTTTGGTTTTGATTTTTTGGGTTTTTTTTTTATGGTCAGACTTGGTGATCTCAGAGGACCTTTCCAACCATGACTGCTCTGTGATTCTGTGATTCTCCCCACCACAGCTCTCTGCTGCTCTGTCCCACTGCCCCAGCAGCAAGGAGATGCTGTGGATTGCTCAGGGAAGGTTGTTTGAGAGACAATTACACGTTCTGCAGAAGCTGCATCACCTTCTCTCACACAGGTCACTGACATCTGAGATGCACTCAGAGCATTTATTAGCGACCTCTCCATAAGCTCCTCCTGACAGCCTTTTTAAGATCCCTCTCTGTGCCTTTTCCCATCACTAGTGTGAGTGCAACACCCTGATCCTGAACAGTTTCCTTGGTTAGCATCATGCCCAGGAGCAGAGCTCCTGGAGTTTCAGGTTTTATTCTTCTTTCTCTTGCAGGAGCACAAATCCACAGTGCTCCCAGCTCAGGGCGGATGGTACCAGGCAGCAGCTGAAAACAAAAAAAAAAAAAGGAAAGTGAGAAAATACAACAGATTTTACATGGTTTCATATTCCTCTTGCTCCTTTTCAATGAACCCACCTAAACTGGGGACCCCACAAGAAGCAGTGTGGAAGGGAAGGTGGAAGATATGTTTCCTGACTGCTAGGGAAAAAAAGGTAATGAAACAGAATCACAGAATCACAGAATATTAGAGGTTGGAAGGGACCTCCGAAGATCATCAAGTCCAACCCCCCTGCCAGAGCAGGATCAATAAAATAGGGCAAATCACTCAGAAAGGTACCCAGACAGATCTGGAAAGTCTCCAGAGAAGGAGACTCCACAACCTCTCTGGGGAGCCTGTTCCAGGGCTCTGTCACCCTCGCAGTAAAGAAATTCTTCCTCATATTGAAAAACTCCCTCATTGTTGGAATTGGAAAAAAAAATGGGTGGTTTTCTCCCCCTGCATTTGGAACTTGCTCATTTTGAGAAAAAAAAAAAAAAAATTAGCAAACAAGGAGGAAGTTGCCCATGAATGCAAATCTTCCTTTTTTACCCAGCTCAATTCATCCACTGGGGTCATTTAAAAAAAAAGATCCAGGAATTTTTCTTTCAGTCTGGGTGGATGAACACATCAGAAATCAAGAACCAGAAGCAAACACATGACAGAGCTAACTGCCAGAGGTCAGGCCTTAATAGGCAAGTCAAAATCCCCAAATCATAGAATCATAGAACTATTGAGGTTGGAAAACACCGTTGGGATCACCAAGTCCAACCATCATCCCTACTCTACAAAGTTCTCCAAATCCCTGAGCCTGGCACAGACTCAGACCTTCAGCCCTATGGATGTGGGCAGCAAGAGGCTGCCCACCACCCTGGCTCATCCAGGCAAATTCTACCCCTTTCTGGACACCCAGCAAACCAGCTGCCAGATGTGCACAAGTCATAGGATCACAGAACCATAGATCTAGAAGATCTCCTGCCCTGGGCCAGCCTCTGGAAATTGCCCAATTTTCAATGACCCTGCCTCATTCTTCTGCCACCAGAGGTGGAGCACAGAGCTTCAGGAGTTCAGTTGGCTGCAGAGGTCCACACTGGCCCCTAAAAGGCTGGGACATGGTGTGCAAGCAAAGAAAACAATGGAAAAAGAAATTAACAGGAAGGTGGCATATGTCTTGTCCCCACCAGTCATATATTAGAGCACATGGGCTGTTTTCACAAAACAAAGACATCACGTGCTATTTGCTCAAAAATGGCTTGACTGAGCTATTAACACTTCATTAATACATGATGAAAGGCAAATTTAGAGAGCTCCCAAAAGTGACTGAGAACTCCGAGGGGCCCATAAATGAAATGATAATGCAGTGTAAATAAGGCTGTGTAATACCAAGATTGGGAATTAGCCTATGATCTAATAAAAGCAGCTGGATATTACCAGAAATGCATTCCCTCCCTTTCCCAGTTTTGTGCAAAGGTAATGTTGCAAGATTCTAAATTGCAAGGACAAAAATGTCCCACCTCTGGGAAGAAAAAGAAAAAAAAAAAAAAAAAGAAAGGAGGAGCTGAAGTAGAAAAAGTGCAGACTTTATATGGATCCATTAAATCCTCACATTTCTGACTTCTGTGGGGTTTGTTGGGTTTTTTTCCCCAGAGTTATTTCTGTAAAAAAAAAAAAAAAAGGGTGAGGGGCAAAAAAAATACAAAAAATGCACCAGTCTTCAGAGAACACAGTTCTGGCATTTAAAAAAATGGCTTTGATGGGTTGGTCTGGACAATTTTGAAGTATCAGTCCTTATCTCACTAAAGATCTTAGAGCTCTGCCACCTGAAACCCCCAGAGCTGTGCCCATGGTGCCCATTAACTTGCTCTCACTGAATGAGCTGAGGCAACGTTGACTGTGGCCAGTGACACCAAACAAATTTTAGGCAGAGTGTGGCCAGTGAGGACAGAAATCCATTAATGATAATATCTCTCCAGCCGCTGAAGAATCCATTAGTGTTTGGGCTTATTTTTAGTACATTTGAAAAGGACTGAACTAATCTACCCTCATCCCTCTAAGTACTTCTCTCTCCATTTTTGGGTATTTATTTTCCATTGGGATTTTGTTCCAGACTTAAGGTCACTGTGACACCAGCCACCCAGGACTGTAGATAAAGTTTTATGCCCACTTGAACTCAAAGCTCTTGCTGGTCCTTTTCAGTCCTGTCACCTACAGTAAACGTGTCTCCTTCTCCAGAAGAAATTATCAAAGAGGGTGTCCAGGCCCTTCCCCAGCTTCGTTGCCTCCTCTGTCCCTGCTCCAGCACCTCGAGATCTCTCTGGAATTGAGGTGCCCAAAACTGGACACAACACTCCAGGTGTGGCCTCACCAGTGCTGAGCACAGGGGGACAGTCACCTGTCTCCTTCTGCAGGTCACACTATTTCTAAGACAAGCCAGGATGCCATGGGCTCTCTTGGCCACCTGGGCACACACTGGCTCATGTTCAGCCTCTGGTCAATGAGAACCCCCAGGTCCTTTCCTGCCAGACACTTTCCAGCCACACTTCCCCAAGCCTGGAGCGTTGCCTGGGGTTGGTGTGGCCCAAGTGCAGGACCCGGCACTTGGCCTTGTTGAAGCCGAGACCATGAACATTAGCCCAACAATCTCATCTATCCAAGTCTCTCTGTAGAGCCTCCCTATCCTCATGAGTCTCCCCCTCACCAACAACTCCTGGAGGTGAACCTTGGCCATGCACACTTTTCCCACCCAAGTGAACAGACTGATGCTGTGGCCTCACAGAAGACATCCACATGGAAGGAAAGACTTGGATTATTCTTCAGCAATAAATCTATTCCCTAAAAATAGCTTATAGCAAGTAGCTGGGAGAGATTTTTTTGGATGCTCTGTGAAGAGTCAAGGAAGCATAGAAACTTATGTGTCTTTGGGGGGAAAAGAAATTCCTGGCTTTCCAAGGAGATATTAATGACTAGCAGATGGTTAAGAGATTAGAATAAAAATGGATATTTGGAGGATGCCACGAAATGGCAGTGCTCCTACATCAGGCTCTCCACTGAATTCAATGATTAGGTATTTCTTTTTTTGTGAATGGGGTTCACCAGCATTTTTCTGTTCAGGGCAAATCAAGCAGGTTTATAACCCTGCTCCAGTCAAGCCCGTGGCTGCTGCTCATGTGAGTCTTTCCTAGTCAGGTCGGCTGGTCCATTTCTCCCACCACGAGGCTCCTGTAGGTGATTTTTTTTTTCCCCAGAAATGTAATGTGAAGTATGTTTCTCATCACTTCTGGCCTTTTATAGGCTCATACCACATCCCTCTGTGTGTTGGCTAATGTGAGAACAGTAGATACCTCCTGTTTCCAAACATGAGGTGTAAGCCTGGTGATTTTTTTATCTTTCCATGAGCCAGTTTGGTTAGTTTTATTCTTGCTCTTGTCACCTAGACCAACAGTTATCAATGGCCAAATGCATAGCAGTTGCCATGACTTCTGTGAGTTTCAAATCCCAGCAACAACTGCCTGCTATTTATTGAGCCAAAAGCACATGATTTTATTTCAATTGACAGATGCCTGGTTATTTGGCACAAAAAAACCCCCCATGAATTGTATTCCCATGGCTACACAATTGTGTTGAAATATGTTTTAGGCAAAAATGGAGTTACCTTCATGTGAATGCAAATGTCTACTTCTTTTGTGATGAACAGCAGCTCTTCACATCCTCATCTGAATTAAGTCCATTCATTTCCTAGTCTCTGGGGGAAAAAAAAAAACAAACTAAATAGGGGAAAAAAATAACAGGAAAAAAAAGGCTCCAGAATCATGTCCAAAGCTTTGCAAGGCCAATTGCTGACTAGCAAACATCTGTCCTGTAGCCATGTAAATCCCACCAGGGAAGTGCAGTCTTCCCAAGTTTTGGAAAGGAGGAAGGCAGAGCTGCTGGATCCCTAGCTGGAAGCAGTCCATGCTGTACACATGGCTTGGATGCAGAGAGCTGCAGGAATGCCACTGCAGCTTAACACCAACCAGCACCTCATGTTTTCATCCATTTTCTGTGCACACGCTGCAGGGTTTATAAATCTCCACTTTACATCCAGAATATTCCTGGAAAACAGATTGCTTCTGACAAGGGTTTCTTTTTAATTATTTTATTTTTTAAATATAGATTTATTTATTTTTTTAATACAACATGCTTCCATTGTGTTATATATTGCAGATGACAAACATTCCCAGCTGGTAATTTCCAATCATTTATAACACTGGCGTGAGAGTCCATATTTTTATATCAAACTATATATCTGGAAAATATAAAATTATATTGAGCTGATAATAAATACATCTCAACACACAGACACATGCATGAGAAAACTTTCAGAGTTTCTTCTCTGTCACATTATGTCTTTTATCTATTCTCCACATATCACTCTCCAAGGCTCTTGCTGGGATTTTGCCACTGGGAAGCCAGCAAAAGTGAGCAGTCTGTTCTGAACAGCCTCTGTTAGGTTACAGAAGCTTTTCTGTCTTTGGCTCAGAAAACCTCAGGCTTTCATGAAGCAAGACATAAAAAAAATATGTCTCTGATCTTCAACTGACATTGTCCAGGAAAGAGTAATATACCCCACACACTCTGGTTAGAGGGGCAGCAAGTGAAAGAACTGGAGCACAGGATGATACTGGAGCACTGCTGGCAGTTGGGGTAAATTAACTGTGCCCTTGGTGATGAGATTTGTGACCCACACGTGAGCCTGAGGTTGGGTTATGCATCTTCTGAAGGCAGTCTTGTTCTGTGAAAGTGGCATCATTAGATGCTGTATTTGCCAGCCTCAGGACTGGCTGAACAGCAAGCTGCACTCGCGGGGTACGTGTTTGCAGAAAGGGAGAAGCATCTTGCTGAGAGCTGTTTGTAGCACACATAGGTGCCAAGTCACCTCACATCCATCCCTCCCATGATCCCCAGTCCCTCACAGACAATAGGGAGCGTGTCCTCAAGGTAAGGGAAGCCTTTGTATTTCCCCTAGGAAAATGAAACACTGACAGGTCAAGTAAATGGACCAAGGTCATATGGAAAATCTGTGTCGGAGCATGGCAACTGAACACCAAGTTCTTGCAGTTTCACACATTGGCTACAAAACCTTCTACTCCTCAAAATATGAGAGGGTCAGATGAGAGACAGAGCCCCTCCTGAACTCCCAGAGAGAAGGAGCATGGTCCCAGGATCCCACTGCATCTCCAGTCTTAAGGGGCACTTGCCCATGGCAGAGATGGTTTGGATGTAGAAGGGGATGTTTCCATCTATCAGATAAACAAAAGTGCTCCTCACCATCATTTCAGCAGCATGTTGTCCATTTTATTAATTGGCCATGGTCGGGTATTGCCAACAAAAGAGCATCACAGAAATGGCATCTCAGCAAATTAATTCAGTTGGCAGCTAAAAATCTAGGGATTCCTTCCACAGCCAGACAGGACACCTTCCACCCAGGGGTGGAATTGCTAGAGGCTGAACACACCGAGATTAGCTCTTAACCAAGCTCTTAACCATGTTGTTCCCAGAGCAAAAGGCACCAGGAGAACTGGAAACAAACTCTCTGTGACCCCTCACAGAGCCCAGCAGCTGCCCTGGGTCACTGGCATTGCATTCACAGCAGAAAGCACCAGTGTCACCACAGGACACCCACTGCTCCCCAGCATCCAGTCCTTGTTTCTGCCACCTGTTCCTACCCCACCCATTAAAATGTCCTGGCTGAATTTCTTTTTCCCCACATATTTCTCCTTTTTTGGATGCTGCAGAGCATTCACAGCAGGAGTCACCCGTCTTGCTTGGGGTGGAAAGTATTTCCAGATGCTCTTGGAAGCACCTTTTATCCACAGTGTGCTCCTTGTTACAGTTAAACAGGGAGGAGAGAAAAGCAACTCCCTTCCTCCGTGTTTTTGTGGGATGGAAAAATTATTCAGACTCCAGGGTGGGAAGAAAATCTACCAAAGCTTCACTGTTTTCTTGGATTTTACCATGTTCCAGCTGCTCCAGTTCATCTGCCATCAGTTGTCATTGCCTCTTGCTTTCCTGCTGCCACAGGGGAAAATAGTAATAATACTGCAGCATGAATCCTAAAGAGACACTGTTGTGTGTGACTTGTTTTAATTCCACCCTGAAAGACCCAAAACAGAAGGTGGGGTGTTTATAATAATGCATTTTGCATTTACTGACAAACTTTGCTTTACAAAGAGAAGAAGGCAGGAAGATTTTCCAGTCACTGGAAAATTTTAAGGGGTCTTTCTGTGAGCAACCTGACACATACCAACAGGACCACAGCATGGGCTTTTGGTCCATGAAGTGCTCAAAATTAGAAATACTCCAAACAAGTTTGGAAAATCCTCCCTATAATTCTGGTGCTTTATCTGACTTAATTCAAAAGATGCCTTCAGACTATATCAGTATTCATTTAATGTTTCATCACTAGGGATGCAGAAGACATTCAGGGTGACTTTTCAAAAGCAGCCAGATTTTGCCCCCATTTTATGGAGCTGCCTCAGGGTTCAGAAAGGGGTTTGAGCAGCCACTGCTTTTGGGGAGTGGCAGGAGCAGGAGGTGCCATGAGGCACTTGCAGCCAGTGTGGCACCCTGTTAGCAGCATTTCACCACATCAAGGAATAGAAGGCCAAGTTTTTCTCTAAAATTACTCATTTACAGGTCAAACTCTCCTGTACACTATTCCAATATAATTTAGGAAAGGACTGAGTTGCTCAGGAGGTTTCTGCCTCTTTTTCTTTTGGGACAACAGACATCACACAGCTCAGGTTCTGAGCTGGAGGTACCATTGGCACCTCCAGGTTTAACCAGGGCAGCCAGGATCTGCTGAGCTCCTTGCAGCCCACAGTGTGCCAGTGGCACAGGCACAAGTGGCATGAGCTGTTTAAGGAACAGCAGCCCAGGACCAGGTAGGTTCAGAGGTAACAGGCAGTGTGGCTGCAGGATCCTCAATCCCAAGCCTGTGACACGTGGGGATCTTCCTCCAGCTCCTGTCTCTGGAGTCACACTGGCAAGTGGTTATCACAACTTGGAGACATTGGGGGAAAAAAAAAAAAAAGAATTTCCTGACTTTGGAATAGAATGAAACCCGCTCTAAGGATGTGGAAAAAAGCCTTTACACCCACATACACACATAAACCAACAATGTTTGTGATTTCCAAGTCAGCCTCCATGGCCAGAGATGGCAGGGTCACAACTGCTTCCATGAAAATCCAGTTTTCTGCTGTTCCTTCCCTGGAAAAAGGCCTTCTCATGCCCTTTCTCCTTAATGCATTAACCCATGAAGTTCAGCCACAGCCTTTCCCTGAATAGATGTATCATGGGCAGCCATGGGAGCTCCATACAGCTTGAAGCAAATTCCAAAAATGCCCTAATGGATCAAGAGCTTTATACTGCAACACAGTTAAGGACGAAAGTATGTTCCTGTAAGACATTAGTGTTTTGTAAGTAAGGCAGACATTATGGTTGTGATAATATGTCAATATGAAACAAACCATATATGTTGAATTAAAATAAACTGTATAATATTACTGCTGCTTGGTAATTGGCACATGGAAAAAGTCCTGTCTAAGACAAGCCCAGGTGATCAAGGTAATACCAACATAGATGCAGCACCTTATATTAACACCTAGCCTCAAATCCCTTTGGTAACAAGCCAAGGCCACTTAATTATTTTGATTGAATTTACTCTCTGTCACAGAAAAAAATTGGCCCATCAAATCTTTTTTCAGCATATGTGCATGTGCATGTGCATTTTAGATGGCTTGATAAATCCACAGCTATCTGGATTTGGAACTAATCTTACCCCGTTTGTAACCAACATGCTGGAAAAATTACTTTATGGGCAGTAAGAATCATTCTTCTTAGCCATAAATCAAAGCTCTTCAGGAGGGAAAGATACATCATGGAATTTTTTTTATTCCTCTTACCAGAAAGTCTTACATGCACGGCCACATTAAAAGATGTTTTAAACTGAAAACTGAAAATAATTTCAGGAAATAGGACAGCAGAAAGCACAAGGGGCTTGATTTGATACTAAGGAAATATAGGTTGAAGGAGAATATTGCCAGCTGTGATTCATCTGATGCAAGAGACTTTGCTTTCAAAAATAAACTCTGTACAGCGGAAGGGTCAGAATTGTACCTGGGATTTAGGATTATGTTATCAGCTGCTCTGCAACACGGTGGCAGAGAGAAAAGTCTCACTGATAGTGCTGATAGTGGGAATTGGAGACTGAGGCTTAAGCCGCAGCACAGATAGCAACCAGCTTGCTTCTGTCAGCCTTTCATAGATTGCAAAAAAAAAGGCTGCCTGGCGACGTGAAGCAGCCCTAAGCTCAGTGCCTTGTTGATGAGGTGTGGGGTAGGAGGCAGGTAACTTCCCAAAAGGTTGCATTGGTATTTAAACTGGGGGTGAAGGAATGGCTGAGGGCTTCTAAGAGGGGTGTGGGCTGGAGAAAGTTTCAAAAACCCAGGAGGGGCAGATCTGAAGAAGAGGGTGAAGATCTGCCTCAACCTTCTCAGCCTAGCCTGTCCAAGAGGTGCCTTTCAAATCAAGGGCTCCTCAACGGGTCTCACGGTGAGATGAGGCTTCAGTTGAGTTGGAGACCTGGTGGTGGTGGGCAGAATGATGGATGTTGGTGTTGCCTGCTCCAGCTGCTCACCCCTGCCTGCCAGGACAGCAGATCCACTGTATGGGTCCATCTGCCCAACCAAGGGACTGCTGATAGCACAAGGTTTCATGGCAAAGCCAAATGGGTGGCATCTGCTCCAGTTTAGGAGCTGGCCCTCGTGTGGCTCAGCCCTCTCTGTGCATGCAGTGCAATCTCCCCTTATCAGAGCCCTCAGATATAAGCTGTGTCCCTCTGAGCATCCACAGGCTCAAAATCTGCTCTGAATCAGACTGTTTTCCAGGCATTGGTCCATGGAGCAGAGGGTCTGCAGAGGAAAGGCTCCACTCTGCAGTTTGGCACAAGTCAGCCCACACAGCTCTCTCAAACACAGAAGGGGTGCAGACCAGACAAGCAGCGGAGGGAATTTTGCAAGAAAAACATATTCAAAAATTCTAAATTCATTTGACCATGCACAACCAGCAGAGGAAATGCTGTGAGCTGTAGTACAACAAGGAAGCATCACCCCGCTCTGAGCCTCAGGGGGTGGGCAGTTGTCCTTCAGAGGTTCCTTCTGACCTCAGTTACTCTACACATTAAGGTTAAAACAATGTTCTGGCTTTTCTAAGGCCCCTTTCACCAATAAACCAGCCTTACACTCCTTTCCAAACACTGTGCCTCACCACACCCCAGCAAGATGGTTTTGTGCACTTTAACAACCACAGAATGAGCTTAAGGCGACAAATCCAAATCTCACCAGCGAGTGACACAGACCCAGAGCAAGAGCTCAGTTCTTGCAACACCCAACCCCACGCCAGAACCTCACTCATGAAATCCCCCTCCCTCCCCAGCTGCAATCCCAGGCGGGTGCACGTGCTCCTGGCTGGCTAAACTTGCTCTTCTCACAGCCAGCCAAAAAAACACCCCAGCCAGACCCTGTGATGGGAGACAGATGCGGAGCCACTCCCGACATCCTGCTCTGCCTCACGCTCTGTCTACCACATCACCACCTAAATCGGTTCCAGCATCATCGTTGCTGCTGATGAGGTGCAAAGCAGACACAACACAGCCAGATCTCCCCGTGCCAGCTGGAAGAGGTGAGCTTTGGTGTACAGCAACACGCTGGATGCAAACGGGCACCAGCAGTCAAATCTAACGCCAGAAGTTCAAACTCCCTCTTTAAGACACAGGAATCTTTTGGGCCTTGAATTTATCCTCCGTGCTGCACAAGATTCCCCATGACCTTTACAGCATTAGACTGGAATTTCCAGGTTGAGCAAGAAATTCCTTGAAACAGATGTTAACTGGGTAAGGAAGATGATGTCCCACCCAGCCTGTGTGCCAGCTCTAAACCACATATACCACACATACCACCTGCCCTGCCACACCAAGGACAACATGAAGGTGTGTGCAGGCCACCAGAGCCACTAAAAATATGTTAATAAATATTAGTTTGGGGCACACGTTCAAAAAGTCAGGTGGAAGAAACAAGGTTATTGGTCCTTACTCCAAAGAAAGGCAACTTTGGGTTGCCAACTCCAAGGAAAGGTACTTTGGGACTGATGTGAGTTGGAGAACAGGGCTGGCACTGGCTTCCAGCTTAATGGTGAGATTACAGGGAGGTAGTCCATGAAGGTTTGCTCCAAGTGATGAACATCACACGCAGAGAGAACATAGGAAACAGGCACAGGAGACAGCAGGGAACCCAAGAGGCAGATTTTGGCTGCTGGCAAGGGGGCTGCCACACAAAGGAGGAGCTGGGTCTGAGCCAGAACTCTGCAGCCTTTGGTCTCTCAAGTAAATATGGTTAACAACCTTCCCAGCTAAGCTGAGTGACAGGGCTGAAGGCCTGTTAAGAAGTCACTGGATTTTATAATTATTCTGGCACTGAACTACAGCAGGAGGAACCTGAGCAGTGCTCAGGCCCAGCAGAAAACAGGGCTGGCAGGCTGAGAGCCACTGCACTTGGCAGACTGGGGGTGATGGTGGACAAGAAGCTCAACATGAGCCACCAATGTGCACTTGCAGCCCAGAAACCAACTGTGTTCTGGGCTGCATCAAAAGAAGCGTGGCCAGCAGATTTTTCCCCGTTACTGGGCTCTTGAGAAACCCTACCTGGGGTACTGTGTCCAGTTCTGGAGCCTCCAAGATAAGAAGGGCATGGAGCTCCTGGAGAAGGTTCAGAGGAGGGTCACAAAGATAGTCCAAGGGCTGGAGCACTTCTCCTCTGAAGACAGGTTGAGAGTTGGGGCTGTTCAGCCTGGAGAAGAAAAGGCTTTGGGGAGACCTTGTAGCAGTCTTCCAGTGCTGGAAGGATTAGAATTCTAAGGAGGAAGAAATTCTTTAGCTTGAAGATGATGAAACACTGGAACAGGTTGCCCAGGGAAGTTGTGGAAGCCTCATCGCTGGAAGTGTTCAAGACAAGGTTGATTGGGCCCCTGATCAGCCTGATCTAGGAGGAGGTGTTGCTGCCCATGCAGGGGGTGTTGGAGCTAGTTGATTTCTAAGGTTCCTTCCAACTCAGACCATTCTATGATGACTCTATGATTCTATGAAGTTGGGTGACGTTTTCAGGAGGAGGCAGTAGAGCAGAGCAGAGTACACAGAACATGGCTGTAGTGCTGCTTGTGAGGACCTGGACACCTGCATGGAGGCTGAATTTCTATTCCTGTCCAGTCCCATGTTGCCATCTGTCTTCTCTGAGTTATTCACACATATATCATCTTCTCCAGCATCAGTTACTTCAGCAGCTGCACTGCTGCATCCAGCTGTGCTGTGTGAAAGCTTGTATACCTTCCAAAATGGGGCTTGGCCAACCAGGACTGTGAAGAGACAGAAGGGATTTATGATTAGTTAAGCACACATGTCTGTTTTGGGGTGCTCAGGGATAGGAGGATGGCATAAGTGACTTTGGAGCATTGTGCTGAGAGCCAGCATATAGAATTACCATAGAATCTTTGGATGGTTTGAGTTGGAAGGAACATTAAAGATCATCTAGTTCCAACCCCCCTGCATGGGCAGGGACACTTCCCATCAGACCAGGTTGCTCCAAGCCTCAGCTAACATGGCCTTGAACACTTCCAGGGATGGGGCAGCCACAGCTTCCCTGGGCAACCTGGGCCAGGGTCTCCCCACCCTCACGGGAAAGAATTTCTTCCTAATATCTCATCTAAATCTCCCTTCTTCAAGTTTAAAGGCATTACCCTTCATCTTACCACTACACAAAGCCCCTCCCCAGCTTTCCTGGAGCCCCTTCAGGCACTGGAAGGTGCTCTCAGGTCTCCCTGGAGCCTCCTCTTCTCCAGGCTGAACACCCCCAACTCTCTCAGCCTGTCTCCAGAGCAGAGCTGCTCCAGCCCTTGGATCATCTATGTGGCCTCCTCTGGACTTGCTCCAACAGCTCCATGTCCTTCTTATATTGGATACCCCAGAACTGGACCCAGCACTGCAGGGGGTGTCTCATGACAGCAGAGTAGAGAGGGACCTCTCTTGACCTGCTGGGAGGTCTTCACTGTTTCTTCTGTGCCATCCTCATAGCAGGTCATCCAGTGCAGCAGAAAGAAAACATTAAATGGTCCCTCTGGCTTAGCTGGATGTCAATGCAGAATAAGATAAATACCCACACACCTATTTATTTATTGTACTCTCTGAATTTCTGAACACACACGCACCCTCCCCTCCAGCAATAATGCAAGGTACAGATTATCTATAATCCACTGACTGCCATTGATCCATGAGGTTATCAACAATCCAGAAAGACACATCAGTCTTCTTCCATGTGCAAATATTTGCCCATAATGACATTGGCAGCAAGAAGATCCAGATAAATTTTGTGAATAACACAGAAAATGTAAATAAGACATAAAGACTCTTTCTATACATCCTTATACTGAATTCCTGATGAACAAGGTATTTTCTCTGTAAATTACTTGCTGTTTTAATTTAAGGATAAAGAAAAAAAAGAAATCCACTGTTTGAGAGCAATAACAGCCCAATCTCTTCCTCTGAGATGTCCCTAGATAGAGTCCTACAGAACATCAGGAGAGCTGTTCTGCTGCTAAGCAACAGGTAGACTCCCAGACAGCTGAATATTTTACCAAATAGATGAGTGCCAAAGGTAAAATATGGGCAAATGCAGCAGTAGATTTCTTCTCCCCACTTTTTTCCCCACTCCCAGCAAGTTCATTCAGATCTGACATCAGCAGATGTCATTTCAGATTTTCATCCACGTCTCCAGGCAAATGGAAACAGAAATCCTATGTATTCATTTCCATGTCACTAACACCTAGACCAGAGAAGAGCTTCTTCACTTGCCAGGAATGAGATGTCTCTTTGCAAGCCAAAAGCCCAAAATTAGAGGGCAGCCTTGCCAGCTTGCTTGGAGCTGGCGTGCTCCAAGCAAGCATTTAAGCCTTTATGCTGGGTTAGATCTTCCTTCCTTTGACAGCTGATTTTTTTCTACACACAGACACAGTGTTGTGTGTGAAGGCAGAACTGAACTGTGGTGGGACAGCAACAAACCAAGCTGACTGTGAATGTGCATTCACTGGTGCCTCTGTTTGTCTCCTTTGCAGCCATCTCCCACGACAAGGAAGAAGCCTTTAATCCAGAACATAAAGCACAGTCATAATCTCTACAAGTCCATATGCACATGAGTGGCACAGCTGAACTTTCTTGTATCAACTTTAACCCGAGGCTTTTCCCTTCCAAAATGCAGGAGAAATGCAGCTTTCCAAGGAGCACTACAAGATCAATATTCATCTAGAGTCATATCAAAAACTTACACTCCATGAATATATAATGTCCATGAGGAGCATAAAATATTCTTTGAGCAAAACATCAGGTACAAAACTGAGTAACCAGAGCTTCCATCAGTTCTTTTGGAAAATGGGATATTTCTAGAATTCTCTGAAAAATGAATGGTTTGTTTCCTTCCCTGCAAGTTCAGGAGATCTCTGTTTGTGCAATTCAGAGAAGGGCCAGCTCCTTGGGAAAGCAGTTATAGTAAAAGGATCACCTAGGGACTTAAAGTGAACCCGGTGGTTGTGGTGTGGTTCCTCCACAACAGTGCAAGCCACATCTCCCCCCTTTCCTCTGCTGCTTGGCTTACAGACTCATAGAATCATAGAACTATTCAGGCTGGAAAAGACCCTTGGGATCACCAAGTCCAACCATCAAACCTACCCTACACATTCTCCCCTAAGGGGCCTACAGAAAAGTTGGGGAGGGGCTTTTCATCAGAGAACACAGTGATAGGACAAGGGGTGATGGTTTTAAACCGAGAGAGGAGAGATTTAGGTTAGATATTAGGAAGAAATTCTTCACTCTCAGGGTGCTGAGGAACTGGAATGGGTTGCCTAGGGAGGCTGTTGATGCCCCATCCCTGGAGGTTTTTAAGGCCAGGTTGGATGAGGTTTTGTGCCACCTGCTCTAGTGGGGGGGTTCCCTGCTCATGGCAGGGGGGCTGGAACTGGATGATCTTTAAAGTCACTTCCAACCTTAGTGATTCTATGATTCTATGATTCTAAATCACATCCACCAGCACCACATCCAAACCACCCTTCAACACACCCAGGGATGGTGACTCCACCACCTCCCTGGGCAGCCTGTTCCAGGGTCTGACCACTCTTGCTGTGAAAAAATCCTTCCTCATGTCCAGTCTGAACCTGCCCTGGTGCAGCTTGAAGCCCTTCCCTCTTGTTCTGTCACTGATCACCTGTGAGAAGAGACCAGCACCAGCCTCTCCACAATGACCTTTCAGGTAGTTGTAGAGACTGATGAGGTCTCCCCTCAGCCTCCTCTTCCTCACACTAAACATTCCCAGCTCCTTCAAGGGTTCTTCATAAGATTGATTCTCCAGGCCTTTCCCCAGCTCTGTTGCCTCCTCTGTCCTTGCTCCAGCACCTCGAGATCTCTCTGGAATTCAGGTGCCCAAAACTGGACACAACACTCCAGGTGTGGCCTCACCAGTGCTGAGCACAGGGGGACAATCACCTGTCTCCTTCTGCAGGTCACACTATTTCTAACAGAGTCAGAAATTGCAATGCAAAAGAGATCCATTTTCCTGAGATCAGCTAATCTTTTTTTAATCAACTCCAGAATGATAAAATCATAGAATTGTTTGGGTTGGAAGGGACCTTTCAAGCCACATGAAACACAAAATCTGGTCTCCCTGTAGACACTTCCTTCAAGTTAGACAAGTTTCCTTATCCATGTTGGCTTAGCCAAATGCTCAAGAGTGTTACCAGGGTGAGATATATGGTAAGTGGGATTCCTCACTAACTCATTGCCCAAAGAGTTTGGCTCTACCATAGCCTTGTCTTAACATGGCAGTGGCACAGACACATTGCTGTTGGACAATTTGGATGTGAGAGGAAAGGTGGAGACGTTCTAAAGGCTTAAACCAGAATGGCTACTGAAATAGCAAATTAGTCAATGCCATTGCATGGTTTTTTTTCAATATTGTGCTGTACCTAACACAGGGTTGGTTCATTGACTGCCACCAGTTGAGGTGGAGGACAGCCATCACACATGGTTCTGTTATGTGGCCTCCCTCTGTATGAGGTGAAAGTGCATTTTCATACATAAAAGAAAGCATCAAGAAGTTCTTCTGATCTCAGAGCTCCCGCACTCAACAAGGAAACAGAAAACTGTGCATGTACTCTCCACCTGTAGAAAATCTGGGACAATATGATAACAAAATGCCTCCTGAACCAGGAGAGAAATTGTCCCCTAACCACAGGGCTCATCGTGTTCCAAACCTGGCATTCTCATCTTCTGTTAAAGAAAGGATAAGTGTCAGTTCTTCAAAATGAAGGCATTGGGATAACACTCCCATCTCAGACTATGATAACACACACAAAACCTAAAAAAACCCTAAAGAAACAGTTAATGAAATGTTGGCACACCTGAAGTCACAGCCAGACATGAGAAGATTTTTTTTTTTTTTTTTTAATTTAGAGAATCTGACAGGCAATTCATTAGGTCTTCCGTATTACTCAAGTTTCAGATCCCAAACATCTCAAATCTATACTGAGTTTCCTGCCTGACAGCACATGTCTGGAAGTGGGGCCACTTGCTGGTAAAATTTCTGTTGAATGCTCTTTGTTCAAAGTTCTTGGCATGAATGAACAGCAGGTTGTAGGGCTACTCAGACAGCTTTCAGCAGCAGTTTCTTCTGACTCTGAAAGAAATGCTGCACTTGATCCTCTCTGCTCAAAACTTGTGGCTAGAAGTAGTTCCTCCACAGTATGGGAGATATTTTCTTCCTATTGAGTCTCTGTTTCACCTACCTTAAAAATATTACCAGAATTTTCTAACTGAGATTTGAGAAACTTCACATAAACAGGTTCTTTGGATTTTCTCCTCCTGCTTAACTGCTTAGCTCTTACTGCTTAGTCTTTGTATTTATTTTTTTTTATTTTCATGGAGGTAAGCTTGATGTAATCTCTGCTGAGCTTTCCTAGCTTTTCAGAAACTGGCACTGAATCCTTTGAGACACCCAGAGACACCCTTGTAAGCTCACACCATTGCAGACTCCACCTCTTAAAAATAAACAGGATGCAATAAAATTTTAGTCTGTAAAAGCTTGTTGTCCTGAGCTGGAATTTTGCCTCAATGAGCTACTTGGTGCAAACCAGTAAATGGTCTTCGACAACACCAAAGTCAGCCTGGAAAATGCCCCTCCATTTCTGAAGCTGTAATTGCACAGCCCTGACAAGCCCAGCACTACTTCACCACGTGAAAGGTACAAGGACCAGATGATGTTTAGCAATCAGATCTCCTGGTTAACGACGGGAAACAGAAAGACAATAGAGTCAGAGTTGGGAGGGACCTCTAGAGATCATCTAGTTCAACTCCCCTGCTGAAGCAGGATCACCCAGAGCACAACACTCAGGACTCCATCCAGGGGAGTTTGGAATGTCTCCAGAGAAGGGGACTCCACACCCTCCCTGGGCAGCCTGTCCCAGGGCTCTGTCACCCTCACTGTGAAGAAGTTTTTACTCATATTTAAATGGAACTTCCCATGTTCCAGCTTGTGCCCATTGCCCCTCATCCCATCACTGGGAACTACTGAGCAGAGTCTGGCTCCATCCTCCTTGCAACCCATCCTTTAGATACTTCCAGGCATTACTAAGGTCTCCCCTCAGCCTTCTCTTCTCCAGACTGAACAGCCCCAGCTCTCTCAGCCTTTCCTCATAAAAGAGATTCTCCAATCCCCCAATCATCACTGTTGCCGTCTGCTGGACTCTCTCCAGTAGTTCCCTGTCTCTCTTGAACTGGGAAGCCCAGAACTGGTCCCAGTTCTACAGGGACCACCTGTAGAACGCCTCACCAGGCCATAATAGAGAAGAATGACCTCTCTTGATCTACTGGTCACACTATTCCTTATGCACCCCAGGATTCCATTTGCCTTCTTGGCAATAAGGGCACATTGCTGGCTCATGGATGACTTATTATCTACTAGGACTCTCAGATCCTTCTCCTCAAAACTGCTTTCCAGCAGGTCCACTCTGCCACTCTTTGAGTGGCACCTAAATTAGTTCATTTTTCAGAGCAAAAAAACTTTTGCATCTGCAATCACAGAATAGTTTTGGTTGGAAAAGGCCTTTAAGAACATCAAGTTCAGCCACTAACCCAGCATTGCCAAGGCCCATGTCCCTCAGCACCACATCTACATGGCTTTTAAATCTCTCCAGGGATGGTGACTCCAGCACTGCCCTGGCCAGTCTGTTCCAGGGACTGATCAGTGTTGCAGAAAAGAAAGCAAACAAGATGGTTTCCAGCTGCAAGGGGACTGGTGTGTAAATCAGGGGCAACGAGAGGTTTTGGTTTCTTACCTAGAGAACTGCATCTCTGATTCATGACCATGTCTCAGATACTCTGCAATTGCTCTGGAGGGAGAGAACTTTGGAGAATGACACAAAGCATTCGGAAATTCCTGGGTATTGGTATGAGGCATGGTAAAGGAAATGGGAGTTTATTTTCACTGCAAGAGGCAGCTGGAAGGCAGTGATCTAATTGCCACCTTTGGAAATTATGAAAAGGCTCCAAATTCCTCCTAGCAAACTGCTGCATGTTGGGAAAACATCTTGGGGTAGAAAAGTGTGATGTGAACGTTGGTGCTGCTTTCACTGGAAGGATAATAAACATATGGACCATATTTCCAAGGAGATCTAAGCATGAAACAAAAATAAGGAAGGCATGAACAAGATCAAGAGAGAACAGGTGAAGAAACCCAACCATGTTGGATCACCAGTGGTTCTCCTTTCTCCAGGGACAGACTGCACAGCCTTGCACAAATGTTTTGCTCAGCCTTTCAAAGGCATTTCAAAGCTTTCCTGCCAGCTTGAATTTTAAGCATGATTTGCAACAGTGCTTCCCCCCCCTGCATGTAAGGAAAGAAAGACTCTTGTCAGTGCATTTTGCTTCTAGTGGCAGATGAAAATAGTGGCTCTTTGCAGGCTGAGGCTGGAGCTGCCCAGAAGATTTGAAGACCAGGTTAGACCATGCTGACTCCAACTTAGCATTGAAAATTTTGCTTGAGAGATGAAAGGGTAGCCAACTTCTCAGATGGTTGCTTCACAGAGGAGAGCATCATACAACACAACACACAGGATTACAGACACCTCTCCAGGGAACCAAGCAGCCAAAAAGAGTTTATTCTGCATCAGGATGCCTGGGAATTTGGAGAGCAGAGGACAGACAAGGACAAAAGTAGCTGGTGGAAAAACATCTCACTGGAAGCCTGCATCAACAGTAGAGTCTGGCATGGAGCTCCTGGGACCCTCCACTATGAAACTTA
The DNA here is from genome assembly GCF_020740795.1 of Apus apus. Taxonomy (NCBI): domain Eukaryota; kingdom Metazoa; phylum Chordata; class Aves; order Apodiformes; family Apodidae; genus Apus; species Apus apus. The sequence continues at coordinate 4,016,240 of NC_067282.1, read as the reverse complement.
ACTTAAGCAGGATCCCCTTGGGGAAGAAGAGCTGGAACTGGTATGGGAGGCACAGTAAATGCATCTCTTGAATGGCACCATCTTCTCCAGGGGTGGACCAAGCCCTGTGCTGCTGCTGCTGGCTCATCTCCAGAAACCAGTTGGCCAGTTCAGGGCCTGTGAACAGCCTGCTGACATGGGAATAAGAAACTAATGAGGCCTTAACTCCTGTATAACTACAAGCTAGGGTTTGGCTCAGAGTGTAGCTTGGAGCCTGGCCAGGCTATGTGGGAAATCACCTCCCATGTGTGGAGGAGGAGGAGGAGAGTGGTGTTGACCACACGGCACAGTGAGACTGCTCTGTGTGATGGCCAAGAAGACCTCATGGCCAGCTTCAGGCATCGGGGCACCAGTGTCCCCCCCTTGAGTATCCCCTTGCTGTGCCAGCACTAAAACCACAAACCCAGCAGTGAGATTTTACATGCTCTCCTCTGCATTTCTCTCTGTTTTTTTCTCAATTCGCAGCACAGCAATGAAACAGCAGAAGTCTTTATTTTAATAGATGGCAAAGAAAAAGCAGTTACTATCCAGAGACCCAGCAAAACCTCCCACCCAAGTCCCACTTTTCCACAGAAAGCAAAGCAAAAGGCCTGGTTTTGCCTGTGAAGCAGCACTTGGCTTGTTCTGCTGAGTGCAAGGAAGGAGCGGGTGCGGTGTGACTGTAATCGGCTGCATCTTTACCATCAATCACTTTTTAATGAGAGTAAATTGAAATTCCAGGCACACATTAATAATGAATGGATGGATTAATTCTGAGGAACCATCTGATGATGCTTTCACTGGGTTGTGATGTCTACATGTTCACATTGCATTAGGTTACTTTCTGGACGTGTATAAGGAAACTTTGAACTGAAACATTTGTGCCAAGGCCCAAATCTGCGAAGGGATTTACAGGCCTGCAACTCAGCTGAGCTGGAATTTTGGAAGTCACAAAACACAGTGGCTCACAGAAAACACACCTACCTGCCCAGGCATCTCAGCATTCAAAGGCACCAGAGTCACTGCCACAAATGTTCCTTCAGTGCCCGAATTTTCACCAGCAAACCTCACCAGAGACATGTTGCCCTTTGTAGCTATTAGTATTTGGAACAGCATCTCAAACTGGGCTTTCTTTTCCTGTAGCTCTTTGTTGTGGCCAAGGTGGCCAAGGTGGGAAGAAGAGTCCCAGCCCAGCTGAAGAAAAGATGAACTATCACATTTCCAAGACAGACAGATCTCTACAGTGTTCATCTAGGTAGCAAGAGAGCTTCATTCTCAAAGCAAGGAGCACAGGGGATCTCATGTCTCCTTTCTGTTGTGAATGATGCCAAGCTCCAGACAGACAGAGCAGACATGAGTTTCATGTCAGGACAAGCATCAGAAATCCCCTAAACCCCATCAGCTGCATTCCCTGCAAGTGTGACCCAGCACTAAAGTGGCTTAAAATCCTGGTTTAGCAAACTTTGGCTTCTCACTTTGGAGATTCCCAGCTCATTTCCCACCACAACAGCCAAAATAGCAGCTACTATAGATGATAAAATCAGTTTGGCTGGATCTGCAAGTATCACAGCATAGGATGTTTCCTCCATTTGGCCAGGGGATGCTCATCCATGAGAGGATTTTAGAAACATCCTCCTTTGCAAAGCTCAGAACTCATCTCCTGTTCTATGAGATTTTCCAGTGCAAAGCTATTAAAGAGGCCAGCTATACAGCAAAAAGTATGACTCCCAATCCTGGATACTGGTGGCTTTGGTGGACTTCGGTCACCTTAAGAGCTGGTTGATCAAGGCAGCATCAAAACCCATCTGCTACATCCAAGGGGTTTACTTGAATCCACCTCTCCCTTCTCCCCATGCCTGTTGACCACATTCCCTTGTAAACAGAGAGAGAAATCAATGCTTTTGAGGGCAGATGCAGGACTTGACTCTGATTCTTCTCACACCAGTGCTGCACCTTCATGATTCCACCAGCCCCTGGGCACCACCACAGAGCAGATCCCCACCCAGCACAAGACCTCCCTCTGTTGTGACACGACTTCTCCACTCTTTATTGCAGTGGGGCAGGGGTTTGTGGAGGCCACTCTGCCCCTTGCCACCACTCCTCACTGAGGTGCTCCCCAGAGCTGAGGTCCTTCCCTGTGTACCCTCACCTTCTTCCCTCTCAGCAAGACACCATGCAGGAGCCACCCCCACCCTGTAGATGTATTTCCAAGCCTCCAAACCCATGCATCCACCCTTCACAGCAGCTCCAGAACCAGAGGCACGTAACATCCCATTTCCTACTCCACACTGCTGACTCTCTTCAACACCTTCTAATTTTAGGGGCCAAACCTGCCTTGTGCTGAACAGCCCCATCACTGCTGGTTCAGACACATAAGTCAGAATCAGCTCCCTCTTCCCACTCAGCACAGCTGGAACAAGAAGAGACCAGACTGCTCCTCTGTCTTATTTTCCCTTTCTCATAAGCTTGCCTTTTGGGTTCCTTCACCCCCATCCTAATATACTCAGTCCCTTCCTGACCACTGGCTTGTTTTTGTTTTCTCCCCCAGCAGCCTGCTGACGTGCCTCTTGAACTTCTTTATAATCTTATTTATAGCCTGGCTTCAGCCACCTTGCTTGTTAACCTCTTCCATATGTTGATTTTCCCTTTGTGTGAAACAGGGCTGCTCGAGTTCTCCTTTATCCCTGAGGCCTTTTCTTTTCAGATGGTGGCCCCAGCTGCCCTACCCCTCACATAAGACCTACTTTTCCCTCCAGTCAATGAAAGGGTGACTAAGAAATGGTCCAGGGTGCTGAGAGAGATGTGCCAGCTCTGTGCCAGCCCTCACAGAGATGGATGTCCAGCAGAAAGCTGGTACAAGCTGTGTAGCAGGTTTAGCTTCTAAGAGCATCCTGATGGGATGAAAGTGGACCAGGTTCACCTGAATCCAGAGGGAGGCAGAGGCTGAGAAGATCTCATTGGGGATTTATCCTTGTCTGTACCTTCACTGAGTCCACAGCACTGTTTGCAAACTCTGTTCTTAACTTCTCCCACCTTTTGCTGGCTCATCCCTATGGCTGCTGTGATCCAGCCTCCTAGCTCACTTTGGAGCCACCAGTACTTCTGGTGTCCCACAGCTGAGCAGTGCCTCCACCACACTTTCTCCCACGCCAAACCTCAGGGATCAGCTTCCCAGAAGCCACCAGGTTTCAGTGGCATTTCCTACAGCTGCAAGTGCCTGAACCTCCAGGTCCATCCTGGTGAAAGGTGAGCAACCTCCAGGCACCACCACCCATCAGCAACTCATGCAAGAAGTTGGATGGTTCTTTTAAGACTGACAATTTTTATGCTGAGGGTGATAAACACTTGAACAGGTTGCCCAGAAAGGTGGTGGATGCCCCATCTCTGGAAACATTCCAGGATGAGTTGGATGAGGCTCTGAGCAACCTAATCTTGTTGAAGATGTCCCTGCTCATGGCAGGGGAATTGGTCTAGATGACCTTTAGAGTTCCCTTCCAACCCAAACCATTCAATGGTTCTATGATTTGCCCAGCTCCCCATTTCACTCAACTTCTCAACTGAGATTGTTGCTAAACCTCCCACACACTTCTTAATGGTTGGGGGTTGCTGGCTGTGCTGCAGGGTTCATTTGCACACAGGACCCACCATGAAGGAAATTCTGCCCTTCTCACCTTGTCTGCAAGCCTGGCTGAAGCCAGACAGAGCTCTGCTCTACACAGCAGTCCCCAGTGTTCCATAAATGTGTGAAATAAGGTCCTTCCTGGGGGACCACCAGTGGCTTCAGCCAGTGGTGCAAGCCAAAGGTGCAGCATCAGAGACACAACAGGTCTTTGCTCCACATCAGGGCAGCTTCAGAAGCAAGCAAGAAAGCTCATACAGCATTGAATCTCCACTTGTTGACTTCTGCTCTGTATGTTCAGTCCTCTCTTCTTCTTGCCTAGAAGAAGAAAATCCTGGAAAACCCCTGCCAGACCCTGCCAACACCCACTTTCCTTCTTAGCATCCTCTTCCAGCACTCTGCACAGGGCACTTGGGTTTTTCTCCTTCTGACTTGCAAGAAAAATCGTGGTGGGACTTTCCCTAGCACCTCCTTGGCTCTTGCATTCCTCATGTCCTAAAGCCACCTTGTTGTAGACCCCAGCATCTCACAGCTGGCCTTTCCTCCCCTGACTGCTCCAGTAGCTGCTCTCTCTTTTTTTATCCTGCCAGCTTTTGTTCCCTTCAATGCACAACTCTGAAACACCCTATGCTTTTCCAGCCTCAGAGCACCCCTTCCCCATCGATTGCAGAAGCCTTCAGAGCAGGCTGTGAGCAATCCCATTTCTCTTCTCTCCTTTTCCAAAGAGAAAGATTTTCAATAGTGAGCTCCATAATCCTTATGTGTTTCTTATGCAAAGTGAACCAACAAACAACTCTGCCTCTAAAAAGAAATTATAAAAGTCATTTTTTTGCCCACCAGAAAGCATCAAAACAGACACATGTACCCTCTGCTTTCTTCTTTGTCCCTTTTTTCAGGTCAGCTTTAGACAGGAAAAACCTCAGGCTGACAGTGATATCTCCAAGGCAATTCAAGTCTCCCCTGGGAAGCAGCAGGAGTCTCATTATTTTATATTCTCCCAGACAGAATACTAAATTTGGGGGAAAGCCTACCCTGGCCTTAGCAGTAAGAAACGAACCTTCCCAAATTGCTCTCTGGAGCCCTCAGATTCCTGTTTCATTACCTCGGCGTGAGGAGTCTCAGGCATCTTTTTTAATCCCTGTTGATCATCAGGGGCAGGGCTCTGGCCAAAAGACTACTTCAATATTACGAGCAAGCCTTGATATGAGCCCAGGGAAGGGGAAATACACACTCTGCAAATTCACTTCACCTCTTCTGTTGTAAAACTCGCAGCATTTTAATGATTTCTACTTACCAGGAATCTCAGATTAGATTTAAAACATTTAGCAGCTTTTTGGTTTGCTTTTTTTTTTTTCTCCCACCCTGAAGCAACAACAACAAAAAAAAGCCCAACAACACTGCAGGCTCCAAGTCAGAAAGTAGACAAGGCTGCAAGGTCTCATTTTTCTGGAGAACCGCTGTGCCGGCAAGGCTAGGAAGAGATCATTCAGATACAAACAGGCAGGGTGAAGGGGGGGGGGAAATCAGATCCAAATATATCTGCAGATAAATATTTTACACTCTTGCTGAATAGCTGGGTGGGATCAGCCGAGGACCAGGGAGCCCTGCGCTGTGCAAGGCTGCCACCTCCTGGGGTGGGCAGCCCTGGAGCCAAGGCATCCGCCAGAGACAGGGTTGGATTTGAGATTTGTAACCTCAGAAATTAGCACCTCCATCTCTCCAGATTTTACGGAGAGTGGAGAGGTTTTCTAAGCAGTGGGTTCACGGTTTAAAAGTGGAGATGGGGAGTGGAGAAGGTGGATGTGGCCCTTTTAGCATTTGAAGGAGTGATGCAGGGAACGGACACTCGCTGCATTTCATCAGGCAAGCGACATGTTTCTCCTTTTGTTAACAGCTGCTGTTCTTCTCTTGTGGTGGTGTATCCCCCCATCACAGCTCCTCCAGCTGATTTTCAGTGACATCTGCTTTGTGTCTTCCACCAGAGCCTCCCGATGGCACAACAGAGGTGAATATGGGTGAGCCATGGTCTATGGGAGGGAAGAGATGAGAGGGGATGCACCATTACCTGCCATGACCATGTAGCTCTTGGTGTCCTCTGAGCACCCCGACTCCAACTACATGTGTCAGAATATCTCTGTGCTGGAGGAGGAGGTTGGTTGCAGCATCAGATGATCAGAAGGCTGGAGCACTTCTACAAATACAAGCTGCGAGAGTCAGCTTTGTTTGTTCAGCCTGGAAGGCTCCAGGGAAACCTCAGAGCACCTTCCAGTACCTGAAGGGGCTACAAGAAACCTGGGGAGGGACTTTTTACAAGGGTATGGAGTGATAGGTTGAGGGGGAACAGTTTAAAGTTGAAATAGGGAAGATTTAGATATTAGGAGGAAATCCTTGACTGTGAAGGTTGTGAGACACTGACACAGGTTGCCCAGAGAAGCTGTGGCTGCCTCATCCCTGGAAGTGTTCAAGGCCAGGTTGGATGGGGCTTGGAGCAATGTGGTCTAGCGGGAGGTGTCCCTGCCCATGTAGGGGGGTTGGAACTAGTTGATCTTTAATGTCCCTTCCAACCCAAACCATCCAATGATTCCATGATCAGTCACAGGGCCCAGAGCAGTCTGCGGCCTCTTGCCATGGTCCTGTGCAACAGGCAAGCTTTGAGCCTGGGAATGGTGGCATGACCCTTGGCAGAGGGCAGTCTGGGTGCTGATCTGTTTTGGGAGCATAAAGGCAACAGTTTAGTGAAGAAGCAAAGTCCCCTTGCTCTGCACATGGACAGATATTAAAAGGTGAAGATCTTTCCTTGACCTTATAAGTTAAGCTCAAGACCAGAAGAAGACCATTTGGTCAGCTAAGCCCCCCCTCTCACATGTCACAGGTGCATTGCCTTCCCACATATTGCCTACATTAAATGGCATTACTTTAATTAAAGCTAAGCATTTAGTCTTCTTGTGTGCTACAGATGGAGGAGAGGCAGATGAAGGTGCTGAAAAACCTATGTTAGGAGGTCACAAGCAACCAGATCCCTTGCTGCAAAGGACAGGAAAACTCATAGGCCCCAAAGGTCCTACTAAAGCAGGGAAATGCCTGAGTTGCTCACTTGTAGGCTTTGGCTGCTGCCAAACTCTCTTGCAAAGGCACAACCTGGATGGAATGCTGCAAGGAGCCAACCTGGAATCAGTAGCATGAAATGCCCCCCATATCCTGCCAATAAGTTTCTGCCTCCTTCCAAGGAGTTTTACTTACCAGGAGCAGACCCCCATAATCACTCTGAGACTGCTAGCAGCTCTCTGGGTTTCAGAGAGAAGAATTAAAAACAAATTAGAAGTAATGAGCTCTTAAATTGCTTCTGAATCCACTGTGTGGCTGAGAGTTTTGGTGGATTTGGATAATCAAATCAAGTAGTGCCCAGGGCACACAAAAGGGTGATGGGGAGTTTAAGAACACCTTCAAGCTTCTTATTGAATATTAGAGGTGATGCAACTGCCCTTTCTCATTGAAAACACTAGTAAGAAACTCAAAGCCAAAGACAAGAAACAGACCCAGCCCGAAGACATGCTGTTTCCCTCCATACAAACTGTGCCAGCACAACATTAATTGACTTCTGTTATTAATTACTTCATCTATTCTTCTAGAATAGATATATATAGTTATTCTTCTATTATTAGTTACTCCAGACCTAAATGGTTGCAGAGGATCTCCAGAAAGAGAGACAAGGCAATGGGAACTAAGGGACTCTTTAGTTCTCTCCATCCTTTTCTGCACAGCAGTTCTGTGCTGGTTGTCAAGGCTAACAAATGAGTTACAGGACCTGGGACAGATTTTCAGCTGGGGGAAAATGTGTTTCACACTCTCATACCGTGGATGGGGTACCCAGGGATGGTGCTGTGTTTGGCTGTTCAGGTGCCCATCAGCCTGGACACCAAAACCACAGAAGTTCAGTTCTGAATGTCAAAGGACGAGGTGATGGGGCACGTCTTGCTGTGAGCCTCTGAGTAAAGCTTATCTGTATAAATTAATTTACTAATCAAGATCAACAGTTCATGTGTTTTGGAAGGTGAAAACTGCAGAAATCAGTATTTAGAAGCAGGACAGGATGAACCTTAAGCCACTTAGCACCACCTTGTTTGCAATGCACTGCTAATCCCCTCCCATCCTGCCTTTGTTAACCTAGTGTACACTGTACCTGAGCAACTGATAACACAGTTGTTTGGGAAGCAGATTTCACACAGCCCCCCCTTCCCCACCAATGGAACTCCTCCAAAAACATTTTTAAGCAGGTTTTGTGTCTCTTTGGAAGTTGTTTTTTTTGCCCTAAACTTTTAGGGAAATAAAGCAAGCCACCTCCTTCGGAACTGTGGTCTTTGCCAACATTTCCAGCAGTCACCTCTGCATGGTGGCAGGAACACCCTGGTCTCAACCCTGTCCCTGTGCACAGCAGTCACCTGCATTGGTTTTCCCAGGTCATTCCACATGGCAGCTCTGGGTGGACAGTTCCATAAGCAGATCTACCCTCCAGAAAAACATCCCATGACCAGACAAGCCAGGTCAGGCCTAGGAGTAGGGAGAGGATGGTTCATATCTTCAGGCTTCTTAGAGAGGTGCCCCAAGCCTGTCAGTGTCCAAGAGGCATTTGGACAAAGCCCTTAATAACATGCTTTACTATTGGTCAGCCCTTATGTGGTCAGGCAGATGGTCTAAATGATCCTTCTAGGTCACTTGCAACTGAAATGTTCCCTCCCTTCCCCTCCCCCTTTTTTTTCTTGTATTTTCTTTGTCACCCTGCAGCACCCAAGGGTGCCTGAAGATACAGGTCCAAGGTTGTGCCCATAAATATCTTATGAAGCCCAAGGTCACCTTGAACCTAAACTTACCCCACACCCATTTAGCTCAGAAAGAAGTCTGTGTTCAGGACCAGATCTGTGGGTGAGCCCCAAGGTAAATAAAGGGGAACAGTGGCCCCACACTGCTCCTTGCTTTGCTGGTCCTGTTTGCCCAGCTGGGATTGGAACAGACATGACCCTACCAGTTTCTCATACAAAAAGGAGATCTCCAGCATCCCTTTACTTTCCTACCAGTCTCTCTCATTTTGCTAACCACAATTTTCAGGCTTTCTTTTCACAGAGAATTGGTAACAGCCAAAAAAATCATGTTTCTTCCTTTGCATGGGAAACCACTGGGGAAAACCCCACCTGACTCAAGTTCCTCCAACCTGCCCTGTGAAGCATTCAGAACTGATTGAAAATATCTTGCTACAATCAAAAAGAGCAACTTGGTCATCAGACTACTTGCCTCCCAGGGACACCTCAAAGCCCTGTTGTGCCAAATGCTGCACCAGACCCTGCTCCAGACAGCTGTGACTCAATTCCTGGTGCAGCCCACAAGGTTGGGAACACCATTCCAAGGAAAATGTGCACAGGGCTGCCTCGGGAATGTCGGAGCAAAAAAAAAGCAGATCACCTCCAGGACTTAATCTCCCCTACTTCCTATTTTTCCTCTTTTAAAACTAATTTTCTCACTCACAAGGAACAAGGACACCAGGGCTTTATGGTCTCCACAGTCTGGGCAAGGATTTTGTGCATCCAGTTCCCTGGCAGAGGTATGGCACTTTCCCTGTGCAATCCAGGATTAATATAAAGCAGTTAACTTAACTAGCAACATATGTTTGCATCTTTTTTCCCACTGCCATTTAATCTCTCTTATCCACTGACCATGCAAGTCTCCTGTAATCACTGCAGAGTAATTATGTGATTATTCCAGCCCTCCAAATTACAGCTGTAGCTTGGACCCTAGCAATTGCAGATGACACAGCAAGGCTGACTTTCTCAACTGTTAGTTAATTACAATTAGAAAGAAAATCAAAAAGAAGAAAAAACCCACCACAACAAACAAAACCAAACACACAATACTGATAATAAAACAACCTGCCAGAAAAATGCAACTTCTATTGAGAATTTTCACCCCAATCTTTCTCATCACAAGGAAGATGAGAGCAGGAGCCATTAATAAGATGGCAATTTATGTTAATTTATCAGCACCTAAGCCCAAGAGCCTTAATAAAACGAGCTAAAAGGAAATTTATGATAAATAAAAGCAATCACACTGTTGCTGTTATTACAGTAGGCTTTCAAATCCTTTTGTGCTGGGTATTTTTGTCTAAACAAGTTTGGGCAAAGAGGAGGAAGAGGATGGTCTGTGCAGCAGGAGATCTCACAGAAGGCTGAGGGCAAAATCAGATAGATGTCTGCAGGTTCTTATTATACCCTCTCCTGCAACTCCTGCACATCCAGGAAACCACAAGACTTAAAAAAAATAAAACAAGCAAACGAAAATCAGTAGAAACAAGGCTTTTCCAAGGGAAGGGATGGACCAACTTGCAGTCCCTCACCTTGTCTTTATGAGCCTTTCCTGAGTGTGGCTTTCCTCCAGTGTCAGGGTCTTTCTAATGCCAGTGAACTGGAGCTGAGATCTCCTCTTGGGATAGGAGGTGCTGAAGACTCTGAGGAACAAAGGCAGGGGAACATCCCCTATAAGTCACAGGCACTTTTTTTTTTTCTATATTTCATAGCATTTGGAATTTCCTATGACAAATGCCCAAGTGTAAGTGGATTCACAACAAGAGAAAAAAATGTAAAATGTTAGATATCTGCAGGGTGTTTGTTGTGGGTTTTTTTATTGTGGCTTGAGTGAGAAATGTCCATGAATATTCTGTGTCTGGTGAGTTTTAGCCAACTCAATGGCAGGCTGAAGTGGCTCAAGCTTTCCTTTCCCTGCACACTGACATCCCCAGCCTGTCAAAGAGGAGCAGGACAGAAAGCTGAAATGGGCATAAATGAAAATAGAAGGGGAAGGAAGATATCTTCTCCAAGGAGCAAGTGAGGAGGCTACAGGTGACCTCCAGCAGAAGTGGAGAGAATACAAGTTTAATCCCATGATGATCTAAACCCCACCAAAGTCAGTGGATAAACCCCTGAGGACACCAGGTCATGTCTTGACTGATCCAGAGCCACACACTTCTCTGCCCGGGTCAAGCTGGGCATGTAACAGGTCACATCCTCTGGGGATGTGACTCCTCATGCCCTGCACAATTTGATCCAGTGTTTCTATCTGGTCCCTGTTTTCTTCCTTTCTGTTCAAGCTCATCACCCTGTGCCACAGCATTACTGAACTCGGGTCCTCCATCACACTTAGATTTATCTGCCAGGCACATCATGCTGTCCAGTCACTCCTGGGCTCTTTAAGGGCTCACAAAGGGACAATGAACTGGAAGCACGGCCCAATTTGTAACTGTAATTGATGGCATCAGCAATTCAGAGCCATGTTTTGGGACTGAAATACTGTAAGAGGCCATTTTGAGAAAGAAATGGAGTTGGGTTAAATGCTTTATAGTGGTAAAGAGCAGAACAGCAGAACAACAAACGTGTCTCTCTGCACAAATACCCACGGATCACTTAGATTTTCCCCCCAGTGACTCAAAGAGACAATGTTATGGTTTTGCAACATGACATCACAGGGCGATAAAAACAAAAGGAAAGGGAGACCAAAAAAAATCTGGTGATGAATTGCAAAACAAACTGGCTTTCCAGCAACCCAGTAAAGGGAGAAGAATGTCCTCCATTTCCAGAGGGACGATGGAGAATGGCAAAGATGCACTTTACAGTCCATTCTGCTGGTAGAGACTAGAGGTCTGCTGACATTAATTTTACACATTCCCTTCTCTTCCCTCAAAAGGAAATCGAGCAAACCACTATGATTTAAGAAATGATAGCCCAACAGACTTTCTCTGCAGGACACCTACATCAAACACGAGCCTCTTGGCTGCACTGCAGATCAGTCAGTTTTCAGTCTGGTTTAGAAGATCTTTATTTTATCCCTTACTGTTTATGATCAGAATATTTCATCTATTTTCACAAAAACCTTCTGCCAAACTCCCTGTTCAAATGGAAATAGCAGGAGTTTCACAGCAATATTTTGGGAAATACTCATTAAAGTTCAGAGGGACTTTGCTATTGGCATTATGTTTTAAGAAGAGATTAGAATTGATTTTCCTAAACCACACTTCAAAAAATTAGGAGATAAAATGTTTCAGCTTTTCTTTTAATCTGGTTCTGTTTGTTCAATACTAACATTTCTAAAATGTTTATGTTAAGGACAAACAACCAGAGCAGTTCATTATTTCATGTATATACCACATTTGGGTTATAGAGTTCAATGACCTGAGGAAATGGAGGAAAATCCAAGTGAAACAACCAGACAAAGATAACATGACTCACTGGTACAAATGAGAATTAAAGGCATGCCTTCTGGTTTGCTAAGATTCCTGTGAGCTGTTGGCAGTGCCTCCACTGGAGGTTACAGCCAAAGGAGAGTGCTATTCATTCACAAGATGACCAAGTGGTTCAGAAATACTCCTGGCCTCATAGTAGGATGAGAAGGGAGCAGAGTGACACCAAACACCTCTAATGCTTTACCTACACCAAGGAATTAATCTTACTTCTGCTGACTTCATCTGGCAAAGAATGAGTTCATCAGCTGAAACACAGAAAGCCAGGAGTTAGCAAGAATCCAGAATCACCTCAAGAGAGATGACCTGGTTGTGCTCTGTGCTGAAAAGCCAACGATACACAAAAGAGAAATGTTTGCTGCAGCAGAGCCCAAGCTCTGGGCTCTTTCTCTCCCGAGGAGTTCCCTCAGTGCAGGATGACATCCAAACTGATCCACAGTTTGGATGACATGATGCCCCCACATGTCATGAAATAACCTCAGTGAGAGGTGTTGAGACCACTAACCCTGGGGCAATGGATGATGACAGCCATGAATCCAAATACAAAACCCTCTGGAAGAGGAACCAAATGTGAGTCTCTCTCTTTCTGGAGGGGTGACCCTGCCACCACACAGTTGAGACAGGGATCACTGTGGAGCAAAACAGCACAACCCAGACAGACAAAGCAGGAGGGGAGGAGAATCTCCATTTTGCATGCAGTTGCCTGCAGGGCAGTTACACTCTCCAGTGAACACAGCCTGTGGTGTTATAAGCACCTCCAGAAAATTACCCCTCCACCTAAGTGACTTATTTAATCAGGCCCAAGTGCTGCTAGCCCTTGTCCTAAGGGCAAGGCCAAGGGTGCTGCTAGGGGCTCCATTATCCTTTCTTGCTCAGCTCATGCTGTTCTGTTTTAAAAATTAATGAGACATACGTTCTCAATCAAGAAGCTATTTCAGAAGCTCTTATCACTTGTGCAGTTCAGTTAGTAGCATCATCTGCCCTTATTTTGGTTGGGAGTTTTAGCAAAATGATTTATGGATATTTATTTCCCAGAATAACATTTGCACATTGATGGACTGAATATTGATGGTGCTAAAGCCAGATAATCAATGCACATCTAATGATTCATGCAGTGTGTTAAACAGCCTATTAGTAATCGGGGGTAGGAAGGAGCATAGATGAAGAGATGAAGTTACCTGGGCTCCTTCCTTGAGTGATGTGTGTTTTTGCAGTTGAAGAGAACAGGCATGTCACCAAGAGGTGAATAACTAGGAGGTGAATAACATGGAGCTGAGTCCTCCCTCAGCAAGTTTGCCAACAACACCAAAGGGTGTGGTGAGGTCGACACGCTGGAAGGGAGGGATGGCATCCAGAGGGACCTTGACAGGCTTGGGAAGTGTGCTTGTGCAAACTGCATGGAGTTCAACAAGGCCAAGTGCAAGGTCCTGCACCTGGGTGGGGGCAATCCCATGCACAAATACAGGCTGGGGGGAGAATGGATCGAAAACAGTCTGGAGGAGAAGGACTTGTGGGTGATGGTGGACGAGAAGCTCAACATGAGCCACCAATGTGCACTTGCAGCCCAGAAACCAACTGTGTTCTGGGCTGCATCAAAAGAAGCATGGCCAGAAGGGCCAGGGAGCAGATTCTCCCCCTTTACTCAGCTCTTGTGAGACTCCACCTGGAGTATTGTGTCCAATTCTGGAGCCCCCAATATAAGAAGGACATGGAGCTCCTGGAGAAGGTCCAGAAGAGGCCACAAAGATGGTCCGAGGGCTGGAGCAGCTCTGCTCTGGAGACAGGCTGAGATAGTTGGGGTCGTTCAGCCTGGAGAAGAGAAAGTTCTGGGGAGAACTCATAGTGGCCTTGCAGTATCTGCAGGGGCTACAGAAAAACTAGGGAGGGACTTTTTACAAGGGCATGGACTGACAGGACAAGGGGTAATGGATTAAAACTGGAAGAGGGGAGATTTAGCTTAGACAGAGGAAGAAATTCTTTAGTGTGAGGGTGGTGAGACACTGGAACAGGTTGCCCAGAGAAGCTGTGGCTGCTCCATCCCTGGAAGTGTTCAAGGACAAGTTGAATAGGGCTTTGAACAACCTGATCTAGTGCAAGGTGTCCCTGCCTATGCAGGGGGGTTGGAACTAGATGGTCTTTAAGGTTCCTTCCAAGCCAAACCATTCTATGATCTGAATATCTTACCACCTAGGGCTGTAGGCAAGTGAAAATCCACAGGTGGTGGCTCTCAGACTGGCTAAGCTAACCCAGCTGGGTTGAAGACGACTTCTCCCACTGACCAGGATAGTACCCTATTCTAACAATTTATAATTTATGGCAAGTGGGTATGATCTTATTTAGTGGGTATGACCTTGTCCACACCAGTGCTCACACCCCCATGTTGTGTCTGGCTCCAGCTCAATCCTTGCGAAACCCTCCTGTCCCCATGCAGCTCAGCATCAAGCCATGGCAGCAAGATGTGCAAGGACACACCACTGGAGCAGCATATTTCTGTCCTCTGATTGCACTGGTAACCTACAACAACCAGTAACACTTCCACTCTAGACACCAAAAGCTGGGTTGCATGACTTGCAGCCAGAACAGGGGAAGCCAGAGGCCTTGTCCTGCTCTGTCACCAGCTTGGGATGCTCAGAACAAAGGCTTGGGGCCACCCTTTTGATGGAGAAAGAACAGAGGCACTGACTAAACGTCCCATAAAGAAGGCAGCACGATGCTGAACTTACAGTAGGAAAGTCAAGTTATAGTTAAAACATTTACCTGACTCCAGAAGCCTCCTGGCTGCTTTTTCGGCATCTCTGGCCAGTATCACCTTGTTTCTTGTTCTGGAAATAGTCAATATCCTCATAACACAACTCCCAGTTTTTCAGCAGCAAATTAGCTCACATTGCAATTTGTATTACAGCACTTAGAAAAAAAGCCCACATTCAGCTCCACTTTAACTGTTTTAACAGCACTCACTAAGTCTCTCAGGAGCTCCCAGAAGCACTGTGTGTGCTGGCTGCTCTTCTAAGAGGCCCATCCATCTCTGTCCCTCTGCTCCTTCCTTTACAGCTCTGCAACACTCTCAGATTTTTTTTTCTTTACTTTTAGGGCTATTTCTACAGGTTTCATAACCCTAATTTCTCTTACTCAGAATAGCTTGCAAGTGCACTCTGACTCTTCCACAAATCTTCCTCAGGAGTTTGTATCTCCCAAATTCTCTGCAGCCACTTGAGCCTCTGCAGTAACAACATCTTTTCCTCTTCAGGCTGAACAACCCCAACTCCCTCAGCCTGTCTTCACAGGGGAGCTGCTCCAGCCCTCAGATCATTTTTGTTGCCCTCCTCTGAACATGCTCCAACCGGTCCACATCTTTCTTGTGTTGGAGGCTCCAGAGCTGGACACAGCACTCCAGCTGAGGTCTCACCAGGGCAGAGTAGAGGGGCAGAATCACCTCTCTTGATCTGCTGGCCACACTTCTTTTGATGCAGCTCAGGGTGCAGTTGGCCTTCTGGGCTGCAATTGCACATTGGTGGCTCATGTCCAGCTTTTCATCCACTAGTACCCCCAGGTCTTTTTACACAGGGCTGCTCTCTAGCCTGTTTTCCCCCAGCTTCTATTGATGCCTCTGGTAGCCCCACCACCTTCTGCAGGACCCTGCACTTGGCCTTCTTGAACCTCATGAGGTTCACCTGGGCCCACTTCTCCAGTTTGTCCAGGTCCCTCTGGATGGCATCCTGTCCCTCTTGCATAGGTGTGTGGTTCCCTGGCTAGTGAACAACCACAGCTCCGATGGCTTCCAGTGATGTCTCACCCTGTGCTACAGCTTCTGTAAATCTATTCCACGTTGCTTTTGAAACTGGATAATTCTTTCTGATCAAATGTGCATGTACCATACTGTTCCCTGTATCAGTTTCAAGTACAGCCTCATCAAATACTCTCAGGAGCATATCTGCTATCAGTAGTTGTCTTCTTGGGTTGTTCTCTACTTCAAGTTCCACAACTGACATTGCAACTGCAACCTCTGTATTACTTGAGGTATCAGTCCCTTGGGTGCAGTGGATATAAGGTATCTGGAGTCAGGTTTTTGCCACAACTATGAACTAATTACATAAACTTTCTGATCTGAATCCCCAGTACCAGACACACTTGCTCAGCAACATTCCAGTCCAGTAAGTCCACATAAATAAGATATTTTATCAAATTCCAGTGTTTGCATAAGAAGTGCCTCCTTAGATGGACCATATACTTTTTAACTCCACATTTTTTACTCCAGCAGTGTTTGCAGCAAGCACTTCAGCACTTCACAGCTTTGCCAGTGGAAGAAATAAATCTTTCCATGTGTTGGGAACCTGGCTCCTTGTAACTTAATTTTAAATGGTGAAATATTCCCATTATTCCAATATGATGATTTTTGCACAGGGAAACACAATCAGCTGTTACCCATTTAGCTTCTCCTTGCCACTCCTCATTATACAGACTCCTGTCTCCTTCTCAGTTGGTCATGCTGTATCTTTTGTTATCCTTGTTGCTCTTCTCTCTGCCTTTTCCACTTCTATTTTGTTGGGTTTGTGTTGAGGGAAGCAGAAATGCACAAGGTATTTCAGAGGGTTTTGCACAATGTTACAGTGCTATCTTCTGGTTTGATCTGTATTGTTTTCTTAACAGCTCCTAAGATTCAATTTGGTTTTTTGGGGTTCTTTTGAATACTCTTGTGCATTGAGGTGGTGCTTTCTCTAGAAGAAACCACTTTCTCAAGAAGAAACCACTTCAGGCCTCAGAGGTGACAGTCAGCTCAGAGCCTATCAATGTATAGGTACAATCAGAACATGGCTTTGCTGACTGCATAACTTTACAATCTGACATTTTTGCAACAATATTGTACCATGCAAGCCAGAGAAACCTCCTGGAGACACACACGAGAAACAGTCTAAGAGGAGCTGCAAAAACTTCTCTGCTCCCCAACCAGAGATCTGCAATGAGATATTGCAATCTCATGGTAACACTGATGTTCAGCTGGATCTGCCTCTCCTGGGATCCAGGAGGAGGGTCTGGTACTCCTCAGCAGTCCCATGTTTTTACTTTGAGAAATCCTCAGTTTGTCTTGGTTTGAGGCATAGATGCACTAGCCATGCACTGCTCCACCCACAGGGCCTCTCTATTTAGGTAATGTCAGCTATAAGGAACACAGAGTCATAGAATGGTTTGGGTTGGAAGGGACCTTAAAGATAATCCAGTTCCAACCCCCTGCATAGAGCAGGGACACCTCCCACTAGACCAGGTTGCTCCAAGTCCCATCCAACCTGCCCTTGAGCACCTCCAGAGAGGAGGCAGCCACAACTTCCCTGAGCAACCTGTGCCAGCATCTCATCACCCTTATTGTGAAAAATATCTTCCTCATATCTAATCCAAATCTTGTCACTTTCAGTTTAAACCCATTACCCCTCTCTCTACTCCCAATATGATTTCACTCATGTAATTTTAACCATAAAAAAATCTGACAAGTGGACATAATTAGCCAGTCGGTCATCTTTCCCTTTGAACAGAGAAGAATCTATTAGAGGAGGGATTGGTCCTGTCTTAAATACCCACAGAGCTCTCTTCTGCCAAGCTAGATCATGAGTACCCTGATGAACCTGCTGAAGGTATCTCATGTAGCTTCCACTAGCACAGCACAGAGATATCTTTAGAGTGCAGAAGCAAATCCAGATGTGTGGAGCATTTCAAGATGAGCCAGGCAAAGTTGTCCAAGATCATCTGTGGCTTGACACTGGTTAAATGCTGCCCAGCAGTGGTCTACTGAGGGCTGAGGCATGACTTGTGGAGAGGTCTGAAGCTGTCTTAGAACCATGGAATAATTTTGGTTGGAAAAGACCTTCAAGATCATCAAGTCCAACTGTTAACCCAGCACTGCCAAGGTCACTGCTAAACCACATCCCTAAGTGCCACATCTACACATGACATAGGCTGCCCAGCAACTAGTAGACAGAAAGGACTTGCTGACCCAAAATGGTGGCCAACAGATGAGGCACTCTCTAATACTGTGCAAAAGAAAAAATACTTCTATCTCCAGGCAGCTTCCTTAATGCAACAAAAAGATATTTAAAGCAGTTGATTTATTGTCTTGAACCAACTGCACCAGATTTCATGGCACAGTCAGCAAGTTCTAACTTATTCAAAGTATTTCCTTAGAATAATTTACCAAGTCAACTGTTTTTTACTGTATATCCTTTAGACCTCAGTTATTTTTTTATTAACACATCTTAAATTAAATATATAATTCATTACAGATAAAACCATGGCTCTTTGTAACTGGTTTATTGCAGATCAAATTCAAATGTCATACAGCCTTAGACTGTTTTTTTTTAAAAAAAAAAAAAAGGACTTGGAAAGCTTTTAATTATCTTTATGTTTCATTAAAGCTCATTAAATAAGTATTCCCTCCACTCTCCAAGGTGTAACGTCATTACTTGATGTTCTTCTACCAATATTAAGTATCCTTCAGGAAAAATATATGCTTTAGTCAACACCAGGTTTTGGGCTCAAAAGAAGAAAAACAGGGTGAAATTCACCAGTCTGTTATACATCCAGTCACATGTAATGGTCTAAAATCTACAAATGTAAAATTGCCCTTCTCCTTCCCCTCCCTTCTCCAAATCAGTAGTTAAAAGATGGCAAATCCACACGAGCTAAATCTTGTACTTTAATTACCAGTCTTATGTTTACATAGGAACCAAGTAGTTCAAAGTTGAACGTGCAGTAATTAAAGTATTTCCAGATGTGTTCAGTGATCCTGCTCTGTTTTTACAGCCTCCAGTTGTCATATATTTTCCTTCAGCAGCTGTATTAGACATGAAAGTTAACAATTTCATTTAAAATTGTGGTTTTTGAACAAGAAATATTCCCGGATGTCAGGGTTGATGTGACCAGTATCTTGATAATGAAAGCTCTGATCCAGCAAAACACTTCAAGATGATACTAACTTTCAATATCTGAATCACTCCCTGTTAACTGAAGTCTCTAAAAACCCAACAAACAGAGCAGACAATTCCACAGATAATGTGAACCACATTGTGGAATTAAAAATGGGGGCAAAAAAACTTTTCCACCAAAATCTGGTAAAGAAAAAGTTCTAATTTTTTTAATTTTAAAATTGTGCTGGTTTCCTCTTTTGTTTTTTTTTGGTTTGGTTTGGTTTGGTTTTTTGCCTAACAGCCTATATAATATGACTATTTATCATGCTTGTGTTTTACATCACTAAGTGAATACCAAGGACTGTTGACTTCCAAACTTACTTTGCAGATGAAACAGAAATAATGGCAATAACAGCACACAAGGAAAAACTCCTTAGCACCTGAAAAAAAAAGTGCAGAGTGAAAATCTAATCCCCACCCTGGCAACACCTGAGTGCTCCTGCCTATCCCAGCAGGAAAATTACCAATTGAGCAGGAGGCAAAGATGATAGAAGAGGTTTCTCATGCAGAGAGATGTGCTGTAAGCAAGGGAGCACAGCTGTAAAATCCTTAGGATGAATAAATTTGTGCATAATGCAAAAAAAAACCACCACCCAACCCTACAAACTCTAAAAAGCTTAGCAGCAGCTAACAATGTGACAAACCATTTTCTTTTCCTGATTGGTTTTGATAGGTCCTAATTAAAGTCCTACCTGGCAACTTTCCATGAAATCAGAAAAGCTTAAGAGAGTCATCTCTCATGCTTTCAGGCTTCTGAGCCATTCCCCTCCACACACATCCACCTCCACCCGCTCAGGAGATTAAATATAACAGTCCAGGTGAGATGAAATGCAGTGCTCCTCCAGTTTTATTTGATTTATTAAAAGGAGAGAAGTAACCGAGTGGGAGAAAAATAGGTCAAACTTTCTAGATCCTCATGAAAATCTAAAAGCAAAGCTCTTGATTTTCAGCTTTTCTCTCAAATCCGTGCAGTGTGTTTTCAAGAAGACATGAAGGTAGGGGAGGAAGCCTGGGTCTCTTAAGGGTGCTGATGAATGGGGGGAAAAGCAAAAAAAGATGACTTTTCAATTGCCAGCATCCCACAGCCCAGAGGCACAGCAGTGGTGTCACATTCTTGGCCAAGAGACAGGAGAGCAGAGCAGGGCAACAGCCGTGCCCACATCTGTTAGGCCTTCCAGATGGCCTAACACCTACCTGAAGGGGCTACAGGAAAGCTGGGGAGTGACTTTTTACAAGGGCATGGAGTGACAGGACAAGGGACAGTTGCTTTAAACTGGAAGAGAGGAGATTAGACATTAGGAAGAAGTTATTACTATTATTATTATCATCACTCATGTGAGGGTGGTGAGGTACTGGCACAAGTTTCCCAGGGAGGTTGTGGATGCCCCTTCGTGGAAGTGTTCAAGGGCAGGTTGGATGGGGCTTTGAGCCACCTGGTCTAGTGGGAGGTGTCCCTGCCCACGCAGGGGGGTTGGAACTAGATGATCTTCAAGGTCCCTTCCAACCTGAACTGTTCTGTGATTCTATGATTCTAGGATCAACAAGTCAAGCCTCCAGTCATCTCAGGCTCCTCCATGTAAAATTGTGTAAAACACTTTCCAATGAGGAACATTCTCTCTTGGGCATTAAAAGGGGCATAGGGAACTACTGAAGAAGAAAAAACTACTTCCCCTTTCTTCTGCCTCTCTGGTTTCTGTGGGCCTCAGTCTCAACTCTCCAAATGGTCACCATGTCCCCTAATTCCATTTTTCTCCATAAAAGCATCCATCTGTCTCATAAACCTCTCTTTGTTCCTTCCTTCAGTAGCCTTATTGGTTTTATTACCCCACCTATTACTGTGTGCTGATCCTCTAAGGAGAACATCCTTTGTCTTCCAGGTGTAGACCTTGCTGTTATCAGTCCTGGGTCATCCTAGACACAATATTGTCCTCTAATTCACTGCTGGTGGGAAATAACTGGGGATCACAAGCAGCTACCGAGTGTGTATTTTGTGATTAGTGTTAGCAGGGCGTCCCTGGCTGACTATGATCAAGTCAGCTGTCGTGCCTCAGAGAAAGGAGCAATGACATCTGGTGGTTACACACCGCAGTCAAACCAGAAAGGAGCTTCAGATGGAAATAGAGAGTGATCTTCCCAGGGGTTTCCTGGGCAATGACCTACCTAAGAACAAAACAGCTTCTCCAAAACTTGGAGTCATTAAATCATGAGTTGGTGTGTGTTGGTGACTTCAGGAAGGTCACAAAAATAATGCAAAATGATTGTTAGTCCCTTCACAGCACCTTTGGTCTGGTTTTCAGCTAGTCCTCCTGGCTCAGGGCCCCTGGGGCAGGTGCTCAGGCACAGCCTCTTCATCTCAGGCTTCTAGCCAGGCATAGCACTCTGCAATCAGCCTCCACACCCTGCCCCTGACTCTCACCCCACTGAGTCTACCTGCTCCCAGTTTCACTCTTTAGAAGAAACAATTATAAGCAAGAGAAAGAAAGAAATAAAATATTAAAAAAATAAAAATAAAAAACTCCACAATGCAATGTAAAATATAAAATGAAATGAAATAAAATAAAACAAAAATAACTGCACTTGGAAATTTTTTTGACAGTGTCAAGTTACTTTTAGAAAGCACTAAATATCTGCAATCTTCACAAAACAACTGGAGGCTTTAGAGGATGTTGTCCCCTTGGGCCTGACCTTGTCATTTCAGAGGTCAGCCAGCATCTGTGTGTTCAGATTAACTTTCCTGCATGTGTGTCATGGTTCAACTCAGGTCCAGCAATTAAACCAATGAAAATAATGCTCTCCATCCTCTCCCCCTTCCAGTCATGTCAGGAAAGGAGAGAGAGAATAAGGAGAGAGGTTTTCCAGACTGAAAACTGAACTACACAGCTTTACTTATATACTAATGATAAAAGAAAATATGTATAAATATATGCATCTGTGTGCAGGAATGTACAAAACCCCCAACACCTCACCCACCCCCAACAACTCCCCAGCATCTCCTGAGCTGTGAGCAGCCCGAAAATGTGCCACAGAGAGTGGCAGAGCAGACAGGAGCTGAGGGGAGAGTGCTGAGGGTCAGGGATGCACGGGCCTGGGGATCAATGGTCATGGATAGATGGAGATGGAGTCCTCCCCAGATGCCAGCCATGGATGGAAAAGGAGAGGAGAGGAGAGGAGAGGAGAGGAGAGGAGAGGAGAGGAGAGGAGAGGAGAGGAGAGGAGAGGAGAGGAGAGGAGCGGAGAGGAGAGGAGAGGAGAGGAGAGGAGAAGAGAAGAGAAGAGAAGAGAAGAGAAGAGAAGAGAAGAGAAGAGAAGAGAAGAGAAGAGAAGAGAAGAGAAGAGAAGAGAAGAGAAGAGAAGAGAAGAGAAGAGAAGAGAAGAGAAGAGAAGAGAAGAGAAGAGAAGAGAAGAGAAGAGAAGAGAAGAGAGGTGAAGAGAAGAGAAGAGAAGAGAAGAGAAGAGAAGAAGAGGAGAGAAGAGAAGAGAAGGCTTGACTTCCATGATCCCTGGATTTATTCCAAGAGGGGCATATGTAAATGGGATGGAATCATCTTTTTGGCCCATTTTGCCATCTGTCTAGTTCTCCCCTCCCTATGGGAGGGTTGTAGATACGACTCTGCTGCTCCTTTAGTTTACAAAGCAGCAGATTCAACCAGCAGAGCAAAGTGTCCTAGGTCTCTCAGTAATATCTATAAACATATAGGTGTGATCAGTTCACTGGCTGGAAAACTTGCTGCTCCTTTCAGCAAGTGTGCTGCTTAAAAGAGACTTCAATGAAGGAAAAAAAAAGAATCAGTAAAAAGAAAACTGGCTTCATCCTGGCTGAAACCAGGAAAATGTGCCAAAGGATATACTTCTTTTTAGAGCCCTACATCCTCTCACATCTAGTCACAGGTTCATTTGCTCCATACATCCAGTCAGGAAGCACATCCCTTCCTCCCATGTAGAGTAGGGGAGCAAAACATCCTCAAATTTGTGATGGTGATCTCATGTCCAACAGAGTAAGAAAAACAACTTTGGGGTACCTCAGCTCTTGCTAGGCAGAACTTCTGCAAGAGCAAAATCCCGTGATGTGGGATAACACAGTGCTGCCTGTCACCTCATCAAGCAACAAACCTGAACCTCCTTGGAAACATGGCAAGTTTAACTGATTTCTCAAAATAACAAAGTTTGTGCCATGTGCAAACCATTTTAATTCCTCTGACAGCTCTTTTGCCAAGCCTATCTTTACTGTCTGTTAAACTGGAATCACAGCCACATGGGACCACCTTCCCTATAAATTTAATTTTGGCCCATCCAAATACATTCCTGCAAAGAGATCTCAGTTGCAATAGGACAAGGGGAGATGGTTTTAAACTAAAAAGAGGGTTGATTTAGGCTAAATATAAGGAAGAAAGTGTTGACAATCATGGTGGCAAAACACTAGAACAGACAGAGGTGGTAGAAGGCCCATCCCTGGAAATATTCAAGCTCAGGTTAGATGGAGCTCTGAGCAACCTGATCTAGTTGGAGATGACCCTGCTCACTCCAGGGGGGTTGAACTAGATGAGTTTTAAGTGTTTCTTGTAACCCAAACCGTTCTATGATTCTATGATTATCTATGCTCATTCATGAGGTCATCACATATATATTATCTTCACTTTATTGGGAACAATACAAAGTAAAACCTTAATTCTTTCTAATTTGGCACAAGAACATATAGCAAATTATTAATTAGATGGGTTAAGCCCATAGACCCATCCAGTTGCAAAGAGCAACAGCTCTTCATGTCACTCACAGCCCAAGGAAGACCATTTTCTGTAATACCACTTAGTTGGTGCCAGGGCCATAAAGGACATATCCAGTTTCCCTGATGGTCTCTCAGGGATGTGGCAGACTCATTCTTTGATCAGATCACTGAATGGGTGACATTACTCTGACCTTGCAGTGAACAGGGCGTAAGCATAAGATGAACAGGTAACACAAAATGGAAATTTTACTCCCAAGTTGAATTTATAAATGGAAATGACAATGCTGTGTGTAAGTCAACGTAGAAAATGGGCTTCACAACTTGACACACATACATTCAGATGGGCCACATGCACATCTTTCTGAGACATGGGCTAAAAACTCAAGCAAAAATTATGAACTCACCACAGACATTAATGGCTGATGCTCTTTGTGCTTTGTTATGCAGAAGGTGGGACTATATAATCATAGTGGTGTCTGAAATCTATAAATACAGGGCTCCCCTTGTGATTAAATCGTCACACACCTCCATGAGGAAAGGGAGTTATTGTCTCCCCTTTATGGAGTGGGAAATTAGACACAGCTTTACACCAGTTATAATTTACTTCTCCACCTATGGCTTCATAATGGCTCACTGTGTGGAAAAACTCTGCTCTGCAAGTAATTCATGAAAATGGCCATGACTCATTTTTAACCTATCCCCATGACAAAATAGCCCAAAATGTGTAGTTGTAGATGTGCCCTTTTAAATATTAGCAGGAAGGCTCTGGAGATAGGGATGGAAAGACAGATGTGGTCCCAAGGGCCAGAGGGTGGTTCTGTCTATGGACCCTGCACCATGCCCTGAGTCATACAGGAGACAGGCTCCCCCCTGAGCCACGAGGACCATGAAAAGGGGAGGTAGCTCCTGGGCTGCAAGCTTTGCAGGCCTTCAGCCCAAGGCATGCTGAGAGGAGAGGTCTGAACATAGGATTCTATGATTCTATGAACATAAGGAGCTGCCTCTCATCACCAGAGGGAATTGCTGAGGGATTTTGTTCTTCACACAGCCACTTCTAAAGAGGGGAATGCTTGCTATATCATTTGGATTTTGCATGCCAGGCTTCTGCAGAGAGTCTGGATTCTCATCAGAAATGCTTCATAGAAGGAGAGCCTGCAGAGAAGGGCTATTTTACTTACTTTTGAATTTTAATAACGGACTCTTTTGTACTGTCACCAGGGGCCTGGAAAGCATCTGGATTCTCTAGAGAAAATGACCCCTGGGAGACACGTTGCATTTGCTTCTTGTGTAGTTTTTTTATGGGGATAGAACTCTACAAATGCCAGCACATTCTAGTCCAGGAGTGACCAAAAGTCTTCGTAACTGGGTTTGACCTTACCCATATTAAATGGCATTCATGACTGTAGTGCCTTTATTGTGGGACAGCCATCATTATCAGTGTGTTAGGGAAGAAAGAAGAGAGTTGGTATGGGACAAGAGGTCTTGAGATATCTGGAACAGAGTTTCTGTGTTAGATTTGGAATAGAGATAACTTCAGGGAGGAAGAGAAGAAATCTAGGGAATTGCAGTACAAAGTGCTCTGGGCAGGAGGTGTGCACATACGCTAACCCCCCTGACCTGGAAAGTCTCCAGTGGGAACCTATCCAGGGGCAAGAACAAACCCCCTAAGAACCCTGTTCCTACCTCTTTTTGCTAAGGGAGATATAGTCAGCCTCCACAGCAGATGTCTCTTTTCTTCCGTGCAGGATCTTAGCATTACTACAGGAAGGTCTGAAGTGGAAGGAACCCAGAGGCTGGTTTCAGCAATGAGCATAGATGTCTACGTGCGGGTGTCTCCATTAGCCACGTGCATGATTTCCTGCTGAAGTACACGAAGAACTACTCAGGGCACTCATGGAGTTTGGAGAGTAATTGAGCCATGCAGATGTAGGTGTCTTCTTCCATACAGGTTGAATTGCTCCTCAGCCTCCATGAGATGTATTGACTAGCAGGTCTATTCAGCTGCTCACGTATATGTGTTCAGTGTGTTTGAGATTCTCTGGTGTACACTTGCTCATCCAGGAGTGGGCAAGCATCACACAAATTCTGTGTCAGACTTATCAGCCTTCTTTCAGATGTCCCAAGTACCCCATAGCCTCTGTACTGCACTGAGTGCTTCCACCTGGGCCATGCAACTAGCCTTGGACCTCCACTGCCTTGATGTAAACCATCTAGTAGTGGGCTTCTAGTCTAAGCCTGGTCTTCCTCCATCATCAGTGGAGGAAGTGGTGAGATGTTCACCCCACCACTTTCTGCACTGCACCTTCTCCACCAAAGCCACCACAGAATCCCCTGCACTATGGCTCCTGATAGCCCCTACCCAACCTTCACACAGTCTGTCCATGGTTGTCACCCATCAGACCCAAACAAATAACCTGTCCCAGGGACTTCTATCTCAGTGTGTGTTGGCAAATGACAGCTCTCCTGTTGGAAAGTGGCCCACAGGAGTGAGATAGCTGCTGTGCTTCTGAAGCATCATATCCATCTCCTACCAACACCCACAAAGCAGTAAAGGCATCAGTCCTTGTATGATCAGAGAATCACAGAATCACAGAATGTCAGGGGTTGGAAGGGACCTCTGAAGATCATTCAGTCCAACACCCCTACCAGAGCAGGACCAAAAAACACCAGGGCAGATCACTCAGAAAGGCATCCAGACTGGTCTGGAAAGTATGTCAGGAGTAAAAATAATAACAGTAATGTTATGGCCAAATTCTGCCCTTCGATACTGGCTCTTAGGAACTCAAGTGAGCTGACCTAGCAGATGAACCTGAGTCTTTCACAATTACAAAGCTTTTTGGCCTTATGGCCTTATCTAATTAATCATCATCTCCCCCATGGAAGATGGGGGATAAAAATTATGGGCCAGGAAATGGGATCACAAAAAGGTTGAAGTACAATGCTTCGATCCACCTGGAAAACTATGATCACATTCAGGACTAGGTCTCTGCACCACTTGACTCCAGGCCAGGTCCTAATCCAAGCTCAGCTGCAAGCCTTTTGCCTGGTAGTACAGGAAAAAGTTCACTGCTTCTGGGCTTATGTGAGTTTTGCTGCTAGTGAGAGGACAGCAGCCTCCAGGGTTCCCTCAGCACCTTTTGCCAAAACTGAATTGTAATGTGGCTTATGCAGTTTTGCTTGATTTACTTTGGTCCTTTGATGTGCAAGGATTTAGTGACATGCTTTAGCAATACGGTAGCATGAGACACATTGCATAAAATCAAATCACTGCTGGGGCAGATGCTTCCAGATTTAAAAGCTTGATTGGTACCACAGACACGTAGCTGCCTAACTGCAGGCTGTTTTTTCTGAGAGTCAGCCTGTGGGGGCTTCTCAGGACCCCTTTTAGTCCCAAAACTGCAGTAACAAGGCTTAAAAGTCATCCTTTGAACCTCAAGGTGAGTGTTTTAGGTCAGCTGTAGCTGATCTATCACATTCAGGCTGTACTGGTGTCTCTAAAGGTCTGCTTTCAGCTCTGATTCACCAGCCAGCATCACTCTTCTCCCCTCCCTTCACCAGTCTGCCAGCTGTGGACATGGCCAGGGTGACCTAGATTCTTGTCACCTCCAGGCTGGATTTTTACCTTGATTCACACTCTCTAAAACAGGATGTGAAACAGATGGACAGATCCTAGCTGGTTCACATAGGACTTGCTTCTTGCTTTGGGACATGTCAAGAGACATTCAAAGTCCTCTGCTGGTGATGGATCAGCTCCAAAACACAGACAGGCTGTCCCCGTGATCCACCAACCACCACTCAAACCACATCTCCTAGGGACAGGGTAGATCCCAAATCTGAGGATGAAGCATGAGACATCAGGGAAAAAGTATAACCAGTGACTTCAGTGGGAATGAGTTATCTGCATAGTTGTTTC
Source organism: Apus apus (assembly GCF_020740795.1). NCBI lineage: Eukaryota > Metazoa > Chordata > Aves > Apodiformes > Apodidae > Apus > Apus apus. The sequence goes on along the minus strand of NC_067282.1, from coordinate 3,988,736 downwards.
TGAACATTCTGCCTACAGCTGCAGGAGCTGTCTGTCTACACCATCTCAGGCCTCTCTCCTCCCCTCTCCTTTGAGTTTTACATGAAAAGACTGAAGGAAATTAGGTTGTTTAGTCTAGGGATGAGAAAGCTGAAAGGGGAAATAACGGTCCTCGAGGACGTCAAAGGTAGCTGCAAAAGGGTAGGGAGCAAACTGTTCTTCATGGCCAGTGGTGGGAGGCCAAGAAGTGCTGAGCTCAAGCTGCAGCGAGGGAAACAAGGGTTAGGAAAAAACTTCCCAACCTCTGATTGCCAGAGGAGTGGAGCAGTGGAACAGAGGGTTTGGGGTGGGCTCTGAGTCTCCATCGGTGGAAGTTCTGAAGAGCAGGTTGGCCAAACAGTGCTTCAGGAGAGCTGATTCTGTTTTGAGGCAGTGGAATAAATTTGACAAATTCTCCAAAAGTCCCTTCCAGTGCTGACTTAGGTGAATTTGTGGATTTTGAGCCTGAACTCAGGAAGGATAGCAAAGAGGCTTTAGGGCACAAATTGTGTCACCCACATCTGCTGATCCCTCCTCCTACCTTGCCCTACTCTGACCTACTCCATGAAATTCAGGGGGAAAAACACTGGGCTGCTTAAGACACACATCAAACAATCTCTGAGTTCTTCTTTCCCAAGGATGGGATTCATCTCACCTGAGTGTCAGGATTTAGCCTAAGTGACTCATCTAAGCTTCATGGCCAACCGAGAGACACCAGCTTCTCTTGACATCTCCTTATTCCTAATTTACATGTTCACCTTGGGAAGGGCAGAGGGAGACTTATCTACCTGGCTATGTGATCAGTGATCATAGGGGGATCCCATACTGCCAGCTTAGTTTGACTGCCTAATATCTAGGTGGCTACAAAGAACTGGGAGGCATCATTCCTCAGAAAACTTAATCTCCACCACCAGGAAGAACTAGACCACGACATCAAAGAAACAATACTACCTTCTCTCCTTCATCCAGCTGTGGGCTGCAGACCAAGTGATCAGACATGAAAATGCTGACTGTTTGAATTTTCCATCACAGTGCACTACAACAGTTCTTTAGGGCTGTGAACCTGCACAGTTCAAGTCAGTAAGAGCAGAGGCCCAAGGACTGATCATGAAGGGTTACCACTAACTGTAGATCTTTGAGAGTAAAAATTATACTGCAGGAAAAACAAAGGCAACAACCACAATCTCTATAGGAAACTATGTGGAAGCTTCTTCTAGTTGCTGACAAGAAGGCTGAAATATATTTTCTAGTTTTTCAATATCTGAAAGATTCAACTGGTCTCTGTATCTCCTCTGCTCTGGTTTGGACAAGGACAAAATCCTGGACCATGCCCAAAAGCTGCAGGCACTGCAGATTGCTGTTGGGGATTTAGGTTTGAGAATTTTGTAATGAAAATTCTCCTTGTGAAATATTGTTCCAGAATCTCCTATGAAACTACAAATAAATCACAGAACATCTCTTAAAGTGTCCTGGCCTCTCCTAAGACCATAGATCATATCCTCCCCACAGAGTGCCTTTGTACAGATTGGAGACCTGGTTCAGTTAAATCATCAGACAAGGTCCCTGCCCTCAAAGAGCTCTTTGCCAGACCACAGCCTGAATCAGCCCCTTCAGAGCATCCCGGGTACAGAAATCACTGCCTGACTGACTCATGTTTCAAAAACCCTAGCCTTTTCTTCCTTGTTATCTGCACCTGGCAAAGGCACTCCTGATAGCAGAATCATTTCTAATTAAATAAATATTTTTTTAAAATAATCCCCCTTTCCACCCCTTATCTAACCCTCTCAAATATCTGGTCTATATTCATAGAACCATAGAATCTGCTGAGTTGGAAGGGACCCATCAGGATCATCAAGTCCAACTGCTGTCCCTGTGTAGGGCACCCCAAGAATCACACCATGTGCCTGAGAGCATCATCCAAAGGCTTCTTGAACTCAGGCAGGTTGGTGCTGTGACCACTGCCCTGGGGAGCTTGTTCCAGTGCTCAACCACCCTCTGGGTGAAAAGCCTTCTTCTGATATCCAACCTAAACCTCCCCTGATTCAGCTTCCTGCCATTTCCCCCAGTCCTGTCATTGGTCACAGGAGTGAAGAGATCAGGACCTGCCCCATCTCTTCCCCTGGTGAGGAAGCCACAGACTGCAGTGAGGTCACCCCTCAGCCTCCTCTTCTCCAAGCTGAACAATCCAAGTGTCCTCAGCCACTCCTCATAAGTCATCCCATCCAGACCCTTCACCATCCTCGTGGTTCTGTTCCACCAAGAAGCAATTACTGCATGCACTAAAATCCATCCACCCACCCATGCATCCATCCATCCTGTCTAAAGTTTTTATTCTCATATTTGGGTGCCAATTCCCAGTTATCATAGAAATCTTCTCCCCGGGAGCCACCTTTTCCATGGGAGCACAATTCTGTGTTCATATGTGTTATACAGGAGCAGGTCGTACAGGGCTGGAGGGGGTTCCAGTTTCCAGCTCTGATTGACCTTATCTGTGAGCACTCCTAAATGAGGCGAATATGTGTCCATCTTTGGAGAGCACAAGCCTAGTTTAGAAGAAAACGCAACAAGTGAGTGTGAGAAATTCTTAACAATAGGATGGGGACAAGGGAGGTGATGAGGCAGGAGAAGGGATTCAAGTAGTTCCACACAACAGGTGGCAGTTTTGATTGAAATACTGTATTTGTACATAATCTGCCAGATAAATAAATAGATAAAGAGTTGTTAAAAGCAGACAGGATTATTTGGGGCACTCACACCCTGGGTTCAGAGTGGTCCTTGGTGTGATATGAGACCTCTGCTGTCATCTAGTGGCAAAAGGGGAGAAGCAGCAGAAAGAAAAGGATAATCTTCGGATGCAAGGAATGTCAGAGCAGGTTATGATGGGGGAAGCAGAAAAGGTGCATTGTGAACACCTGGAGGTCTCACCCATACATGCAAAACCAACTGAGAATTTTTTTAATATATCCCTCCTGCACTTCAGGATTGTTCTAACTCCTCAAGTCTTGCCTGCAGCCAACAAATCTTGAATAGCTACATCTCTCCTAGGCATGGAGGTTTCACCATCTGAGATGGCTACCACAGGCAGCCCCGGGAGCATGTGCCTAGGCTATTTTTAAATGTCTATTCAGGATGGCACATCTTTCTCCATAGAGGAGCTTATTTGTCTCCATCAGCAACAAAGGCAGTGTGAACAACAGCCCAGATGTAGACACCTCCATGGCAGTGCTTTAGAGTTAGGTGAGATTGCTGTCCCTGAACTGAAAGATGGCACTTGCCCGAGGAACAGGTCACAATTTCTCCCAAAATTTGGTTATCCCTGTCCTTGTTTTTGCTGGTTTTGCAGGGGAAAAACTCAAACTGGCCATCCTGCAGAGCAGCTGACCATGAGGTGGCTTCTTCCTTCTCATTAAGCGAGGAACTCCTCCAGCCTTGCTGGAATATGTCCTGTATGGGGACATGTTTCTTATGGGGACATGCTGGAGGCTTCACTGGCAGCTGGGAGAGGTTAAAGGCAGCAGAAATTACCCAGAGTTAAATGAGACATGAGAGAAAACAAGAGCTGATGGTGCATGCACAGAATGAGATATTAGAAGGTCAGAGTTCAAATCCCATGTGTGACCTTGACCTTTTGTGTGATTTAGGACAAGCTGCTTCTCCAGTGTAGACGAGCAGCACAACAGGATACTGGTTTCCCATGGGAAATCTCCACAGGCATTAGAGTTTGGTGGCTTAAAATGCCACAGTGTCTCTAGGCACAGTAGCCCACAGATACTCCAATTTCAAAGAAAATTCAGGTTTCACCAATCAAGAGCTGGTTTCCTCTACCTGCTTTAAACACTACGGGTGCACCGTGGTCAGACAGGCTTACTTTTTCTCTTGTCAGCAGGGCTGAAGCAACTGAAGCTGAATTTTGCCTTTGTTTGCCTTTCCCCCATAGAATCCTTCAATTGTGCTGTGAAAGTGGGTATGAAACACCACCAATGCTGTCCTGCTCTGCTGGTACCAGGCCCTCAGTTCCTTCTGTATCTCTATGAATCACTTCATTAAGTTCACAGACCTGCCAAGGGATATTTCAGAGATTTCCTTTTAACTCCTGAGAAGAAAATATTAAGCACAATCAATCATTTCTTGTGACAGCTTCTTTGTCCATGAAGTATTTCCATTCATTAGAAACTATCCATTTAAAGGCCACAGTGCGTGGGAGAGGGGTAGGTATTAGGGGAGAAAAAAAGCCACTTCTTGATCCAAACACCAAAGCATGATCTAATTTTCTTTTTTTCCCTTGTAGATTCACATATCTGAGCCACAGTCAGGCCTGGAAAAAGGCAGGAGCATTACAGATGCTCAACAAGGTCCCAGTATCTAAGGCACCATGCTAAGGGCAAAGACTTGGCTTTCACAGTGGGCAATTTTTCACTCACACGATCAGCAAGCAAAGACTGACAAGTCCTGAAAGAATTGAGAAATGCCTCTCTGTGCCTGCCGAGGTCCTGATGTGAGCTCTGAAAGGGTGAGTTCATGCAGGGGAGCTTAAACCTCAGGGGGTCTGAAGGGCATGAAGCTCCTCGAGACCAACCACGTTAGGCAACAGCAGTGGCACAGGTTCATGCATCCAAAAAAATTCCTCCTGCTACCCAACAAAGCAGCAGAAAGTTACCTGCCATCTCTATATTTTCAGGCCAAGTGGGGTATTTCTGAGCAGGATTAAGGGCTCATTGGTAAAAGCAAGTTGAAGGAAAGGCAGTGCCAAGGCCTCAGCTTGCCCTGTTCTTTATGCTCCTCTGCAGCCACAGCATCTCTTTATAAAGAAGGGGTTTTCTTCCAACAAAAAGGGGTGCTGGAAGAGTCAGCAACGTACCCCACATCTCCTTGGATGGGGCTTCAGGGCCCCCCAGCCCAAAATGGTTGATGTCAAGAAGTGGGAAGACAGAGTAGGTGATAAACAAAGGCAACATTTCACAGCAGCACATGGTACAGGCAGCTCACCTCAGGTAAATAAGCCACGGATGAGTAATAAAAAGCACCCTGGTTGCTTGAAGCAGAGGCTGTCATGGAAACCCTGGCAGCAAGTGGCATCATGGATGGGAATGGCTCAGGAGTAACAGAAAAAAGGGCATCATTTATTGGGAGGTAGCAGAATTTGGAGATTAAACATGCCAAGTAAGGCTGAAGCTTGGGCTTAGGAACTCTTCAGCAAGTTGCCCACCCAGCCTGGAACATGTCACAGTCTTTCAGTGTCTCTCCTGAAAACTGGGGTGGATTTCCCCCATTAGACCTGCTGAAAGGGTATAAGCCCTTCAGGACAATAAAACGCCCCGTGTGTTAGTACTTAGGCTACCATGGGGGAGACACATCGTAACCAGAAAAGGTGCTTGCTGTGGATATGCACCATGAGTTTTGGCAGCAGAGCCTAATGGAAAAGTGATGGAAGGGTTCTATGCATAGCACCCTCCTTCTGAAACGTAGCCCAGAAGGTCATGGCTGGTAATGAACCCTCTCCAGACCAGGATCTCTCAGCACTGAAGGCTTAGGGTAGCTCCATGCTCTTCATTTGACCTGAATTAACTCTCACCTCCTTTTTCCAAACCTGGTTTTATCACCTCCTCATTGAAAGATCACAAACCAGGACACTTGTTTTGCTCCACCAGCTCACCAACATGCAAGCATCCTCCTCCTGGCATTTGGTGCTGGGGTTTATGTCTTAATTGGCATCCCTCAAACCACTCCAGCACGAGGGCAGACAACCCAGTAATTGTAAATAACTGCCCTCCCTTTGGTGCCTTTTCCACAGTGCTTCCCCTTCCAGGCAGCCTGAGCTGTTTTATCACTTTCTCAGAAGGAAAGGGCTGCCGAGTCCCCAAACCTCACAGCAGCAGGGTGCTGGAGATAAGGCAGGGAAAATATTTCACTCGCAAGGAAACTGTGCTCATGTCACGCTAACGTTCCCGTCCTCTGGAATCCAAGGCAATAATTACAGCAATTTGTAGATAATTATTTGTTAATTAAAAACAGGCTTGCTGGGTACAGTTACCAATTTCCTCCGCTGGCTGCATAGGGCTGTGCAAGGAGGCACTGGGGGATTGCAGGGTTCGTAAAACTGTTTGCTTGTTCAGTGCAGAAAAAAAGCCTCCGGTGGTTCATCTCCCCCCTCTCCCCACATCCTGGCAGGTCTGATTCATTCTCCTAAGACATCCCAGAAAGATCTGTGCCTGGCTTTCCCTTGGAGATTTCCAATGAAGGTGACTGCCACATCCCCTCACTGCAGCCTGTTTCCCCAGCTAATTTAATGACCCTGCGCTCACACAGACTCATTTCCAACCACATTTAAATGAGTAACTCCTAAAGAAGGAGTCGTGACCGCAAGCTGAGGTGAGGAGCCTGAGAGAAGCTCACCTCCATCCCATGTTTATATTAGCAATAAAAATGAACAGCTCGTAGATGGAGTTACAGCTGGGAACAAAATGAAGCTGGAGGCTTAAATAGTGCTGCTGGGGACATTTTTTTCTGTCCTAGGTTGGGCAGTCTGTGGTACTTGGTAGCTTCCTAGCCATAGTTTCCTATATAAGCTGGGAGAAGAAGCAATGAGAGGATTTCAGATGTTCCCCACTAAACACTGCATCCACAAGGAGTGTGTCTCAGGATGATGCCCTTAATTATGTGCCAGGATCTTTCACCTTGTGAGTCCTCCATCTCTGTTTCTCCTGTGCAGCACACCTTCTCCTGGCCCACTATGATCCACCAGCCTGCCCTAGGGTCCCCTACAGCTCCAGATCAAGGGGGTATTGTTTAGCCCTGGAAGCAAGAAAGTCACATTGCTCCTGATCTGCTGCTGGATTGAGCTGGCTCTGGGCAGTAACTTCAAGATACTCCTACTTTTTTGGCACTGAGAAGACAGTTCATGGGGATATGAGAGTTGCCTGTATGGGTTGTACACCTAAATAGTACCAAAAGCACCAGTAGCATGAGTACAAACCCTCACTGAAAGCAAGTGTGTGGGGAAGTGTGGTGACAAGAGAAAGTGAGCTGCCTCCCCCTTCTGGTTGCAGCACTACAGCTCAGAGCCATGGTGACAAGATATGACCAAGGAATATTATGACCATTTTGTCATCAAGTGCCCAGAAGCTGATTATTCGCACCCCCCTTAGCAAAACAGTGGCATCAGTGATAATGGGGAGGGGAAACAAATTAGACTGTCAGCATCCTCTTCATGGAAATCATCTCACAGATTGCTAGTCACACAGGGCTGGCTTCACCCCTCTCATTTTCTCTTGGACATGGGCTTTCATGTTCCTCTCATCACCTCACCAGCTCAGTGCCTGCACCATCTGCAGAGGAATCACAATTCAGCAAAGTAGCTGGATGTCATGATATATGGGACTACGTCTCTGCTTCAGCAGCACAAAACGCCAGCGAAGAGCTGAGATTAAACCCTGGGTTAATTAGTACATTTAATTAGCTCTCAGTTATTAAATCCTTTCAGACCCTTAGATAAATCGCTCAAAGTATAAAACATTCCTCAGAAATGCTATTATTTATTCCCCTTCTCTCTCCAGGTGGGTGCAGGGCTGGGCAGCTCTAGCTTTCCTCATGTAGCTTCATGGAGCAGTAGAGTCCATCCTACCATCAATGGCCTGGCCACAGTCCCTGAGATTCCCCATGAATTTGTAAGCCTGCCAACTGGCAAATTCACATTTCACCACCTTGCTGACATGGGCAACTGTAGGAAGGAAGGGAATCATGTTGGAAAAAAGCAGGGAGCCACAGCTCCTTTTAACTCTGAGAGACAAAAACAGACTCACAGAGGTTTTCAGTGGACTACAAGTTCTGTGTTGCCTTCTTCTGGGGCTGCAGTAGACAGGCATGGCAGCCCTGCAGTAAAAAGAGGACTTGATGATCTTAAAGGTCTTTTCCAGCCTCAGTGATTCTGTGATTCTGTGAGAGAAATGGGTGGAGGAACTTCTCATGCAAACTTAGGAGCATTACCAGTCACCATGCCAGCTAGATTGAAGGATAGGGAAAGCTCCTCCAGGCTCCTGCTTGCAGAGTCTCCCACAGTGCTCCCTGAATGATTTTCCTGTGGTTTCCACATTAATCCTCATAGTCAATGAATGCATCTCTGCTCTGAAGTCCTGGAGCAGCTGCCAGCTTGCTCCATCTCCCTGTCATCTCCAAGTTCAAGGTGGTTCTGTACTAACTCACCTCACAGACTGGCCAGAGGCTGTTCTGGTACAGGTTTATGGCAGGGGAATCTAGTTTCTGAGATGACCTTGGAGACACACCCAAAGCATTTATAACATGGATAATGTGTGGCCCTGAACAACACATGTGCAATGAGCTCAGGCACTAGACAGGCTGGAGAACTGATTCCCAGGGAGTCAAATCTGTATGTTGTTCTCATTGTAGTTCACTGGAAAACTGATGTTTAGGTCTAAGGAAGCAGGTTCAGCATTTTCAGCACCAAGCCTTCTCTTCCCTAGTTGGGATGGTGGGCAAGGAATCCAGGTCCTCCAGATGCTTGTGACCTAAACCCATAGGCTGAGAATTATTGTGAGCCAGGGGATACACTGGATGTGGGCTGCTAGAGGGAGTTTGCTTAGAAACAAGTAATAGTACAGGATTATGCTGAGGGATATTCCTCACAGCACCATGAAGGATATCACAAAACAGTGACTTATCCAGTACTTGTTTGTGATTCTAATAATCTTAAATTATTAGAAAGGAGAAAGCAAAATCTGGAATAAGATCCTGTTACTAGCAAGTCTGCATTTTGAGAGCAAGAATGCAGCTTTCTGGAAGAAAATATTGTCTCATTTTTCCCCTGTGCAGTTTCAAAAGAAAGATATTTAATCCTTCTATAAATAAGTATGAAGGTATTTGCTTCTAGAGCCTACAAAATATGTCCGCAACAAAGCAATGTGGAGACATTTGGGAATGAAGTAGCTAATTTGATACAAGAAACTATAACCAATGACTAGGACTGTATCTCAGAGGACTGAGCTGACCTTTCAGCAGCTGATGATAGTTCTAAAACGGCTTCTCATCACTGAAAGTCCAGTCTAACATCAGTTAAAATAAATTTAAAACTATCACTGGTTTCTGTGGATATTGGATTAGACCATATAAAACTCACTTGAATGCTGGGAACCCAAGGAAATTATCCTGGCAAATCTAAATTCTAGTGAAGCCTTACAGGCTTTAAAACACCTCTGCAGCCCCATTAAGAACGAGCTTCTACTTAGTTCATGAATAATTCACCTTTCTTTTTCTTCTGAGAGACAACTAATATCACCACACTGAAGCCTAAGCCCAGCACAAAGCCCAGCGTTCCAGTCACCTTCTTGCTCACAGCAGATCAAGAGCATGTTTCTGCTGGAAGAACAGTCCAAAGAGAAAAGGCCCAGGGTAGACACTGATTTCCCAAAAACTGTCTTTCTTATTTTTCTGCTGGCCACCTAGAGCTAGAAGTGACCCTTTCCTCACAACTTTCTGCTCTCCCCATTTCCAGCCACTTACCCCAGGTCATGGTGATCAGCACTGCCAGGCTGACATGCTCCATCTGGCAAGAACAGACATACCCCTGTTTAGGAGTGACTTCCAAAGTGACCAGGATCTGGAAAGACTAACTTCTATTTATGAGAATGGCCTTGTATATAACTTTGTCCATCTCCTCCTGCCCATTTTTGTACCAATTGATCTTCATTTCAGAAAGATAAAACCTTGTTGCAGAACAAACCAGCTAGCTGGGAGAAATTTTCACTCTGTGTTTTACTGAAAGAGAGAAACAGAAAGATGGAGAGCATTGGACAATCATTCTCAGGAATCATTCCCAACAACAGGACCTATTGGACATCATATCATAGAATCATAGAACGGTTAAGGTTGAAAGGATCCTTAAAGATCATCAAGTTCCAACCTCTCTGCTATGAAGTTGGAACCTGATGATCTTTAAGGTCCCATCCATATGTATTTCTCCTCCAAACCTACTTGTCAAAGCAACCTTTGGTCCAGACCCACTGTCTTTACCACAATCTCATATTATACCTCTCCAGCCCCATTAATCTTTAATCCTCTTTCTTTCTTCCCTCAGTAAAAAACCACCATGGAAGATGAACTGTTCTCCTTCTATCAGAAACATGTAATAGGAGCATTTCATGTCTTCTCCTATCTCTGAGGTAAGTTCAGGAGCTGGCAGGATGGGAAGTGCATTTGTCAGGCTTGGGAGTCCTGTTCCATGCTTTTCTGCAGGAATCCTGCAAGTCAATTCCCTCAATCTTAGACTCGTATCAAAGATGCTAACTGCTCTGGTCCATGGCATTCCCTCTTCCCATGCTCCACTGAACTCAGACCTAGCTCCCACCATGGGAGCACTCCCAACATCCAGTGACTGCCAAACAGGGAGGTGGCAGAGGGGGTTAAATATGGTCCCAGGTTGAGGAAGCCACATTTTACCATGCTACTCTTCTCTTCCCCTCCAAAGACCCCTGTCCATCACACTCTGAGTCCTCCTCGAGTTATAGCTACAGTATTTCTCCCTGGAAGCCAAGAGGGGGATAAACCACTTCAGCCTGTTCCAATGCAGGTTTTGCATCTGCTTTGGTTTTGTTTTCAGCCAAGGGTTCAGAAAAAAACCCTGGAAGTTGAGACAGAAAGAATGAAATATCCAAACTAGTTGCTTGTTTTGGGAAAAAAACAACTTTACTCATTGGAAGGAATGTGTTAAATATTATATCTCATTTTATTGGAAAGTTACTGCTGTGAAACAAAGAAATACAATTTCTTTACTTTGGAATAAAGAAAAATGTGCTTCATTTCAGGTTACCAAGATATCACTGAAAAAAATAAGGCCAGCACTTCCTAATCACAGTGTTCCCACTCCTACATCTAAGGCACAGCAGGATGTTGAGTACCTTGTGCATTTAGGTTTTGTACTAGGACCTCTAAGGACAGCAAAGGGCATCCACTGATACAGCAAGAAGACTTGATAACTGTGAGGAGTATGTCAGATTGAAGAGCAGCATTTAACAAGGATTCATCTGCCTTACTCTTCTTCCACTGGGGAGGAAATGCTTATGCCCTGCCTGCATAGTCCTTTATCTGCCCCAAAGGCACAATGTTGAGTTTCCAGTAGAAGGTACAAGTTCATCTCCTGGCAACGTAGTCAAAAGGATGCTGGTCTTTATGGGGATGCTCAAGACCCTAAATCAGAGGTTCAAGAACAGTGGACACTGCTGTGGATAAAAAAATTCATGGAAAGAGCCCTCAAAACCAGAAAGAGATGCCACTGCTGGGAAATAACATCTCCAGGGGTCTCAGAACAAGAGAAGGAAAATATTTCCTCACTCCCAAACCTGAAGGGAGAGTTTTCTGTAATGGTATCTCCAGTTCTAAATCGTGTGGACAAACCAGGTTGGTGTCATTAGACACCAGACAGATGAGAATCATCTTGGCTGAGGCAAGATTTGATTTCTTGCTTTGTACCACTCCCACCCTGCTCCTTGCCTTTCTCAGGAGGCCCACTCTCTGGCCAGATATGGAAGATCTGAGGCTAAAAGCCTCAGAATCAGAAAGGAACAAGGACAGATTCATTTCAAAAGCAGAATTGCATGGAGCTCTTGCTCCTCCAGCTGTTAGAAAGGATGAAGTGAAGGAACAGAAAGATTAAGAGGGCATGGGTGAGGATGCTCCGTGTGGAGACAGTCTGGACCTAAGGCACCAGGCTGAAACACCCACAGAGGAAGCATTTCAGACCACTTCTCCTGCAAGGTGAGGGCTGGGCAATGCTATATGGATGGTGCCAAGGAGGTGATGCCCTACAAGCATAAAGCCAGTTCTCTGCTCCCACCTGAAAACTGACACTACCTGTTTGGAAGCCCTTTCCCACCACTTGCTCCATGCTGCTCTGCAGCCCCCACACCCAGATGGGAGCAGAGACAAATTAAGATTTCTCAACATCCTTTAAACCTCCTTCCCTGCAGACACCCTGACAACAGGCTTCCTGCCTCCCAGCCCAGACTTACATTACTAATTTGATCCACAAACAGGACCAATGCCCTCTGGAGAGCTTTTAGAAGAACTCTGCTCTGGAGGGAGAGAAACAAAACACACGTTCTGACACTGCTATGTCTTTGCAGATACTCAAAATAGCTCCAAAACACCCAGCTCACATAGCAGAGAAGAAACACAGCTATGAGGTAACTCCAGCACTGCATGGACCCATGTGGACCCATTGAAATAACGATCTTGAAGGTCTTTTCCAACCTTGATGATTCTGTGATTGTGTGAGATCTGGAGTCATCACTGGGACTATGGTTCATGGTAGTGATGTTGTCAAACTGCTGGCCACTGAGTACAGCACCCAGCAGTGAACAGAGGATGGTCAGCTCTGCTGGGAACAAACTGATGTTTGTGGAGAGCTCTGGGAACACAGTAGCCCCTGTCTGTCCCCCTACCATCTTGAAAAAAATGCTAGAGACTATCTGCCAGCACATGGACACCATCTGCAGTCCAGAAGCCTGGAAGAGCCCACAGCAACATCAGTAAGTCCCAGGAGCATCAGCCCCAGGAGAGGAACTCAGTAAAAGCGAGTATGGAGCAGATCAGGGTGTATGGAGCAGCAGCTGATGTGGACCTGAGTTCCAAGGGCAGAAAAGCTATTAGCTACTAGTACTTCATCATCATTTTCTTTTCTGGATTTGATGGACCAAATTCCCACCTTCTCCAGTTATACCACTTAGTCTTTAGATGGATGGGAAAAGTTCAAGTCCAGTTCTAGAAATCTGAGGCCAGGCTTTCCTGTGTTATCCTGTTTCCTTCAGAGATTCTCTGCTGGCTCTGGAGTAGACAGGTCTGAGGGGAATGACCCTACCCCCTTCCTGGTGACTGGTGACATTGACATTGGTCCCTAACTATTCCCGAAATTAATGGCTTATCTGCCTGGAGAGGGTTGTGTGAGTCAAGTAACCCTGGATAAAAAATATTCTGGTAAGTATGGGCTGAACAAGAGAGGAAAAACCTACAGCTGAGAGCAGGAATAAATGCACCATCTGTGACCGGGCAGAGAGAACACGTAGTGTTTGCTGAACGGTCATTACACACTTGTTTAATTCTCACATTAAGCCAGGAGTTTCCTGAATGATAGAGCCCTAATTTCCTACCAATTTACATCTGCCTGACACTGCAGCAATACCAGCTCCTTCCTGCACCGTGATTCTGTGCAGAACAGTGTCACAACATGGTGCCAACACATGGCAAAGCTCAATGCTGGTCATTACAGGAGGGGATGGTGATTGGCATCAACACACAGCTAGTTTTGCTCATTCAGGAGCACCAAGACATGCATGTCCCTGTGTTTCCATCCAGCACTGAGGCAGTAACCTGTATGAGTTGAGATGACCTGCACAATTCCTTGCAGCAACACTGCAAGGGGGGGATGGACACTGGACAAGTTGTCTTTGTTGGCTGAGGATGCACTTCTAGCCCAGTTCTCACCCACCCCTCCCTGTGGTCTGCTGTCTTATCTCTGAATGTCTTTCTCATCCACTTGGTTATGACTGTGCCCCTGCTCTGCAGCTCTAATTCCTTAGGATGGCCTCTCAAGGCAGCTGGGACCTCAGGACTAGGCTGAGAGCCACAGGCAGGGACATCAGCTTATCAAGAGCAAAGGCAGAGGTGAAGGAAGGCCCTGACAAGCAGCATGGGAACTTTGAGGAAAAGAAGCTTTTCATGCACAGATAAAAAAGCACCATGGGGGAAAGTCAAAAACAGGCATCTACAAAGCTTTCCTCTTCTCCTTCCCCTGAGCCCAGGTTGTTTCTTTTAAATGAGCTCTCTGGTCAGCAATATATTTCTTACCTGAGACTTTGCAGTGACGCAGGGATTTGTCTCTCTCCAAGCAATGACACTGCCAAAGCTGCTTCCCAGCACCTCCTGGCCCTGGCACATCACACTGCTGCTGTCTCTTGTTTCACCCACCATACTCCAAAGATTGATGCACAGGAATGAGACAACCTCTGACCACAAGCACAGCAGACATGTTAAGCTGCTGCTTTCCTGTAGTGTGACTGCAGAGAAGATGGATGTGCATGGACCAGGCAAAGGGCTGAACAGAGAAGCAGATTCCAGGTTGCATAGGAAAGTGGCACTGACTTTATCCCTTTCCCGTAGAATCACTGAACAGTTTAGGTTGGAAGGGACCTTTAAAGATCACCTAGTCCAACCCCCCCTGCAATGAGCAGGGACATCTTTTACTGATCTAGGTTGCTTAGAGCCCTGTTCCAACTTGTCCGTGAACATTTCCAGGGATGGGGCTCCCAAAACTTCTCTAGGAAACTTGTTCCAGTGTCTCACCACCCTCATCTTAAAAAAATGTCTTCACATGTCCAATCTAAATCTACCCTCTTTCAGTTTAAAGCCAATGTCCCTTAACCCTGTCACTATAGGCCTTGCTAAAACACCTCTCTGTCTTTCTTAGAAGCCTCCTTTAAGTACAGAAAGGCCACAATGAAGTCTCCCAGCCTTCTCTTCTCCAGGCTGAACAACCCCAACTCTCTCAGCCTGTCCTCACAGCAGAGGTGCTCCATTGCTCTGATCGTTTTTGTGGCCTCCTCTGGACTCCAACAGGTCCATGTATTTCCTGTGCTGATGGCCCCAGAACTGGGCCCAGCAATGCAGAGGGATCTCATGAGCACAGAGTAGAGGGGCAGAATCCCCTCCCTCGACCTGCTGGTCACGCTTCTTCTGAGGCAGCCCAGGGTTTGTTTTCTGGGCTACGGAGTGCACATTGTCAGCTCATGTCCAATTATTCATCCTCAAGTCCCTGCAGGGCTGGAGACACTGGTCTTCTTGACAGCTGCTTCTCACCTGCCACTCAAGAGAAGCTGGAAAAGACAGAGGATCTTGAGGCTGAAAAAGGGACAGGAGAAGGCTCTTGTTCCCCAGCGAGGCTTGCAGAGCAGAACCAAGTCCTGCGTCCCTGATTAGGAAAAGCACGGGCTGCCATGGAGCTCAGGAGGTCAGGAGAGCAGCAGATGGTCCCTGAAATCCACGGCATGCTGTCCCCAGCTTGGTCTGGCTGAGATCCCACCTGGCATTGGCTTCTTCCACAGAGGCTTCATCCTGGCCTGACTGGAGCGTTGTACTGGTGAGATTTACACCTGGAGCAGAATGTTGCAGCTGATATCTGAAATGACGCCAGGGAAAGTCGGTGTTTCTGTGTTCTTTAGGTGAACTTAGCTCACTATAATACGAAAACCACGTATCTATAGCTTAATATTGTGAGAAACGTCTGTCGCGCCAATGAGCAGGCCCACACGGATCCTTCAGCCAAGCACAGTTTATTTACATTCTTGCAAGAATGGGTGACCTAAACAAGCAGGCACACCCATAGTAAGGTGAATAAGGGTTTATATTCCCTATTCCCGACGCAAAGTTCCCTCCCCTGTTTCCCCACTGGCTGGGTACTCCAGGGTTTACAGCCCATCCGACGCTTCAAATTATCCTGTAAGTTTCCCACCCCTGTTCACACATTCCATTCTAGCAGTTTACTTTTTACCTTTTAAGGTAAAATTTTGACCTTTCTTGCCCCCTTGGCTGTCTTCCCAATCCCCAGAAGGATCTCTACCTGCTGGTGCCACCCTGCCCCGAGGAGCAAGACAGAAGTGGCTTTGTTGGGTCTGATCTTGGGCCACAAATCCTCCTCTGTGTTAAATCCCCCAGATGGAGCCCAATTCAGTTTCTTGGGCCGTAAACCACTCCTGGTGTCATTGGAACGTGCAGGTAACTCACTTATCTCAAGCAAACTATATATTCCTAACACTAGGGTATATATATATATATATATATATATATGTGAACCAAACCTGACACTATGATTCTAACACTAGAATGCAAAACCAACACTAGGTTTCATTTCTAACACTAGGAAAGCCACACCTCTGCCGCCTGAGTTAACCCCTCGCCCTCAGCGTGCGCACTGCAGGTCATTTTACACGAAAGCAGGAGGTAAAGCCAACCACGGCACACAGAATCACGGCGTCGTCAGGGTTGGAAAGGACCTCTGGGGTCACCGAGTCCAACCAGCAACGCCAAGAACCCCCCAAACACACACAACCCGAACAGCTGAGAGCGGAGGCGCGAGTTTAAGATTCGAAATCAAGACAAAACGCGGTGTGCGTTTGTTCGCCGGGCACTTTAGATGCCTAGCCCGCTGTTCCGTGCAGAACTGTAACAAATATTGATGCTAACATCTCGACGACCCAGCGCCGGGACAAGATGGAGACCAGCCCACCCGCCATCAACTACATTTCCCAGAAGCCCTTGCGCCGAGGCGGCGGGCATGGCAACCCCGCGCGTCACCGCGTCTCTCCGTTTCGATTGGCTCGCTGGTGGAAATCCCTGGCGGTGATTGGATGGCGCGGTCACGTGAGGGGGGTGGGAGGTGTGCGGGAGCGGGCCGGGCCGCGCCAGAGCGGGGCGGGCGGGCGTGGCGGGTGGAGGCCGCGCGGCCGCGGGGAGCGGAGCCGGTAGGCCTCGGCCATGCTGGCGGCCCGGGGCGGGTGGCAGGCCCTCCGGCGCTGTGCCTCCCTGCCTCGGGCGCAGCGAGTGGTGCGGCTGCGGGTCCGCGAGGCGCTGAGGGCCCGGGAGCCGGCCGGCGAGGTTAAAGTGCAGGTGTGTGGCCGGGAGGTCGGGATGTGCCTGTTAACGACCCGGCCCGGCGCCGTAACGGAAGGGAGAGGAGCTGGAGTGGCGTGAGGCACGCCGGTTTCCCTGCCAGTGCTTCAGGGTGAAAGGCTGGAACCTCTGCAGCACTTCTTACTAAACCTACGGGTCTCTTTCACGGTCTCTGGAACCAGCTCCCGCTGTATTTGCCCACTTGGCAGTTGTTAGATGGGATGTGAAGCTTTGGGGTTATTCGGGGCATGTGCAGGGAAAAGCTGTTCCTGGGATGGGTTATCCTGGAACATGCTTGGGCCAGTCTTCGTGTTGACACCAGTGGTTTGGGAGAGTGAACCGTTGCCTCTGTTCTGAAGTTTTTAAAGGTTTACTTCAGGTCTTGTTGCACAGGGTTCATAGCCGTGTTGGGTAGAGCAGATGATAGCAGTTTCATTGATGTTCTGCTTCTGTGGAGAACCCAGGTGGGCTGAGGGAAATGGACTTTTTAGCAGTGCACCTCTCTTCCTAGCACAGGGTTGTGTATGTCCCTCTTTCCTGGTGTTCCCGACTGTCAGAGCAGAGGCTGCAGACACATCATCACTGTTTTACTGCAAGACTCTTGGCATTTCTGGATGAATCTGTAAATGACTGGGGTACTTGGTGACAGGTTTAAACTAAATTGAAAGAGGATAGATCTACAGTTATAAGGAAAAAAATATTTTTAAAAGGATCATGAGACACCAACCCAGGTTGCCCAGGGAAGCTGTGGCTGCTCCATCGCTGGAAGTGCTGAAGGGCAGGTTGGATGGGGCTTGGAGCAACCTGGTCTGGTGGGAGGTGTCCCTACCCATACAGAGGGGTTGGAACTAGATGTTCTTTAAGGTCCCTTCCAACCCAAACCATCCTGTGGTTCTACTCACCAAAAAAAGCAGTGTGTAGCACACTGGTGTTCTTGCACACCCATAGATGAAGAAGCTCATCCAGTCAGTATAGGTCTTTTTTAGCTCTAGTTTTATGAATAAAACAAGCTGAAATAGGCCGTGTTGTAAATGTTAACCTAAGGGGTTTTTTTGCCCCAGGTGCTGCTTAGTTACTCATCCCTGTGCTGGGAAAAAAAAAACGTTTTTTGTATTAAACTGGGTTGGGGAACTGGTGTGGCTTAAAACCAGCCTTGCTGTGGCTGGTTATTGGAATGTGCAGTCTGGTCTGAGTCAGGATTGTCAGTACACGTGGCTTCTGGTAATCTTTAAACACCTGTTGGTTTAGGTTTAAGAACATGAGGATGCCCAAATGATCAGACTTCAGTTTTAAAGTCCTGTTTCTTGCATTAATTCTTGCCTTGGGTGGAACACCCTGCAGAGGACTTGTAGGTAAACACTTGTCTGAAATTGGGAGGCTGAAGAAAAAGCTGAAATTTTGTTAATTACTAGATTCATAGCTTTAAAATCCTGCATGGTTCTTGTATGCAGTTGTCCTACCCCCATTATACAAACCTGATTAATGCCTGGTCTTGTTATAATTAGTCTTGTAATTTGAAGAGTGCTTTGCTTTTGGTACTGTTTAATTCTTGAAGTTTGTCAGTCTAGACAGCAGAAGTAGGTGGATTCACATCTATAAAATCCCTAAAGCACTTGTGCCATTTGAAGTCATTGGAACTATGTGGACACTTAGAGTTAAGAAAAAAAAACTTGGTAGTAAAAGAGTCAGTTTGGCTGTTTAATCAGCACTAATTTTGGTTGTTCTCTACAGTACTATAAGATGAGCTGGAAGCTCCCCTGTGGATAGTTTTGCTTTTATGGACAGCTTTTTCTCAACTGTTGTGGGCTGGGGAGCAACTAAGGGAGTTATGTTTTGGATGTTACTACTTTTGCTCAGTGACTTAGTACTGACTTGTGTTTTTAATTTCTTTTTAAGGGAAATGTTGTTTCCCATTGAAAAACTCAAATTAAGACAGTAACCTGACACATACACAGTCAGTTCTACTACTTTGCTGTTACAAAGAACTTCTGTGTTACTGTTTTAATTCTTTTAGTTAAACTGGAGAAGACAAACTTTAGACAAGCTGGACTTCTGGATTTTTTTTCCTTAATATTCACAATATACATATTAATATTTTTCTGTAGGGACAGTGTAGCAGTAGGAGAAATATCTGAAATTTTCAGGACTGTAATTTTGGGGTTTATTTTGTGTGAATATGTAATTTTGCACTTGAATCTGTTGGCCACGGTATCATTGTTTGGCAATCCAACGGTTTGAGGGATGTAAATAACTAGTGAACAAATTTCAGTTGCCACTGAAACTGAAACTTTCATTTCCTACAGGTGACAATACAGCAACAATAAATGCAACAAGTCCTACAGCAACAATAAATAATACTAAAAATCATCAAAACGGTGTGTTAAAATAAAGAACTGTGCATTACTGGTGTCTCCTGATGCAGTAAGAACTGTTTAGAAGGGGCATCACTAATAATATGTGCTTTGCTAAAATGCTTTTCATCTTCAGAGTGCTTTGCTGTTTTCTGCATTCCAGAGATTTTAGTTGTCCCTCTGTTCTCAAGAGGATAGTTGATGTCTCTGCCTAAGGATTTCTTCCTCTTTGCTTTGAAGTAAATAGAAAAATGGACTGATTTTTTTTTTTTAGCTATTTTTATTCTTGTTGTCTGTAATGAGTTTTCTTTGACTTCAAGAATAAGCTGAAATAGACCTGAAGTAGCATGTTCAGCTCAGCTATGGAGGAAGAACATAACTATGCAGAGTCCATGCCAAGAAATAATAACTGTATTTTTCATTTCCCTCTAGGGCTGGGTCCGTTCTGTCCGATCCCAGAAGGAAGTTTTGTTCCTCCATATAAACGATGGGAGTTCTCTGGAAAGCCTCCAAGTGATTGCTGATCCCAGCCTGGAAAATAGGTTGGTCAGTTTGAGATACCTGGAGAAATACCTGTGTTCATCAGTGCTTGGAGGAGTCTGCTCAGGCCTCCTTTCCTGTCCCAGTGGCTGCCCTGACTGCTGGAGGAGACTCCCGTGGCTGGCACCTGGCCACAGGAAAGCTTCTGCTGCAGTCTGGAGTCTCTGGAGGTGTTTTTTAGGATGGAGGGTACCTGACTACTGTCTCCACTTAGCTGAGGCCTTGTGGTTCAGTTACTTGTCAAGTGAGATGAATGTGAACCTGATTTTCTTAAGAGCTGTAGCAGTCTTGGCGTTCTGGACTACAGCTGGACTGGCTTGGAAAGCAGAGAATTGTTTGGGTTGGAAAAAACCTTTCAGATATCTAGTCCAACCGTTAACCCAGCACTGCCAAGTCCACCATGAAACCAGGTCCCTCAGCACCACATCTACATGTCTTAAATACCTCCATGCATGGTGACTTTGCCACTTCTCTGGGCAGCCTATTCCAATGCTTGACAACCCTTTTGGTGAAGAAATGTTTCCTAATATCCCATCTGAACCTCCCCAGGCAGAACTTGAGACCCTTTCCTCTTGTTCTATCACTTGTTACTTGGGAGAAGAGACCAACTCCCCCCTCACTCCAGCCTCCCTTCAGGCAGTTGTAGAGAGTAAGAAGATTTCGCCTCCACCTTCTTTTCTCCAGGCTGAACACCCCCAGTTCCCACTTCCCTCAGATGCTCCTCATCAGATTTGTGCTCCAGACCCTTCACCAGCTTCATTGCCCTTCTCTGGACACTCTCCAGCCCCTCAATGACCTTCCTGTAGTGGGGGACCCAAAACTGGTCACAGTATTGGAGATGCACACAACATAGCCAGGGATGACTTGCCCTAGGTTTTTTTGGGAGTGCTGTTGCTATTCCTGTAACCACTTGCTTGTTATTCATACCCCCTAGATAGTCATGCATTTTGTATTTTAAGGTAATAAAACAATGCACTTGGTTTACAGCTGTTTTTGATACTCTCAGTTGTTCTTTGGGCTAGAGTTGGGAGTTTGGGGATGATGCAGGAACCTTCTGCATGTAACTTGTTGGGTTTTTAAATTTTTGTTGTAATTTTTTTTTTTCTGTAAGCCTGGTTTGTCCCCACCAGTAACCACTTCCAGTAAAAACCTGTCTCTTTTCTCCTCATTTGTCTGACACTCCTGCTTTGTCCTAACTTATTCTATAGCTTTGTAAATCCATTCGCATTCCCAGCTACCCATTTAATAATTGTTCATTTCATCACTGAAGGCCTATGGCTGGTACCTTGTGACCTCAAGTGGTCCACCTACATTCACAGGAATCTCTCTTCTGAATGTAGTTGAATTGCTATAAGCACTGAGTTAGTTCTTTTTTCTTGGTTTCTTAGAGACCTGACTTTTGGAAGCGCGGTGGAAGTGCAAGGGAAACTGGTCAAAAGTCCTCACAAGATGCAAAACATGGAGCTGAAAGCTGAAACCATCCATGTGGTGGGACCCTGTGATGCTTGGGTATGTCGCTGCAGCAGAAGTCCAACTGGTGGGGACTGCTTTGGTGTTCAGCAAAGCAAGCTTCAAACTGTAGGTTCTTGAAGTCATAGAATCATAGAATGGTCAAGGTTGGAAGGGACCTTAAAGATGATCTAGTTCCAACCCCCTTGCAAGGGTAGGGACACCTTCCACTAGGCCAGGTTGCACAAAGCCCTGTTCAACCTGGCCTTGAACACCTCCAAGGAGGGGGCAAAAAGTCTGAGTGCTCCTTAAGGCTTTGGTTTGTCAGCAGTGGATACAGGGTACGACAAAGGAGAAACATGGAATCAGCATGAAAGCTCTCTTTGGGGGCAGAACTGTTTCTGTGTGGAAACTGGTACATGTGCTGGCAGCTAAGTCTGTTTGACCCACCCTGCAGCAGGGACTTGTACTAGGTGGTTTATCTGGGAAGTCTGGCTGGGATATGAGTTGAAGAAGCAGTGGGACTGGCTAAACACTCCACGTTGTGTAGGTGGGAGAACCTCCTCTGCCACAGGCACATTTGGAATTGGCTCATGTTGCAGCAGTGAGATGAACAGCTGGCTTCAAAGTGGGCTCAACATCTAGAAGGTGGAGTAGTGCTACTGCCTTCTCCCATGCTCATGGCTCTTGCTCTGCTGCAAGCAGTATAAAATCCACACAAAAGAAGTAGAAAAAACAGGCAAAAGCATCTAGTTCTTCTCTGCTCTGTAATGATTTAGTTTTAGTGGGCAGGGATGGTATTTCCATGGATAGCAATAAAACTATATTGACTCCATCTTCTCATCCTCTTGGTTTCCTATCCTTGTTTTCAGTCGTTTCCCCTGAAGATGAAGGAGAGGCACCCACTGGAATATGTCCGACAGTTCCCTCACCTGCGGTGCAGAAGCAACACCCTGGGCTCCCTCTTGAGAATCCGCAGCGAGGCCACTGCTGCCATCCACTCTTTCTTCCAGGTAGTCCCTTCTGTAGCAAGCCTGTGTCAAACATTCCCCCAATTTAGCTTCACCAGAGCCCCTTAGGAGGGAGGGAGTGTGATGTGTTGACTGCAGGGTATGGATTTTGGACACAGTGGTTTGATTTCCAGGCCTGGGCCTGGCTGAGGCCTTGGCCTAACTGTTGCTTATGATCAAGTTAGCCTGTCTGTGGTTTTCTTAGCATCTTTCCACCCATTTCCTGTTGGTTATTTTATCCCTTTCACTAAGTTGCAATATAGTTGCCTGTGAGTGTGTGTGGTCTGTGGAACACGACATAATATGGAGTTGTTTAACCCACCCTCAGCTGTGACCTTATGGTCCTTGGACAGAAGCCTCCTCCCACATGGAAAAGTCTGTGATGCAGGAAGGCTTCTGACAAAATGACTCCAAGCTTCATACTGTTCTTCTCAGTTCTTATCTATTACGGCATTACAAGTCTGTGGATGCTGATAGCTGAGATTAGGAGTCTCCTGTTTTGTTGCATTTCAAGCTGGTAGGTGGGAGGAACCTGCATGTTATGAGTGTGTCACTGAGCTCTGGGCCTGGTACAGACTTTGTGCTGGTGTTGGGGTCAGTGAGTTAATTCTGATTCCAGATTGCCTAGAGAGCCCATGCAATTCTTTGCATGGGTGGATAAAGGAAGGTAGTAAGTCCTCTAGTGCTCCTGAGCCCTTTTAAAGCTGTTCATTGAAATAAAAGTGTTTTAGTGTAGATAAACTGCCTTTAGTTTGCATAGAACTCATATTCAGAGCATTCTGATGACAAAATGAGTATGCAGTGATTACTGTGGCCCAGAGAACAGGTCAGAATTGTTGAGATTGATTTTTCTGGTCCTGATTATACTGGTATGTATTGCTTGCGGTGGCAAAGCCAACTTGCTCGTGGAAACTGTTACCTGTATGGAATTGCATGGTATTTAGAAGATTATTTTTTTAGAAGCCTAATAGGAATACTTAGTCGGCATTGTGCCAGTTCCCGAGACAGCTCAGCTCTGCTGGGGATTGTTCTGCTGGTGTTGTGCCACTAGATGGCATCGCCTGCAACCATTTGTGATTTCAGACTTGCACAAGGAAGCCAGCTGAGATACAAAAAAAGCATCTTTCTCTGACAAAGGCTTTACCTCTCCAAATGAATTGCAGTTTAAGAGTCTGATGTATCTTCCTGTTTAAAATGCTCAAGAGCTGAGTAGCATTAAGAAAATGTAAAGGATCATTCATTTAGCAGCAGTGGGTGCACTTTTTTTTCTTAAAAGGAATAAGGAAGATGAGGTCCCAGGCCTGATATTTGCAAATACTTGTGTCACAATCTCCTAGCACCAGGAACATCTGTGATTTGTTCCATTTCTGATGGAAGGACAGTATTTTTAAATTGCCATCCAGATCATCCCAAGAATGTTGCAATTTCCAGCTTGACAAAGCTAGAACATACGATAATTAGAAAGTAGGATCAGAATGTTTTCATTGTGCAAAGCTGTGAAGAGCTTATCGGTGAAAGAAAACAAGTGGGGATTTCTGAATACACACTTGAAATTATCTGGATTCACAGTAACTAAAGATTAAATTTTTTTAGCCTATTGATTTCCAGCAGAGAATGATTAATGCCAAATGCCTTTGATTTGGATGTTGGAGGCTGAAAATGTCATCTTTAAATCTTCTGAGTGTTGTGGTCCATGTGGGATAGCAGCATTGTTCCAAGGCACAGTGAAAGGGTTGTTATGTGAATGGCAACCTCGACTTTCCACATTAACTAACTTCCAAGTTTGTCAAAGCCAGTAATGTGGCTTGAAGTATTTTAGGAGCTTTAATAAGGGGAGATATGTAAGAGATTTTTGTGGGATCCTCATCTAGTTTTCAGAGACCTGTGCAGTTCACATTCCTTTCCATAGGACAAAAGGGATCTTTTGTATGAAACATTCTTCTTTCTTTATATATTGATAATGGTTACTGTAATTTGGGAAATACTCCAAAGTGTCATGTAGGGTTTGGAGACCAGCAGGTCTATGAAGTATGGATGAGATTAGGACAGCAACCTGTATTTTACTTTGTTAGACTAAAACTGCCTTCCCTGGGCAATGCAAGTGGTTTTTGCTCCAAAACATCTGTGCAGTAACTGGACCTCAGTGAGGAGTTGGGCACCTGGTAAGCCATGGTCTTTGCACCTGTTACCAAGGTAGCCTAGAGCTGGCTGTTGGGACTTTGCTCCCTCTTGGTCATGTTAGAGAACTTCCACAAAATGCATTAATGTCCAAATAGCTCTTTGATCCAAATTAATTTTAGTTTCACTCTTAGTATGGTCTGTAAATACTGCTCCTGTCTTCTTAGCCTTTTTTCTAGCTGCTAAGGACTCAGACCTGTAATATGAAAGGTTGATTTTTATTTTTCTGGTAAAATCTGTGAAATTAAGCTTTTAGAAACATCTACTTTTTATCTTTCTTTATTAGTGTTTTGTGTAAATAACAGGTGGTGCTGTGTCATTGCCTGTGTCATAGTAATGTTGGCACACCCCGATTTGAAGGAGTTCTGTTACATGAATGGGTAGTTCTCCAGAAAGACAGAACATGATTCTTCACTGTGAGGGTGGTGAGGGACTGGAATGGGTTGCCCAGGGAGGTTGTTGATGCCCCATCCCTGGAGGTTTTTAAGGCCAGATTGGACAAGGTTTTGTGCAACCTGGTCTAGTGGTGGGGTTCCCTGCTCATGGCAGGAGGGTTGGAACTTGATGGTCTTTAAGGTGCCTTCCAACCTTAATGATTCTATGATTCTAGTGACCTGTGCTGGACTCTCTCCAGTAGTTCCTTTTCCTTCTTGAACTGGGGAGCCCAGAACTGCACACAGTGCTTCAGGTGAGGCCTCACCAGGGCAGAGAAGAGGGGAAGGAGAGCCTCTCTTGACCTGTTGGACACACTCTTCTTAATGCCCCCCAGGGTGGCATTGGCCCTCTTGGCTGTGAGGGCATGTTGTTGGCTCATGATGAGCCTGTTGTCCACCGTGACTCCCAGGTCTTTTTCCCCAGAGCTGCTTTCCAGCAGGTCACCCCCTAACTTGTACTGGTACATGGGGTTGTTCTTTCCCAAATGGAGAACTTTACACTTGGCCTTGTTGATTTTTTAATGAAACATGGAGGAAAAAGCACAAGTAGTAACCTTATTTGTAAAGCATGTTGGTGTTTAGTTAGTCCTCTGTAAGGTAGAAGTTGCCTAGAAGAGTACATACACTGTCCTCGTTTCGGGCTTAGTTATGATGTGTGCTGGTTTATGTCATCCTTGAAGTTAATGTTTGATATCTTTAGTTAACTTCAGTGTTCTGTCTGTTCCAGGATAATGGCTACGTGCATATTCATACCCCCATAATTACATCAAATGACTGTGAAGGTGCTGGGGAGCTCTTTCAAATTGAGGTAAGTTGGGTTGGTAAAGTTTGTTTTGATTTTTGCTTGCAGAGCAATTCTGGAGTCGTTGGAGGTTGAAGGAGGTGTTTGTCTTTACAAAACCTTTCTGTACTTCTGTGATTATTTTTTTAATATAGCAGTCCTTTGCTTCAACTAATTATTTAGACAGAATTAAACAGATGCATAACTTTTTTTTCCCATTGCTGTTTTGTGCGTTAATCAGCACTTTTTGTGCTGATGAGTTTTTTCTGTCCCTGACGCTGCAGCTAAGTTCACAAAGAACAACAGAGGGAGGTGGAACATCTTGGTAAACAGACTGTTTAAATAAAGATGTAATCATAAGAGCCCAGGAGAAGGGATGGGACATTCAGGACAGCCTACTACAGGCAAATGTTTCTTAGCTTTGAAATAAATAATATAGTTCAGTGTGAGATAACTGGTTAAAAGAAAGTCAGCAATACCTAAAACTCCATTTCACCTGTGTATATGTTCTTCCATACATGCTACTCCTGTGGCATGTTGGAATTCTCCCCCAGTCTTAGCAACTCTCCCCATCCATCCACCAGATTACTGCCACAATCTATCATTATGTAAAATACTTCATACCTTGGGTCAAAACCTTCTCTGAAACTTAAATACAGCTATATCCACTAAAGACCTTCCCCACAGATTTCTCATTATTCCTAACCCCCACATCCATGAATCGTAAGAAATTCCATCTGTCTTTTATACTTCTATATTTGAAATTCATTCTTCTGTCTCAAACAATTACACCCATTGCCACTTATGTTTGTTGACTCCAGCCTTGCAGGTGAATCATCTGTAAGTAAAAGAAAAATTGTTGAGGTAGCAGTTACTTGCTGCAGGATCACGTCTTCTACTCTCTGCACAGCCTCATGAACAAAAAGCCTCTGTGTACTGGTTCTTCAGGATCTCAAGGTCTAACCTGTGCTACTGGAGATTCCCCTCCAAACCAGTACGTGTAGCTCAGCTTTTTGCTTGATGGGACAATAGAGTTGATTAGCTAAACTAAATTGTTCCTGTTTGATTGAGATTCCTTAATGCTACCAAAGGTTCATTCCAGGCTGTTGCATGCAAATTAAGATATGAAAACAAGTGACACTTAATGATGAGAATATTATATAGTTTGCAGCTGTACAGTTTATTACGTCTTTGGTACAAATTGTATCCACTTGAAAGCTGTAGAGGATGCAGGGCTACAGCGTAGGTGGCTGGTAACAGAAGCACTGATGCAAATGTTGATTGAGGTGCTGAAGTGTGAGTCTGAAACTTTGTATCAAGTGGATCTTGGTGCACAGTTCGAGGCAAATCTCTTGCTCTCTCTCTAGTGGGATTGCTTAGGTGTAAATACCTGTTGGAGAACTGCAGTGACAGCTGTGCTGGAAAGGTGTGAAGTAAGTGCTGAGTCAGATCACATTCAACGTGTGCCACAAAGAAGGGGCTTAAGAAACCCACTTGCTTCTAGGAAGTGGAAGGTTCTCTCTGATTTCTTGTTTCCTTTTTAAGCACTGCTCTGTTGTCTGCCCTAATTTAGAACTTGGTTTTGTTTCTGCAAACCTCTGTTTGGAACTGATCTTGGCAAACAGAGATCCCAGACCACTTATATCACCCCGTGACCGCTTCACTCCACTGGAGCAGTGAAACTGTTGCTTTACTGTAGAAATCTAGGGAAGAATAAGCCTTCCTTGAGCCTTGCATGTGAGAAGGCATAAAAATAAGGGTGACATAAGGGTGTCAGACATAGAAAATAAGGATGTGGTATTTGCAGCAAACCCAGAATCTCTATATGCTTTTAATCAAACACATTCCAAGCATCAACACATTCCACATCTGCTGAATTCAGTCACTTTTAAAATAGCCCTTAATTCACTGCATACGACAAGGGAGAAAATAAATTCCTGTTCCTCTGCTATCTGAGCAGTAGCCAAGAATTATGGTGATGGGCATCTGTGAAAGCAGCCTGCAGATTAGATTATTCAATTTAAAAAAAATGTTTAAGTCCTCTACTTAAAGTTTTAAGACATATCTACAGTTGTGACCAGAACATAATTTGGTGTCCTGTTGCTCCTGAATTTGGAATAGTTACAACACACCTGCTGCCTACAGGTTGCTTTTTCTGCTTGCCTTTTTTTTTTTTGTTTTAGCTCCCTTGGGTGGTGTGTAAAACTGATACTGGTTTCACTTTCCTGCTGCAGGTGGAGTAAGTTGAAAACTTTGGTTGTGTAGCTTTTAGGACCCAAGTAGAGGCTGCTTTTCCACCCATTGTGAACCATTGCCTTTTAATAGCTGTCTTCTGACTGGCACAGTTTTAATTCCCTGACTAATGTCTGATGGCTGCTCAGACCTGTGTGCTCTCTGGAAATGGTGGAAAATAGAGAGTGGGAATCTGTTTTACATGAGACTTGAAGAGATGGGGGGAAAAAATGTCATGCGTTAGGAGGAATATGCTTTTTGAAGGCATATGATATTTGATTCCTAGACCTCTTAATCCTGTAGGATTTCTGTTTGTTTGTATGTTCAGCTTCCTCATTATCTTTGTTTGGTTTTGGGCGTACTGATTAGTCTGTACATGGCTTTGCTTGGGATGTTCTCATACCAGGACTTGGGACCCTTCCCTTTCTGCAAAGGAAATTTTTAAAAATAATTAAATCACATGATGGTAAGAACTCCAGAGAAATATTTTGCACTTGGGACTTTCTGCACCTTTGACAGTGCCTGCCTTTGGTGGAACCCTGGAGGGAGGAAGCCTCTTGCTTGTGTTGCCTTCTTTAAAGTAAACTTCCTGAAAATGCTCAAAGAGGTTTGAATTTTGAAAGTTGGGTTTTAGGAGAATGCAAAGTAGAACAAGGTAAGTATTGAAATAAAGAAAACTCAGATCAGCAGGGTGGGACAGTGCTTTTTAGTTTAATCTGAGAATAATTCCTCTGTACTGGTGCTTTCAGCACCTCAGGGCAGTTCCTTTTTTCTTTAATTCTGAAGTCTAAAATTCTTAGCAGCTCTGTTGCAATAAACTTTACCCATTCCCCTTCTGGGGCTGTTTCCTATGAAATCTTCCTATCTTTTGTGACCTGGGCTACACGTCTTTTCCGTGCTATTCTCAGTAGCCTCCCACTCTGTCTGCAGTGGTGAAGACTCCCTGCTTTCTGGGTCTCTTGCTCTGTCTTTTCCACTTTGCTCTGTGGAAAGTTTCCTCGTTTGACTGTCCTGAGCTGCTGCAGGGTGGGGGTGCAGGCTCCTCTGCACTCTGGAAGTCTTTCTTGCCAAGGGCACTCCAGCCAGAACTAGGAGGCCCTGGACAGCCACTTTCCTGCTGCTCAGCTGCAGCCTTTGAAGAGAACTCGGCATGCAGTGAGTTGCAAAGCACAACAGCTGTGTTGGCATTCACAGCTCTTTAAAGTAGATCTTGCATGTGTTTTGTATTGCCTGTGGCCTTATTCCTTCCTGGGGACCATGCTCCAAGAGTAAGGAGTGCTGTATTCTACCTGTTGTCTCCAGCAGAGGTAACGTGTGCTGTATGTGCTTGCCTCTTCCCACACACATAGCTCACTGCATCTGCATGTTGTTTGACTGAACCCAGGGTCTGGATGAGGCCATTTCATTATTTGAAAGGATACTTTCTTAACTGTAAACCCTAAGAACCATCCAGATGTTGTCCTTATCTGAGATATATTCAGAGGTGCTATGGTGTTTGGTTTTTTGCCAGCTGCTCACAGGAGTGATGTGAAAGTTCCTAGATTCCTGAAAGTGCAAGTGCATGGCTGTGCCTACTGTGGCAGAAGAAATAAATGCCTGCTGCTGAAGATAAAGAAACCTCCTCCTACCATTCCTTTGATAATGCTGAAAAATAGTTTTGTCAGCAGCAAGGAAGGCTGGGATCTGCTGGGAGAGTCACAGTTAAATGCAGCAGTGTTAGAGACTGTCAGGTGTTTTCACCTCTAGAGATGTGTCACAGTCTGGGAGGCAGCCAGGTCCTGGGAGACTGGGACTTCAGAAAGGTGATCAGCAGGGATCAGGGTTAGCTGGAACCAACCTGAGGGAGGGCTTGCTCTTGCATTTTCTATCTCTCCAGTTTCTGCTCATTTATATATGGTTCATCTCTGCCTGTAATTCCAGTCCATATTTATGAGGTGTTTGTCTCGGCAGAACCAGCTGCTATTGCCCAACGCAAGTCCAGCTGATGAGAATTAGGACTGGAATTGCAAGGAGGACTTCTTGGAAGTTATTAATTTTGTAGTAGTTGTCTAAGAAGGAAAACCCAGTCATGTTCATAATGGGATGTCACAGAGAGCAGGTCCAGATTAAAGATGTGGTGCTGTGAAGCTTCAGCAGCATGGTGTTGTGGGCCTGGGCTGGAACTACAGCAGTGATTTCTAGGAGCTTTTCAAATGTCTCTGATCCCTTCATGCATTTAGCTTGCATAGAGTGAAAGACAGAATCAAACAGTTTACACTCTCCTGAAGCTAATTGCCTCAAGTAAAAGTTAATACAAGACTGACATCAAAGGGAATAATTTTAAATTAAATTATTAGACATTTGAGGAGATGGAGAACAAAACAGGCACTAAATCCAGTTGTTCTCGTATTTAGAATGGGAATAAAAAGTCTTTGATGTTGACATTGAATCCTAGTATGTTCATACCACATTTACTCTGAGGCACCAAGATGTTTCATACAGATTCCCCTTCCCTCTTTCCCTATTGTAATTTGGGCTGTTTTTAACTAAGGAACGGAAAGAACTT
Organism: Apus apus; assembly: GCF_020740795.1. Classification (NCBI taxonomy): domain Eukaryota; kingdom Metazoa; phylum Chordata; class Aves; order Apodiformes; family Apodidae; genus Apus; species Apus apus. Next base: position 3,958,530 of record NC_067282.1, on the reverse strand, counting down.
GAAAGCAAACACATTATTCCCCCAAAGTCTTTTATCAAGTAGGTACTTAGGAGTTGGGAAGTAGGAGGAAAGTCCATCTAATTGACATAAAAGCATCACAGTGTTGTTGCTTCATTTTGCTAGTCACAGACATGAAAAACAGTCTCACTTGGTCAGCAGTGAAGGGATAGCATCACCTCCTAGTTATTATTTGTCTTCTATAATAAACTGGTTGTTTATTATGAAGAAGCAAGCTTGGTCTAAAAGCCTGAGCATAAATCTGGGGCACAGGCACTTTAAAACAATGACCTGATCCTGTGGTTGAATGTGTAAAGAGGAAGAACCACCTGTGGTGGGTTAGTCTGTATTTGTACATGTGAAATGTGAAATTATGGGATGCCTCGTAGATGAAGGGGTCCCTTCTGAAGGAAAAGGGAGGCGTTTCATTTTCCCTGTGTGACAGGTGGATTGACTTCTGCAGCTCACAGCACCTGTTGATCAAGCTTTGTGTCTCACAATGAGGGAGAGGAAGTGGGCAACTATGAAGAGGCAAGGGTTGGAGGAGTAAAATTTTATTTAAATATTGCTATGTTTACTTTTCACCTTCTGTTGGAAACTGTCCATGAGCTGCTCACAATGCAGACAGACACCTCAGGATCCCTTAGCAGCCTCTCAGATTGGCTGCAGGTTTCTGTAAGTCCAGTGAAGCTGCAGACTTTCTCAACACTCTTCCTTCAGTCACTGTTGTGTCTATTTTCTCTTTGACTGCCTGAGATTACATCTGATTTGGAGAATGAAAAATGACAGTCATTATAAATAAACCAAGCACCAGCTCCTGGAGACAGCTGTATCCTGTTTGTGGATTTGGGGGGAAGTGCTGAGATTTCATGGCTGATTTCTTCTGTTCTTTTCCTGCTTCCAGTCTGTCTATTTCTTGTTGTTTAGAAGTTGCATCCTACAGGATTAGGTGGGATTTTTCACTGGTGGAACAAGGACTGTAGCTGAACTAGGACTGCAGTAAGAGAAACTGGAGTGGTATATGGCCCTTCTCTTTAGTGCTCTGGCCATGGCTCTGGGGCTGTGGCATGTGGATGTTTGTATGTTTATTAATAACTTTATTGGTTTTGAGCAAATACTCTGGGTTTATTTGAAGAAAACAATAGGGGCCTGCTTCTACATCCTTGGTTGTTGTTTGTTTTTTTTAGAACTGCAAAAGCTATGAAACAAAGGAGGCAGTCCTGGGGTTAGAGCCACAAATTGTCATATTCCTATTGATCTCTGTGGAGCAAGGCAGGCTTGCCCTTTTCTTTGGTGTGATGCTGTGAAGAGATAAAACTGGCTTGTGATCCGAGGTCTTTCGCAGTCTCTGTTTCATCGTTGTGATGAGCAGCAGAGTTTTTTGAGAACAAAAGCAACACCTTCTGACTCATTGAGAAAAATGGCAGGTTGTAGAATATCAAAGGCTGGCAAACAAGCCTGAGCCTAACAACCTCTGTGTGACAGAGCAGGGTGACTGGAGTCAGTGGCATGCTGAGCTAGCAGAACTCTTAGGAACTACACTTTGAAAAGTCGGTATTTCTGACTTAGCTGAGAAGAAAGTATTTGTTTGGAAATGAATGTAGATCAGCTGAGCCTCAGATTAGCTTCGAAGTTCCTTCTGTCTTTCTCCTGAACCTCTGACTTCTCTAAAGCTTAGGGGTGACATTGAAATATAGAAATGCTGAAACAAAAATCTCATTTATCTTAATGTTTTTTTTCAAAGTCACAGATTTGTGACCTCTAGAGATTGTCTAATCCATCTCACTGTGCTCAGTCAGCTAGAGCAAGTTGCCTGGGTCTCCATACAGATGAATTTTCAGTATCTCCCCAGATGGAGATTTCACTGCCTCTCTAGGTAACTTTTTCTGGTGTTTGACCACACTCATTGCTTTAAGAACCCAGGAGGCTGGTGACTGTTTTGGCCGTGAGGGCTCCTTGCTGTCTTATGGTCAACTTGGTTTCTGCCAGAGAAATGGTGAAGCACAGTCCTTGTGCTCAAATGACTTTTAAAGTGCTCATCATAGAGGTGTTCTAGTTTTTCTTCTGTGCTTGTAAATTACAAAACAAAAATATACTATCACTTTAATGGGACTTTTTTTTAGTCCTTTTTATAATGAAACACTTCACTTGCTAAATTTTCTGTTACTCATAGTTCTTTGTGCTTAACATTTTTGGTGATCTGGAAAAATATGCAAAAGCTGAAATGAAATGTAGTTCATTTTTCAGTGTCTATAGAATGTGTAAGCTGTGATGTTTTTATGTTATTTCAGTTGTGCTTTTTTTTTTTTTTTTTGCAGACTAAGTACCAGGCTTTAAGAGGATTTGCATTCCTTTTTTTTTTTATTTCTGATTACTGTTGGTCTTTTTGCAATTGAAACAAATTCATTTGCCCATGAAAAGGAAATAACACTGCTTTTAGTCTTTGCTAAAAGTCACTGCACCTGACATGGAAAGTACTCTTCCATTTTCTCAGCAGACTTGAACTTTAATTTTGAAGACAATGCTATGTGAAGCTTTAAACTTTAAAACTGTAAAGATTCTTCCCTTCCCCCTCACTGTTCATCTTGGTAGGAAAGTGTGAAAAATCAATACTTGTATTTGAATACTGGGTTGATAGGCTGGCATCTTTCTTTTGTATGTGCTGGGCAAAATGTTCTTCAACAGATGTTCCAGAGGGATTTTCATTTTTTATCTCTGCATTCCCTAGAAACATGAGATCTGGTTTCTCCACCTGCTCCCAAACTCCTCCGAGGTAGACCAAGCCATTAGCTTATATATGTGTTCCTTTACCAGGAAACCAAAAATCAGAGGCTACTCTAGAAAAATCTTAATTTCTACCGCTCTTCTTCTCGGACTTGATTGTAAAATGGTGAATATGTCCTTCCTGTCATTTTATTTTACATTCTGTTACTTCCTTTCTACAGTGTCATTGCTAAATCCCCTCACAGATGTCTAAACACATAAGTTAAGCAATTATTTGAGTAAAATGGAGAGCTCCTCACATGCCCGCAGACAAAGGCAGGAGCTGAGAACTGAAGAGCCTCATAATCTTTTAGCTTGGTACGAACTCTGAAGTTACACCAGGGGAGGTTTAGACTGGATATTATCAAGAATTTCTTTACTGAAGGAGTGGTCAGGCACTGGAAAAGGCTGCCCAGGGCAATGGTGGAGTCACCATCCCTGGAGGTATTCAAGAAACATGTAGATGAGGAACTTCAGGGCATGCCCCAGTGGGCATGGTGGGTTTTTTGGTGTTGTTTTCCCCTGGGTGGATGGTTGGACTTGATGATCTTACAGGTCTTTTTCAACTGTGACAATTCCATGATTCTGTGCTGCCCGCAGAATTTTGGGCAAACAGTCAAACTCTGAAGCCTTAAAAAGTTTCTTCCCACTCAGCTGGACTGATACAGCTGATTGCTGAATCCCTGTTAGTTTGAGAAATGCCTGAAAGATCCTTCTCTGTGATGACATGTCCCAAGCTTTGCTGGTGACACTGGAGGTATGTGCCACAGTTCGCAAACTCCTCCTGCAAGTTGTTGTGAGACCACACAAGTCCTCATAAGTAACTGAAAGTGGAGATGGGAGCTGTGGTGTTTCCCACTTCGAAGTATGGCTTTTCACCACACTGATACCTTCTTTGCATCAGTCCCTAGAAAGAGAAGTGCCCAAGAATGGTGTATCTTGTGGGGTTTTTTCTTAATGTGTTGTACTTTAATGGTTTTAGAGCCCTTTCACAGTCTGAGCAAAGATAGGTAGTGTTATATTATAACTTAACACACTGTTGGATTCCATCTCAGCAGTGTTTGGGTTGAATCTCATGGAATTTATTAAAAGAAAAATGGGAAAAAAAGCTAGGAGCTGTGCTTTTAATTCAAACACCAGTGGTTTGACTTCTTGCTCATTTTTTTGTTTACAGTCATCAAATGAGGCAAGGAAATCTGCAGAAAAGACCCACTTCTTCAATGTTCCTGCCTTCCTGACAGTTTCTGGCCAGCTCCATTTGGAAGTGATGGCAGGGTGAGCAAAACAAGAAGTTTTTGGCTTGATCTGTGGGATCCTCTCAGTTGGTAATTTTGCCCCACTTTCATCTGTTAGAAATCTGCCACGTTGTGTGCTAGACATGAACTGAGCAGCAGTGACTGGATGATGGTGTGAGAAGCCACTCTAGGCAGAGGAAAATTTGACTCCTTTTTACTTGTGATCTGTGAACTAGTTTTAAATAGTAGGAGTCTCCTGCTTGCCATGATTTGGGAATAATGGATGGAAACAATATTTAGGAGAGTGACTGTAGGATTGCTGCTAGTAACTGTAATACCTCAAGTGTCGTTAGTTGTTGTTCACATCTGGCATGTCTCAGAAATAAAATCTTTTTCATTTTAGCTATCCCATTCCTTTCCTCCTCCTCTTTTTTTTTCCCCAAGCTTCCTTTATCTATCTCCTTCAGTCTACCTGTTGTATGGAGTCAAATCAGCACAATATCTTATTTGAAGGCAGAGTTTTCTGAGTGCTTGCAGTGTGGGTTCTCCTCAGATATGGTACTTCAGCCAAATCACTGCCTGCCAACTGAATGGCTGATAAAGCCTGTCAAGTGACCAGATCTCAGGCAGGTAGCACTGCAGTTGTTTGCCACTTGCCAAGGGGGTTTGCTCTGCACTTAAAGTGACTTTAAAATCAGTTTTTAAAATTACTAGCTACTGTCTAGTGCAGATCTCCTGAAGATGAGAGGGATAAAACCCTAGCTTTAGAAAATTTGAACTTGGAAGATCTGCCTTATGTCCAATGTTGCAAAACAAATAATAAATGTTTAGCTGTTTTTTATTTAACCACTGTTTCACGGGTTAATTTGCTACTGGTAAGTGACTGCAGTGGAATTGTTCAGAAGGCAACTTGTGTGTTTAAAGCAAAAGCCATATAGCTGTTTTCTGCCTGGTCTGTCCTCTCTGAGAGAGAGTGTCTCAGACCCCTAGATGGCTGTCATGGTCAGCTGAAGTACTCAAGCTAAAGGTTCTCAATGGACAGGATGTTTCTCATGTGGTGCCCTGGCTGCTGTGACAGAAGCACAGGTCACTTGGCAGACAAAGGCTGATGCGTCATCTCAGACATTAGCTGGGGAAAGTTAATGAGGAAGAGGTTTGTTTAGCTGTAGGGCTGGGGGAGTTTTTGCATCCCTGACAGAAGATGGGATGACATTCATTTGTACGTGTTAGACTTAATTGACTGTGATGTGATGTGACCTTTATTGAAAGACGTAATTCCACAAATCAAATAAGTGCAAAGAAAAAGTATGGATTGTAATGATTAACTTGAAATACAATCTCACTCTCTTACATCAGTCTGTTCCCTTTAAATAGTACACAGCCTGCTCTGGGATTGAGCAGAAGCCTAAACTGAGTAGATGCAAAACGTGTCTGCTAGGTGTTTTTTCCACTGATACTACTCAGGTGCAATAAAAATCAATGTTCTTCAACATGCAGTGCATTACATTGTGCATTGCAGCTTCATCTTCCTGTTCTACAGCAGCAGGTTGTTCTTATGGGCATTTTAAATTGATCCAGTGCCATCTAAATTTAGATAAGCTCTGATTATTCATAATGGGGCATAGCTGTTCTGTGAACCTGCTTCCTTTTATTTAAGCACACTGGGTGTTTGAGACCTACAGCTTAGATGGTGTTGAGTCCCTTCAAAAATAGATCAAGTTCTTCTAGATGCAGAAGCACTATAGTGATGCCTCATGGTATTAATTCTCTGCATACTGTGAAACCCTTCTGTTACTGTGAAGGTTTTGCTTGTGCTTATCAAGTTGTGTCCTACTCTGTGAATGAGACTCATACATGATCAAAGAGCCTAAGTGCATATTAGTAGCCAGAACTGCTTGGCAAACAAGTGTGAGCTGATAATGCTTTCAGGCTACTAAAAACTGGGAGTCCTCATTCCCCAAAACCAGAAATGTTCTAATCTTCCCAATAAAAAAAAAGCAGCCAGGCCAGTGAAGATTTATGTGTTTTGAATTTGATCCTATGAAATTTACCTTTTTGCTGCCTTCTGTTTTAGCCAGACTGAATTTTTCATGCCCAGAAAAGGAACTATTCTTCAAAAAATCCCTTTAGCTTAAATAAAATATTGACTTGCTGGGGTCTTAAAGCTTTCAGAAACAACTGGTCCCTGAGAATTTGTGGGAGGAGGTAGAAATGCCTGGGAGAACCTTCACTGTCCAGTCTTGGTCCTTATCCTCTGATGACTTGCTGTGGGACATGGGAGTGCAGAGGCAGACCCTGCACAAGTTGAGTAGAGACCAAGGTTGGAGCAGGTTAGGTATGAGAGCCAGGGAGGAATTTGTCCATGGGGTTTATGTAGTAGGGAACAGAAAGTCAGCTAGGCAGTCGTATCTTTTTGGAGTTAGCTTTTAGCTTTACAGAGCTCATGAGCAGCCTCCAAGCCGTGGTTGGAAAAGTCTGGGCAGGGAAGGTATGGAGAAGCCTTAACAGATGTAGCTGGCACCAGGTCATCTACTGTCCTTGCTGAGAGTGTGTCTTCAGCCCACAAGGTATCATCTTGAGTATCCTTGCCTGTGTGTTGTCCAGGGTTCAGGGCTCCATTTTACAACAGGGCTGCTTGCTTCTATTCCTGATAACAAGAGAGAACAGTGAATTGTTTATATTTTGTGAGTTTTTAACCTTTTCCCTTGAGGAAGAGTGGGAAGAGAGGCATTCCTGTGTTTATTGACTGTCTGCTGTGCTGTGTATGCTTGTTATTGAAGACAAAGGCGGAGAATTCATCTTGTCTCTCAGTATGACCTGAACAGCCTAGTTGGCACAACTTCTCATTTCGTTGTGCTTCATCTTCACAGTGACAGCATCTAGGTTGACTGCTCAGAGTGTCTGAATCATTGTCAGCTGCTGTAAATCTGTAGTTCTTTGAGGTCTCCAGAAAAGTATTTCTTGAGTAGTACAACTTTCTCTTTTAGCTTTCTGAGTCTCGGATGAATCAATAACCGATGTATGTGGTAGAAATGTATGACTCTCTGTGCCCTCAGAACTGGTTTTAATGTCATTGCTTTGCTGTGAAGTCCTTGTGTTTCCTAGCCCTGTGATTCTCTGGTGAAGATAAAGGCTCCTTTGGGGACCTGATCTAGGCTGGAGGGTCTATGACAGCTGAAGATGATTCAGAGGCATTCTGGAGACAGCCAAAAACAACTCTTGCCAAGAAGTACAGCTCACTGGCTGTATTTACTTTTTTTTTTTTCTTCTCCTTTCACCCATCTGCAGTTCCCACAAGCTCTATCTGCTCCTCTCCCTTCAGCCCCTCTTGCTAATAGTTACATCACTGCTTGGCATTATTTTTCCTTGTGCCACCTCTCATCCCAGACACTGTCTGTTCTGCCTTTTGCATCATGAGCTTAGCTAAAACTGCCCTTCCAAAAGTTCTGAGGGCTGTCCTCCCCCTAAGTTGCAGAATAAGGTCTTTCCTTGTTCCTTGCTCTCTCTAGCTTTGTTTCTTTCTTTTTGGTCTCATATTCTCTTGAAGTTCTTTGCAAACGGGTACAAGGGTCCAGGGCAACCTAATAGCAGCCTGCTAGGACCTGCAAGGAGGTTATGAAAAAGGCAAGGCTGCTCTTTGCAGTGGGGACTGGAGGACAAGAGATAATGGAGATAAGTTGAAACAAGGTAAGTTCTAAGTGGATATAGGGGAGGGCGAGGATTAATAAACAAATCACTAAGAGATCAATCAATTAGAAAAGATTGCTGAGAGAGGATGTGCACTCTTCATCCTTGAAACCTTAGAGGTTTTCAAGACCCATTTAGAGAAAGCCTTGAGCAACCTGGTTTGGCCTTCTCACTGACCTGCTTTGAACAGAAAACTGGACTAGCCACCTCCTGAGGTCCCTTCCAGTCTACGTTATTCTGTCCTTCTAAGTTTATTCTTGACTTCCTTCTCATTTTCCTCCCCATCAGTCTCAACCCCAAGACTATCTTGATGATTTGTCTCTCCAGTTCACATTCAGTTCAACATCTCTCCCTAGAACCTACGTTTTTCTACACAACTTAAAATCTCAGCCTTTCCTATTTAAGACTGTCTGTTAATGTCCAGCTTTCAAACTTGGTTTAGTTGAAATGTAATTAATCCCACTCTGCTCCCCTCAAGTACATCCCCTTGATTTCTAAACTATCATGGATTTTGCTACTGTTCTGCCTGTTCCAAATTTTCTTTGCAATCCTGCCATTTGTTTTTCTGGTATCAAAGAGGATCTGAAAAATCTCAGTCATGTAGGCCATTTTAGCTGTGTCTGCCTGAGTTTGTAGAGTGCCAAACACTCTACATTTCCTGTAGAGAAAAATGCTCAAAAATTTCCTGTAGATTTTGGAAGATACTGAAATCACACTGATTTCACTCTTAAAATGCCAGGACTTCACTGCTTTTAAAAGCATGGAAAAATAGGTGTCATTTTGGGTTGATGTTCAAGAAAACTTGATGGAGCTGAAAAGAGGTGTGTTTGAGGCCACCTTCTATAAAAGAGGCAGCCTGGCAAATCCAGCCTTAAAATTTGATTCCAAAATTACTTGCTAATGATATAACAGATTGCATTGTCTTCAAGCAAATATTTGCTCTACATTATACAATTTTAAATACTTCTGAATGCAGCTGCAGGAATGATGTCCAGTTGAATAACATTCCTGTTGCTAAGAATTAACACAAATAAGTGTAATTATTTATCTTGGATGCCTGAAAAAAAATCTCTGACATTTCTTGCACAACATTTGTTTGAGTCTGACTCACAACGCAGACTCTTATAATTAGCTCACTAACTCCATTAATTAGGATGACACTTAATTGGAGCTATAAAAAGCTACTGTGACATGTCTGTTTTTAATCAATTACCACATGCTTCAGTCTGCTTCATGACTGCTGCAGTGATTGTTAATGACTTTTTATTACTGGGAGGCTCAGTGCATGAACTTAGTAGGTACAACAGTGAGTCTAGAGTCCATATGGATATGTTGTTGGTACTTTCTCCTTCTCCACTTCCTTGGGAGGGGAAGCAGGTAATTCCCTGGCAAGAAGTGTGGTGGGTGTTCTGAGAGTAGCTGCAGTTCAAATGTGTCCCTCGAATCTGTGCATTAAGGGCTGAGTGCAGTCCCAGCAGTGTCTTGGACAACATGCTCTTTATTTTATCTCCTGACTGTAAAAATAGAGTACAGGTAGCAACAAAAGAACAGGTTTTACACTCATCTGGTGTAGGGTGTCATCAGGTGAAATTCTTGGTCCTCCTTTTACAAGTAAGCTAAGATAATCCATTCTGTTTGTCTTGAATCCAGTGTACAATCCCTTTTCCTTCTCTGACTGTCTTCTTATCCCTATTCAAAGCAGCACCAGGTGCTGTAGGATCCATGTCAGAAGATCTCAGTATCCAGGCTGCAGCTCAGCTTTGTGCATGTGCCCAGACAAAACCATCAGAGCTGCAGGGGGTTAAACTGGGGCTTGTGAGTTACAATAGGGCTGTTGTAACCCTATGCCCTCGTGTTCCCCCTCTATCATAGTAGCCACATTCATGGGGGCTCTGAGTTCTTTTTTTACTTTGAGTGAAGCAAGCAGAAAGCCTGTGGGCAGTCTATTACTGCAGCCCAGCTGACCATCAGTGGCTTACAACACCATGGCTAACTTGAAAGGAAAAGGGACCTGGGAGTCCTGGTGGGCAGCAAGCTCAACGTGAGTGAACAGTGCGCTGCAGCAGCAAAGAAAACTGGCAGGATGCTGGGCTGCATCGATAAGGGGATCACCAGCAGAGATAAAGAAGTCATCATCCCCCTCTACTTAATGCTTGTCAGGCCACATCTGGAATGCTGTCTTCATTTCTGGTCCCCACTATACAAAAAAAAGATGTGGGCAGGCTTCATAGTTTCCAGAAAAGGGTCACAAAGATGATCAAGGGTCTAGGAACCCTTGCTGTACAAGGAAAGGATGGGAGAATTGAATTTGTTCAGTCTGGAGAAAAGAAGGAGGAGACCTCACCCCCGTGTTCCAGGATTTAACAGATGGCTACCAAGTAGATGGAGACTTTCTTTTTTCAAGGAGCCACATAGAAAAGACAAGGGGTAATAGGTACAAGTTATTCCTGGGGAGATTGCGATTGGACACTCAAAGAAAATTTTTCACTATGGAAACAGTTGAACGTTGGAATAATTTTCCTGGGGAAGTGGTGGATTCCCCAACACTGGACAATTTTAAGGCTCAGCTTGACAAGGTACTGAGCCATCTCATCTAAACAGTCTTTCTACCTAGAAAGGTGGGACCAGATGATCCTTGAGATCCCTCCTAACCTGTCATTCTGTGATTCTGTGATTATATGATTGATTTCTTACCAGACCATGAACGTGCCTTGTGTTCAGGCTGCAACTCCTGCTTCTTGGGGAGCCTCTGTACCCCAATAATTTGCTTCAATATGAGATGTTAAGGCAGACAGCTTCATCCCTGTTTTCTCCCATAGATTTCCTGAAAATAGATGCACAAATCCAATTGTGTGTGCCCTTAATTTCCTCAGGGGTTGGAAGTTTTAAATATCTCCACCCAAAGTTTGAAATATGGCCTGAATCACGACTCTCTCTGTGCAATAATGCACCTACTGATGTGTTTCTGGATGTGATTTATATTTGCAGAGTTGGTAGAACTGATGTCCGTCTGAAAAATTATTTTAAAAAATTAAAATCCTCTTTAAACCTTTTGTAATGCAGTTTGTGGAGAACGTGGGTTTTTTCCATGCTGAAAGGAAAAAGATGTAACACAATTGCTCCCCCCGCCCCATGTTGATAATGTGTTTTTATGGCTTAGAAGTAGGAGTCACTGGGATGATTAAACTTTGAAAAAGATCTTTACTCATTTTGTTGTTTGGGTTTTTTTTTTTTAAATCTTTAAAACATTTTATATCACTCTTTTGTAGAAGATGTCTGTTTGCTAGAGCATGGGAAATGATTATTTGAATAAATGCTTAACTACTCTAGTGACTTTCATCAGCACAGCTTGAGTTATCATTGCTAATCCGTTGTTTTATTGACTTTAATTAGAAATAATAATATCAAAACTAGGACAAAACAAGACTCCACTGAGAATAAAGTACAACAGAGTCACATAAAAGGGCGGAGGACCCAGTCTGCTGGGATCTCTGAGCTGGGAGCAGAAGACATTGTGTAACTCTGAGTAACTTGTTTCCTTTTTGTCTCAATTTTCCCTTCTTCTGCCATCTGTAAATAACAATACAATGTCTAGGTGTGCTGTGAGGATTAATAAAATGCAGGGTGCTTTGCCAGATAATTAGAGGATATGGATCACACTGCTGTTAATTACTCAAGTTTGCCTGGATCCTTTTCAAGCAGAGATGGAGGACCTGGTGAGGATCCTTGTTCTATCATCATCTTTTCTTGCTGCTGAAGCCAGAGCAGAGAACGTGGCAGGGGGAGAGTCAGTCCCAGAGTGTGGCAGGAGGGTGCATCATAGGGCACTGTCCTTTCGAGGGAAACTGCTGTGTTGCTTCAGTCTCACTGGCTGAGGGGGGAAGTTTGGCACTTCCCAGGCCCTGTCTGGGAACTTAGCTTTTTTTTTTAAAAAAAAAAAAAAAAAAAATCTTTATTTTTGGCTGTGTACAAAAGGAAGTACAGTCCCATCTCGTTGCAGCATGAATTGAAACCTTACCACTAAGCACACCAGCTCTGCTGCCCAGGCATAAGCCTCACATACTGCTATAAAAGCCCCTGTCAAGATGCAGATTTTTCTTACCTGTGCTTCTTCAGAGAGCAGGAAGAAGTCGCACGTTCTATGAGGAATCTTTTAAAACTTCTATTTGCCTTTTTTTCTGGATAAGTTTAGTCCCCCTCACCACCCTTTCAACAGAAACATGTACATTTTCATTGTGTAAAATACTAACCACCAAACAATAGTCATGGTAGTATTTTTACATTGAGGTTTTAACATGGGTATTTCTGTCTAAGTTTGAGGTTTCATTTTAAGTCTATCCAGCTTAAGGATTTAAAATATTTTCCCACTTCTCTAAACTGCTGGGGACCTGTACGTCACTAGCATCGTTAGGAGCCCTGAGTCTCCCAGCTCCTCTAAAAACTAGACCCTCGAGGCATTGGATCAGTATGTTTGAATCATTGAGTGTGGTTTCTTGCTAGAACATCTTACAACATAGAATTTTCAGCATCCCTGAACAATCCCCATCGTGCTTGGGTCAAACATTGCAGCCAGCTGGTGTCTCCTAGCAGCTCAGCAAAGTCATCTGCTTATTTCATTGGAGCAGGCAGGTCCTCCATACTCAAAATGAATATGGTCATGCTGGAACAGAGTGGAATTAAATTGGATGGCTCGCTTTATTAAAGGACAGTGTGGCTGACAAAGCGAAGCTCCTGGGCTTTAGGGTCACCTTGTTCTTCTTTCTTCCTCTGCTGACATAATGTATTGTTTTGTCCTTGGGTTAGAAGCTATTATTTCCAGAAATTCTTGTAGTCTAGATTTTAGGGGAGTTGGGGGGGGGGATGTTGGTGGGTGATAGCATGGGGAGGCATACTGTGGTGAAGGATCATGCATTCTGTTCATGGCCCAGGATAGGATTTGGCATAAATCACAGCAGACCTTGTCAGAGTAGTTGCTGTATTTGTGTTTGTGCAGACACCTGTAGTATTTTGGGGTGAGAATGAAGGCACCCCACAAAAGAATAGCTGTGTGTGCTGCTATGGTTTAGGGCTTAGCCCTGAGTAACAATAACCAGCTTCTGCCTCCAGCTGTGTCACTTCCTTGTGGTATGACCTTGGCAGGGCCTGTGAGCTGACTGTGCAGGGATTGCATCTTCTTGATTAATAGCCTTGCTCAGAGTTATATCCCCTTGGTTCAATAGCACAAATAAGTCTTTATTACCCTGGTAGCAACGTGGAGTCCTGGCTCAGAAAAGGAGCACAATCCATTCCTGGCTTGGGAACCATTGGCACAATTAATTATATTTGGATTGCAGTGTAAAAATTGCCAGTAAGGCAGAGATGCCCAGGCCTACAAACATTATGTGAGTTTAATTAAAAGGATGATTTTAAGCAGCTTTGGGCACAGATAATTTATACTTTTCTATTGGTTTCTATCACTGCCTCAATAATGAATTGTCAAGGAGGTGAAATGAAATGAGCTTTCATTCTGTGTGGTATAAAGCTCTCAAAGAGAGAGAGGGGGAACTGCTTCTGAAGAGAGTGTTAGTAGCGTGCAAAATAAGGGTGAAAAGGGGAAAGTTTCTTCCTGGATGTTAATAGGGTGGAGATCACAAACACAGCCTGTGCAAGGATGAACCTCCTCCAAGCTGTAGTCCATGTGGGAGGACAGCTGTGCTCCAGCAATGCATCCAGACACTGCTGTTTGCTTCCAAAGGGACTCTTGTGAGCCTGGACCTCGGAGGTGGCAGAGCTGTTTGCTGAGCTAGGGCAGGAGAGCTCAGCATTTTGCAGTGTTCCAGTGTGTTGGAGAGAGCACTGTGACTATTCTCTTGGCCTCCATATTGAGCTCTCAAATTTTCCCAGAGAACTGGACAGAGCAAAATACAATCCCAGAAAAGGAGCAGTTAATTAAGCAATTCTGTGCCTTCTTCTGGTGTTGACCCTGACGGACCCTGTGAACTGCATAAATGCTCTTGGGATTGCTGTCCAGAGCTCTGATCTGCGTGAAGCTAACTGCAAAGGGACTCATTTCAAAGCCTCTCTTGTGTTCTTTGGTAGCACGTACAAGGAGAGTCTTGCAGACATTACTGCTCTGCCTGTAATGGCTAAGGAAAAGGACTTGACAGATTATTGGGCTTGCCTTTGCTTTTCTCCCCCCTCCTTTGTCTGTGCTTTTGTCAGAAATGCAGAATTAGCACTACTAATTTTACTTTTTTTTTAAGACTCTTGGGTGCCCACAACCCCAACTGACCTAGGCAGTTTTGGGGACTTACAGCTTTCAAGTTATTTTTAAATGCTGGAAGTCTTGCAGAGGTCTGAGAATGTTAAATGATTGATTATTTGCATTGTAGAGCATAGGAGTCACAGCCCTGGACTGAGGCTCCATTGTGCTAGGTGCTGAATGCACACAGAACAAAATGACTGGTTTTGCTCTTGGTGCCATGAAATGGGAGCAGAGTCAGCTTCAGCTCCCATCCCTTTTTTTTTTTAATATATTTATACATGCTCAATGTGAAACATTAGTGTATCAAATCCCAGATATATATTTTTAAATAGCAGATGAAGCACAATAAAGGTCAGATTTGTACAGTGTGCTTTTGCTTAATGTCTTAAATGGCAGAGCACAGTAAACAGTGTATGAATGCCTAGATGAAAAATAATTGTTCACGCTTGGAGTTGATAACAGTGGCTATGTGTATTTTTAGCTGTGTTTCTCTGGTCTGTCCAGGCCTCTGATCAGGCTGCATTGCTGTTACCGGATGACTTGCATTCACTGTGCTCCTTTGATCACTTTGCCAGCACGACATCTGGCTAGTTTCCCTTTGCCAGGGTCCTGAGATTGTGGTGAAGTTCTCACAGTTATTTGAATCTATCTTTTCCTTTTACAATTAGCCTGAGAAATTAATGATTCTCCCTGCTCTGCAGATGTGGGTTTATCCTGGGTTTGAGTTTTGGGTTGCTTTTTTTGTTTTTTAATTCTAAGGGGCAGGCAGGCAAATTTACCCCTACACCAGTGATGTTACATTCTCTATGGGCTGTCACCAAGCCCTTATCCCTTTTGTTGTTGCGCAGCTTGGGACAGTACCTGAAGCTTATAGCAACCTTCCAATACCTGAAAGGGGCCTGAAAAAGGCTGGGGAAGACCTGTTCACAGGATCTTGTAAGGATAGGACAAGTGGTAATGGTTTTAAGCTAGAAAAGGGTAGGTTGAGGTTGGACATTAGGAAAAAGTTCTTTAATATGAGGGTGGTGGATCACTGGAACAGCTCACCTAGAGAGGCAGTGGAGGCATCATCCCTGGAGATACTCAAGTTCAGGCTTGATGGGGCTCTGGGCAATCTGTTCTAGAACAAACTCAGAGATGTTCCTGCTTGGGGAGTTGGACTAGATGACCTTCAGAGGTCCCTTCCAACCTGAGACATTCTATGATTCTTTGATTCTACAATTTTAAGTTGCAGTGCTGATGTTTCATTGTGAAAACATAGGTGGTATTTGGTGTACAAGTTTTAGAAGATTGGTCCCAGCAGGATGCCTCGAGCTGAGAAAAGACTGAAATTGGTTCTTGTGGGAGTTGTTCTGCACTTGTCCTCCCCAAAAGCTCTAACTGAGGCACAAATAGGCTTCATTCTTGTAGCACAAAATCAATTTGTGACTATGAAGTATTTGACCATGGTTGACATCTTCTTACATTTTTAAAATTATTTTTAGGTATCTTGCAGCCAGTGAGCCCCTTGGAAGATAAGTTTCTAGTCATTGTACTTGTGCTGTTATTGAGTAGGAAATATGTACAGTTCCAGTTGCTCATAGTGGCCTGGATTTGCTGGAGACTGTCATCTGCCACAATAATCTACGCTAAGTGAAGTCTCAGGCTGCTGCTCTGAGGGACAGGATCTCCTGCTAGCCAGCTGGTGTCAGACTTAAGTGTTACTTCTTGAAGACATTCATGCCAGAGAGAAATTAGAGAGACCTGCACATCAAGCCCATCAGTCCTGTGAGGGTACTTCAGCAATTGCAAACTTTTCAAACTGTTTTTGTCTTGAGGCTCGTCCTGGCCCAGTCACAATCTGAACTTGTGACTGAACTGATTTCTTTAGGGAAAATTCTTTCTTAAGGAGCCCCAGATTGAAATATTTTAGCAAAAGCCTGAAACACAGACACAGGTAGCACAAGAACCTACATCTCCTGTTTCCCCCTGCAGGCCAGGCTCTATGGCCTGGCAAGTAAAAGTTTTTGACCTTAAACATTGAGCAATTTTGGCCAAGTGACTCATTGTTTCAGATTTGTTGTTTGTATCGCTATAGCAGTTGAGGCTCTTAAGCTTTGGATCCAAGACCTTGTTGTGCCAGGTGGTGTAGGAGCATGGGAGAAAAATAAAAACCAAAAAGGCCTGTGAAGAAGAACATGTGTCTCTCTATAACCAAGACAACAGATGGCTACAGATGGGGGAGCACAAGGAAGTGATGAGATAATACTGACCTGTGCAGTGAGTAATAGTCTTGGTACATCACTTATCTAAACATTGCTGAGGTTTTATAGATGCTGTAGCAAAGGGCAGTTTGAAGGAGTATGCTCAGCTGATGGCAGAAGTTTACAGTAACGTTGCATCAAGCAAGAAAGGCAGCATAGGAAAAGAAGCATCCTGAAAATCATGTTGGAGGAGAGGTGTTTGCTGTAAAATCTGCAGTGGTCAGTATGAGAGATTGCAGGTATGGGAGCAAAGCAGAGGCAGAAAGTGTATTTATTGGAGCAGAGAACACAGAGCCAGTGGGGAGAAGAGCCTACAAGCAGGCTACATATTCAGAGTCTTGACCTGGAACTTTCTTCTGGTGTATTTACTACTAGGAACTCAAGGAACAAGAACATGCTGTTTCTTTGGATCGTAACCTTTAACCATCATGTGGCATGAGGGAACAGATGAGTGAAACAGAATGTGTGTGTTCCTTTATTCACAGCGCAGATGCCTCCATTAGAGGCAAAGGAAGAACGCTGCTTTATGAGTGTTGTTTATTTAAACTTCAGTTTAACAAAATTAGCCTGTGCAGAAACTTCAGTGAACATCCTCTTTAAGTTGAAAGCTTGCAGAGCAAGATGCAAGTCAAATGCCAACCCCAGCAATTAGCACGCATCCTTTCATGAGTGTTAAACTGTGTCTCATCTCTACTGGTCAGGTTCTTTCCCCTACATTCTGTCTACAGCTAAAAATAATGTCAAGTTAAAAATGTACCATTGACAGCAGCTGCCCAGTCCATGGTTTTCCTGAACCAGCTCACTCCCTCCCCAGTCATGGTTTGCTTCCCATGCTGCATGGGAGGAAACAGCCATCATGGCAACTGCTCCGGAATCTCTCACTGGCTTTGAGGATGTCCAGGAGCCCAACTGTTCATAGCCCAGAGTGTAAAAGATACTGCTTTTGAAAGCATGTTGCTGTTTGATGGGAAGGTTTCTGATGAAGGAAGTGGAGAATCAAGCTTTTGTATCCTCTGTAGCATGGCATGATGTGCCTGCAGAACAGGAGAGGATGTATTCAGACTGCCCAGAAGGTTAATGGAAAAATAGCTTCATAGGAAATGCATTAGTTGCTTCAATATAAAATGATATCCCAGATGTGATCTCTGCAGTAGGGAGCTCTTTTAACATTTTCAACTGTGTGGAAGGAGCCCGGTTCATTCAGAGGCTCTTTCAGCGATAAACTTTGGTCTTGCCACTAGAGGGGGACTGCAAGCTGTGCTCAGTACATCCATCCCTCTGGGCTTCACCAGTCCCTTTTTAGTGTCATCACCAGCCCAGCAACTCCTGCAGCAGGACACTCTCTGCTCTGCTGGGCTCTGGGGTGTCACAGCACCCATAAAGGTCAGACCTTAGAGCCAAACAAATGTGAAGGGATATGAACAAGGGGAACCTGACGGGTACGTACACCATCTGGGTGCTTCTCCAGTAATGTTTTGCAGAATGTCATTTAAATTCCTACACAGCTACAAAAAGTGTCCTGAGCATGAATGGTGTTCACTGAAAGCTGAATAGGGTTTGTACAACCTCACTGAGTCTTGGTGAGGTGTGAATAACCCTTCTTTATGCCCTGCTGAAGCTGTGTAGATAGCAGCATATCCAACAGAGCCATTAAACTGGTTAAAGAGGGAATGGAAACATGGGTACTCCCCGATCCTGGGAGAAAGTGAGTTTGTGGGTGGGGCTTCCAATATAACACACTCACTTGCATGCTGATCCTGACCTCCCTGTTTCTTGTTGCCTTGCAGGGCTTTTACCCACGTGTTCACCTTTGGCCCAACGTTTCGAGCTGAGAACTCTCAGAGTCGCCGGCACCTGGCGGAGTTTTATATGGTGGAGGCTGAGCTGTCCTTCACTGAAAGCCTCCAAGACATCATGCAGGTGGGCACTCCAGATGTCTGTGCAGAACTGGTTCCAGAGCTTTCTCCCTGAGCTGTGCTCCCTGGCCGCAACTGAGGTAGCAGCTCCTCTCACCTTGCGTGGGCTGGGCAGAGATTGCACAGAGACTTCCGAAGGATCAGGGTTTGCTCAGCAGACATAAGGCCATAGAGGATTTATAAGGGAAGACAGAGGGGAGAACACAGCCCCCATCTGAATGGGAGGCTGCACAGTTGCTGTATTGTCAGGAAATGTGTAAATGTGCTTGACTGGTGTTATTAAAAGTGGCACTCACCCCTTCAAAACCTGCAGCATCTCTCCAGGGAATCTGAGCAGTATTTATGCAGCGTGTCTCTTGGTGTGCTTTGTAAAGAGGTCCTTGAAACCTGATTTAAAATCTTGACTAGAAACAATAGTTCCTGGCATACACTGTTCACTGTGGCTTTGTCAGAAAATGGAAATCCTTAGTCAGCTGGCTTGTGATTTTTAAGCATTGACCTCTTGTTGCAGTTTAACCACATCTCTGGATGCTAATGCATCTAACTAACCTCAGCATACTCCTGCTTATGTCCAGTAGGTCTGGAGTAAATATCCACATGCACTGTCATGTATCAGATAAGCTCTTTGGAAAGCTATTGGATAAACAGCCTTAAAAAGATTGAGGCACTGGCTACAGTTGTATAAAGTAACATCCAGGTGGTGGTTTCTTCAGCCTGGATCATAGATAGACAGTCTGCTGAGTCAGTATAGCCTGACAGCAGAACAGACATGCTCTCTCTTGTGTGTGCTGCTTCTGCATCTTGGATGTCTGGATGGCACTGGGCTGTGTGGACTGACCTGTTGGGAATCTCTGTGCTCCATCGTCAACAGTATCCCACACTTTCTTTTCTCTATCCTTTTCTCCAAAACATTTTTTCGTATTCTTAGAGCATAGCACATAGATACATTTAGGCCTCAGTTAATGAGCCCCTGTCTCTCAAGGTAGTCAGAAGCTGACTGAAGCCTTCACTGCTTTTATCTAGCATAACAAGCAGGATCTTCTGTTAAGTGGTGTTTGAGCCCTTGAACACAACATGAACTTATCTGTACTCTTGTGCTAAGAACCCTCATTTCTTGGCTTTTGAAGTACAGACAGTCAGTTCAGACAATTCAGAAAATTAGATTTGAGAATGTTCTGGCATGTGTAGGACTTCTCTTTGTAGGAAAAGGAGGAACTTCCCCCCTTGGCTTAGCTTCTGTTGTTTATAAACATCTTGCGAAGTCTCAGCTTGTGCTCTCCTCTTTCACTTCTTCCCTGAAGTCTTTAACAAGCATCTTTCCCTGTAACAGAAACTCTCCTCTCAGCCATCATTTTGCATTCCTCATAGTGAGTCTACATTGCAACATACTTACTTTTGTGATGCTCTCATTTGCCAAAGTGGAGTTCCCATTTTGTTTTTTTTTAAATCCTTGGGCAATCTCTCTCTATAAAAAAAAAACCCAAAACCAAAACCTGACAGCTGCTCTAAATAATAAGTTAAGTTTCTTTTTCCCCACATAACTGACCCAAATTAAGTGTTCTGTCATGTATCTGCCTGATGGGCAGTTTCTGTTTGTCATCATCTGCAAGTTCTTTGTTTGGTACAGAATGCCCAGTTGAAAGCCCTGGGGGCTCTTGGCCAGGGTTAGCATCTGAACTTTGTCCTCACATAAAGAACTGGATTGTTTTACATTTATTTTTAAAATTGTTATTCAACATTTGGACTGAATACCTCTAACTTCAACATGTTAGTGTGCTGGGAATGCTCAGCTTCTTCAGGGACATCAAGTATTTGCTTATACACCATTAAGGAGAGCCTTGCTACAAAGATGTGCATTTGCCGTTCACTGATGAGGGTTGAGATCTTTCTCTCAGCCAAAGCTCCAAAAGAAGCATAGCTTTCCTTACAAAATAAAAGGAAAAAGAATATTGAATAAAAAAGTTACATGTAGTTGGGAGCAAAGGGCCTGAATTCTTAGAGCAACAGCTCTTTTTTCCCACCTGTAATCGCACAGAGTAACGCTCAGTTATTCATGAGTTAGTACCACAGTTCTTGTGAAGTCTTGTGTTTTGATCATGTAATGTGAATTCTTTTTCTGTGCCAAAACGTATTTTAGTGCCACAAAGAACCTTGAAGTCTCTCAATACTGGTTTCACAATACTTTCTGTGGAAAGTCCCATGTGCTTAGTGCAGTGCTGGCTGGGTGCTTGTATCACCACTTCAGTGCTCAGGGTGTACAGAAGTGTATCTAACAAGAGGCCTCTGAGGCCTCTTTCCAGAAGAGTCTAGTCAGAGGTTACGTTGCCCCAAGGCACTCTTCCTCCAAACTAGATGAGAAAAAGGAGGAGTTAGGTCTTGTAAGATAGTAGAAGAGGTCTAATATGTATGGAAGTTTCTTGGACTCACTAGAGCCATTGCCCCTTCAGTCCCTAAATTGGAGGTCAGAGGTGTGCAGTCTCATCTGCCCTCTGAGATGCTTGCTGCCACCCTGCCCCTTCACTGCTGTCATGTAGCCATATTTGTAGGTCATTATCATCTACTTTCTGTTCCACTGTCTTGATAGTGCAGTGGATTTAAATGATCCCACTTCACTCATGATACTGATGGGCTCTCAAAAAGGCCATATGGTGTGGTCATTATTGAATTTCATTAAATGCACATTAAAAAAGGCTATAAAGTTAGGAAATGCCAGAAGGACATTTTCCTGAGGGCATTTTGAGGAGTTTATGCATAGTGTTAGTCTTCCTTAACAAGATTGCATCCTGGCACCTCTGTTTCTTTAAGAGATGGAGAATACAATTTATCACACAGTATTTGAGCTCTGTGCTGAGGGCAGAAGTATTGTCTTCTGCTGTTTATGTACTTCAGCAAAATTAATTTGCTGTCATTACAGCCCAGTGCCTTGGAGCATTATTACCTCTGTTTTGCAGAAGGGAATTCAGGCATGAAATGAAATGAAATCAACAGTAGCACTGATTTTGGGTGCCAGTTTAGGGACCTTACATCTGAAATGTGGGTGTGGTTTGATTTCCAGGATAGTTTTCACTCAGTGAAAGTGAAAGACTTACTGTCTTCAGTGCCAAGGATAAGACAGTTGGGCAAATCTGACTGCGGTTGCAAGGGAATGAACACTGGTAATCAAATGGGAACAGTTTGTTCCAAGTGTCATGCAGTGTGGGGACACTGGAGTAATCTTCAGGGCTATAGGTTCTGTCTCTGAATTGGCAT
This sequence comes from Apus apus, assembly GCF_020740795.1. NCBI lineage: Eukaryota > Metazoa > Chordata > Aves > Apodiformes > Apodidae > Apus > Apus apus. The sequence goes on along the minus strand of NC_067282.1, from coordinate 3,937,196 downwards.
CCAGCTGCCACAGCTGAGGCTCTTTCTGTTTCCTGACTTCATCAGCATTTATTGTTCAGCTTTGATGGTCAGTGAAGCAGCAATGTAACAGACAAGAGAATCATAGAGTGTATTTGGTTGGAAGGGACCTCTAAAGGTCATCTAGTCCAACCCCCTACAATAAGTAGGGACATCTCCAACTAGATCAGGTTGCTCAGAGCCCCATTCAAGCCTGACCTTGAATGTCTCCAGGGATGGGGCCTCCACCACCTCTCTAGGCAACCTGTTCCAGTCATTCAGCACCCTCAAAGTAAAGAACTTTTTCCTAATGTCCAACCTCAATTTACCCTTTTGTAGCTTGAAACCATCACCCCTTGGTGATGGCACATGATTATGTGCCCTTGTGAACAGTTCTTCCCCAGCCTTCTTTCACAACAGCATGTCTCCAGAGTTGGGCCTGAGCTGTTGGTTATATTGCTGAGGGAGGAGACTTTATGACCAAGATCAGATGTGAATCTCCCCTCTGTGTGTGAGCAAGCATGAAGGCAAGAAATAATGGTCCACTTGGTGAATGTTTCATGCACAAATACCCTGTGATCTACGCTGCATCCATATGCATAAGCCAGGTAAATGCAAAAGCACAATTCCTACTGGCAGTTCTTGTGACTTTTCTGGAAGTGTCTCATGTAATAAAGATGCTGATTTGAACCTTCCTTGTAGAGCACAGCACCTTCAGTTGCTGCTGCTGACATTTAGCACTGCTTTATTGGTGATTTCCTCTTTCAGCTCTGGTGATAATTTTGTTTGGGAAGAAGATACGTTGTGGTATCAAACGATCTGAGTTGAAATTAAACAGTACAGTTGGGAGCTGCTGCTTATCAAAATGGGAGAGTTAACCATTCAGTTCCACAGCAACACTGGGGAAGGATAGAACTGATAGTGCTGAACTTTTGACTCTGTCCTCCTTGCCTACCTTCCTACCAGCAAAATTTTTACATTTCCATTATGAAACAACCAAATTAATGGGCTTTTGGACACTAAGCCCCATCACTGAGATGAGCTACTTGCAGTGATTCCCATGGCTTTTTCCCTGTTTAAGTCTCCTATCAAACATGTTTCTTACAGAATTCATTCACACCAATCACTTGACCTGTATCTCCAGCTCATACCTTCCCTCAAATCAGCAAGCCAGTGGTTATGCTTCTCCACTAATTTTTTTATATAGCCTACTTTCTAGTCCTTCTATATATTATTTGCTTGAAGCCACAACTTCTGAGTTGAAGAACTTTCTTTTTCTTCCCTTCTCTTTATTCCCTCCACCGTTTGTGCCTGGTAGATATTTAACATAAACAAGAACAGTGAGGAGACCAATGCATGACCCACGTGTCTGTCTTTTTTGCCAGGATAAAACCTCAGTCTGAAACCTGGAAATACTTCTCAGTTTGTTTTTCCCATACCACCCACATCTTTTTTCCACAAGAGGAAGCTGCTTATGTTGAGTGCTGTGGGAACCTAATTGTTACTTTATCGCACAGTGAGGGAAAAAAGTGCTAATTAAACAACATGCTTTTCTGAATCCAGATGATACTTTCATTTTCTGGAAAGAGGAAGCTTAATGTAAAATCCCTTCGTCTCTGCCTGGTGAAACCAGATGAATTGCCAAGAAGTTTTCTAATTTCATTTGCATAAGCCTTTCTCTGTCTACTTTGAAGAAAGTTCAAAGCTCCTCTTTGGTTATTTGCCACTCTGCAGCAGGAATACTAGCTTTTCATTTTCTCTGTTTGAGTACCAGGAGGAGTAAAACTGTTCATCTACATATGACAATGCTGCTCTTTTATTTGGATCTTCCCTTTTTAAACAGGGCTTAAATTGATACAGGAGTCTGAAGGTTGAGTTTGGCTCCAGAGGAGTTCAAACAGCCTGATTTACCAGCTTCTCCATGCTGGTGGGATGCAGATGTTGTTCATAGGCACAGAGCAGTGTTGCAGCAGTTTGGAACAGGTGGTGAAGAATGTTCTTCTAAAGATCAGAGTTGAAACAACATGCATGAAATCTCATCTTGTCCATTTCAGCAGCCCAGCTTCTTCTTTTCTGTGCCTTTAGTTCCTCTTGCCCTGCAAGGTCTGGCAGCAAGCTCCTTCTTTCTCAGATTTGCTGACTGAACCTCAGGTTCATCTTTTCACAGTTGGTCTCCCCTGGTCTTTGTGGTGTCAAGGGACTGCTACTTGCCATGGTGGTGTTGGTGGATACTTCTCTCAACACTGCAGTTAATGAAGCAGTTGTTATGCTTGTAGAGGAAGAAAAAAAAAAAAGGCAGGAATGTGCCAAGACTTCAAGAGGTGTTTTTTGTTGGGAAAACCGGTCCCATCCCAGGCTGAGATGATGTTCAGCCCCAGCTGCATTGCCCTGTTGCGTGCAAAGGAGGTGAGGATGAGGAGGGTGATTCTGAGGAAGAGTTGAGGCTGTCAGTACTCCACAGGTATTGACTACCTGCTTTGTGCAGGCATGGGACTACGAGGAGTCATGGGAACTCTTAATCTGCATGACAGCAAATGTCTTGGATGGTCTGCTTAGCAAAAAGAAAATTACTTTTAAAACTGGTTCATCAAAATGCAGTGGCATCCCATGTGGGTGGTGTTTGCTGGGTTTGGTTTTTTTTAGAACCAAAATAGCATTTTAATTTCTTCTTGGGTGAAGCCCATTTTACTGGATAAGTACATCCAAATTGGATGTTAATGTCATTTAGCTAATCCACATTAGTTTAGGGAAATGAAACCACATCTGTTTTTGGTTTCTCAAACATCCCTGCATTGACGTGTCCTCCACTTCAGCTCTCTCCTTGTCTCTGTACATTTTCTCTTTGCTTTGCTCCTACTGTGCAGTCTCTCTAGCTGGGATCAGTTTGATGGGCTGGCTCTACTCAGAGGACTCTTACTCTCTTCTCCTTTAGTTTTGTCTCTTGTAGCAACAAAGCAGAAAACCTGAATTGCTCATTGCAGGAGAAGTATCTCACTAATAATTAATCTGAGACCAGTCACCATAAATGGTTGTAGTGTGTGTGTTTGTGGCTGACCAGGGCTGTGCTTGAATATGGTAGCTGTGTTTTTTTCACTGGAGATACCTAACTGAAGGTACTGAGGCCATCAGCAGGCAGTGAACCTCTCAACCCAAAAGAGAAATACAGATTCCGTTTCTCTTCAGCTACTGAGCACGCCTGCTAATTAGGAGCCTTAGCAAGCTGGTACCCTCTTAGGCAGTCTTACCATGCAGAAAGGCAGAAGCTCCTTTTGTATCCCTTGGCTGATATGTGCTGTGTTTTATTTATAGTCTGGGACATAATTTTTCACAGACTCCTGTTTTCTCTATTAGGTTATGGAAGATCTTTTCAAGACAGCGACAAATACTGTGCTCTCCAGATGTCCTCGTGATGTTGAGCTTTTTCATAAATACATAGCTCCTGCCCAGAAGGTAATACATTTGACAGGAAAGAATTACAATTCTTTTATGCATTTTGGGGGCTCTTGTGAATAGCGAAAAAGCAGCCTGAGCTTGAGTGATTGTTCAGGCCAACATAGAGGGGACACACAACTTTCTGTAGCAAGTGTGGTAGAACTGTAGCTGTCGTACCATCTAGCAGCCTCTGTATCCTCAGCTCCAAAGATCAGGTACCTTTTCAGGACTGAAAGACCAGGAGTGGATTTTATTCCCTATCTCTGCAGAGTGATCTGGACAAGCTGGATCAATGGGCCGAGGCCAATCATGTGAGGTTCAACAGGCCAAGTGCTGGGTCCTGCACTTGGGCCACAATAAAATGCTACAGGCTGGGGGAAGAGTGGCTGGAGAGTTGCCTAGAGGAAAAGGACCTGGGGTTGCTCATTGACAGCAGCTAAACATGAGCCAGCAGTGTGCCTAGGTGGCCAAGAAAGCCAATGGCATCCTGGCTTGTATCAGAAATAGTGTGAACAACAGGACCAGGGCAGATATTAATCCCCTGTGGTCAGCACTGGTGAGGCTGCACCTCAAATCCTGGGGTTAGTTTGGAGCCCCTCACAACAAGAAGAACATTGAGAAGCTGGAGTGTGTCCAGAGAAGAGCAACCAAGCTGGTGAAGGGCCTGGAGCACAAGTTTTCAGGCTGAAGGAACTGGGTTTGTTTGGCCTGGAGAAAAGGAGGTTGCGGTGAGACCTTCTCACTCCCTACAACTCCCTGAAAGGAGCTCTGAGCAAGGGAGAGGTCGGTCTCTTCTGCCAAGCAACGAGTGATAGGACAAGAGGAAATGACCTCAAGTTGTGCCAGTGGAGGTTTAGTTTGGATGTTAGGAAAAATTTCTTCACTGAAGGGGTTGTCAGGCACCAGAATTGGCTGCCCAAGGAAGTGGTGAAGTCCCCATCCCTGGAGGTGTTTAAAAAACATGTAGTGTTTAGGGACGTGGTTTAGTGGTGGAATTGGCAGTGTGCTGGGTTAACAGTTGGACTTGATGACCTTAAGGGTCTTTTCCAATCTAAATGGCTCTATGATTCTATCTAGAGCGCAATGCAGACCTTCAAATGAAAACTTGGAGGGAGGTAGCTTTTTCTGAGTTTCCTGTGGGCCCCTGAACCTTTAAGATTAGCTTTACATTCTTTTTTTTTTTTTTCTTGTTTTGACCAAGGACAGGTTGGAACAAATACTGAAGAACAAATTTGTGACGTAAGTACTTCTGTTTCAAAACTATCTGGAAGAAGGCTTTTGGGGAAAGAATTACAATTTTGTATATCTTGGTTTTGTTTCCAAACAAAATGTCTTCTGGGTTAGCATAGTGTCTCCAGATGAGCATAAATTGCTGTTCCCTTTGTTTACTAGTTACCTGTTCATGTCTGCATGAGACCAGCATCCAAATAGTAGAATCATAGAATTTGGTTTTGGGTTAGAAGGGACCTAGATCATCATCTAGTTCCAGCCCCCTCTGCAAAGGCAGGGACACCTTCCACTGGACCATGTTGCAAAAAACCCTGTCCAACTAGGCCTTGAACACCTTCAGAGAGGGGACATCCACAGGCTTTTGATTCCCTAGACAAGATGCTCTTTCTGTCAGGATATTAGCCTTCCAGCATGCACCTGTGCAGTGGTTAACTCACTGTCTTGCTTTATTTTGGCTTTGGTGCTCTGCCTTCCTTCACACTTCCACTCCAGTGGCTCCCTTTTTATGAAACAATTTATTTTATATTTCAAAATCCCAATTGAGTTTCTATTCCCAGTTACTTGTGTTTTTCCCCCTTCTCTGTGTGCTAAAGAACACAAAGGTTCTAAGAAGGTTTTGGTTCCTCTTGTTGGCCTCCAAGAATACCTCCTCTTCCTTCTCTTGCCTATGTTTTCAAGTAGGGGTGCTCTCCATTTATCCCAGAGAACACTCTAGGGCTGGTCATCCCAGCACTGGTTTTTCTGCTAAGCAGCTACAGTCACACTTGGGCAACAGGATCATGATAGATCCTCCCCATGCCTCTTGCCTGCATAAGCACCATAGGCAATGTCAGTGAAGTCATTCTGTCCCCATTTCAGTCCTCCTGTGTTTGAACCTAACTGATGGATGAAAATTGGAAGAGGGGGGATTTAGGCTAGACATTAGGAGGAAAATACTTCATGTGCGGGTGGTAAGACACTGGCCCAGGTTTGCCAGGGATGTTATGGAAGCCCCATCCCTGGAGGTGTTCAAGGCCAGGTTTGATGAGGCTTTGAGCAACCTGATCTACTGGGAGGTGTCCTTGCCTATGCAGAGGGGTTGGAACTAGGTGATCTTCAAGGTCCGTTCCAACCCAAACCATTCTATGATTCTATGATATTCCTGAGAGGACAGTTTCACTCAGCTTCTCCCATGATCCAAGGAGAAAGAGTGAGTCAGCCCATCTCTTTCTCTGTCTCTCCAGCTTCTGGCAGATCTGGGGCATTCCTGGTTTACACACACCAGTTACATGCATTGAACCTGTGCCAGTGCTATACCTCATTTGGACCATGGCCTCGCATTACCCAAACACATGGAGCAACATACTCCTTCCTGAGGTATTTCCTCCAGAAGCCTTCCCTGTGTTACTGAAACCTTGAGGAACCTCTAGGGAATTTGGTTTATAATTTGATTTAGCCACTGATATGGACAGATGAAATTACTGTGGTCAGGTGATTGTTTCTTCTCCCTGTCCACAGCATTTGCTTGGTACGTGGAAAACTTGTCAGCAAAAGTACCTTCCATTGGGTCTTGATTTCCGCTTCTCAAGCCTGCAGCAGTTTTCATTGCACTTTTTCTGTTTGCTCTGCCATGATCCTGTTCTTTTGTGCTGGCAGAAGTTACTGGTAGAAGTCAGTGGAAAAGGTGCTCTCAGATCTGTCAGAGGAGCAGAGAAACGTTGCTGCAAACTAATCACGCTTTTTACAAAGTAAAATGAAAACGTTGGACTTGCAAAGCCTTTGCACTCTAGGCTATTACTTATGCTTAACACCATGCTGACCAGTGGAGCCATGTTGCTGGAGCTGTGCCAGTGAGGGTACATTGTTTTCTTAAAAGAAACATGCCCAGATTTCTATGAAGCAACTGCCTGAAGTGCAACATTGCAGTAATGCCAAAGTGTCTTGAGAGCTTAGCACTTCCTGCCATGCACGTAGCTGAAGCACAGGAAAACATAGGATTCTTGCCATATAAAATGGTTTTGGTTTCTGTCCAAAGAAGCATTGCTGGGAAGTCTGACATCACAGCACAAATTGGCTTGGTGGTGGGGAAATGCCTCCTTAATTTTCTGCTGCAGTGCTTTGCCAGAAAACTTTCTTGTTATTCCTTTTGCAGTTATCTGAAAGACTTGGGTTTTTTTTTTGTCTCTTGCAGAATTTCCTACAACGAAGCAGTAGAAATTTTGAAGCAAGCTCCTCAAACTTTCACTTTCAAGCCAGAGGTAGGTAGTTGCCTGGTGGCTTGTACTCCATGCCTGTTCATGCACACAGCCAGCCTGAATTTTGGAGATCTCATTTCTCTCTTTCTGGTACCACCAGAGTTGTTACTTGGCACGGGTTATCTGCCTCCTAGGGTCTTTACTGACTTGTAACCCAGGTATAACTTTTGCCCTTTGAGGCTGAAATGGAAGCAATATGAAGACTGAGTTCTGTAGCAGAAGAAAGTGTAAGGGTTGCAGGGAAGGAAGTGTTGAGTTTGTTGTTGAAGGACCAAAGTTTAGCAAAAGTACTTCTCTTTCCTGTACGTGAGTAGTGCTGAGAGTGCTGTAGATTCAGCAGCACTCATCTAAGGAGGGTTGCTGCAATAGTCCTCAAATAGAGGAATACTACTAGGACAGCACCAAAAGTTGGACAAGGACTAGTAATCTAAAACCATGTTAAAATACCATGTAACTAGATGTAGGTAGAGGGAGTCGCTTGCCTTTCCAAAGAGTAGATGTTGACTGGGAGAAAGAATCACATACTTGTCTTTCTAACACTGTTGGATTATGGTTTCCTGAAAATAGTATTTTATCCAATTTCAAACACACATTTCAGTAGGGAGAGCATTTGTGGTGGTGTTCATCTGATGTGTATATTGATAATCTTTATCTTGTGGAGCTTTGAGGAAAATAAACCTCTGACTGGAGCTTCCTTCGTAGTGGTTGGGTAGCTATATTGTCTCTCTGTACAAGTGGGTGTAGAACCTCAAATCCTGTGTCTCCATTAATTTGATCTGAGACAGCAAACTCAGGATATTTTCAAAGTAGCAGATTCTGCAGGATATATGTTCCCCTCTTTCCCTTCCACTCCCTAGATATTCTTTGCACATCCTATAATGGACTGGAGGTATCTTGTCAAAAGCCACGCATTTATAACATCACTGGAAGAAAGGAGAAGTGAAGGACTTCTGAAATGTCCAAGATTTCTGATAACAAAGGATTGATTGAAAGATACTGGTTTTTTCTTAAATGAGAATTAATGTAGCATGTAACAGGACACAGCAGGGAAGAGAGCAGTCAGCCTAGTAAAGCTGCTTGCTATCTACTAAAGGTAATACTGAAGTAAAACTGGTTTGCTGGGTTGAGTAATCTGATATTGGTTAGGTGCCCGTTTTCCTTAGGCTATGTGGAATGTGATTATGGGATGTTTGTTTGTTTGTTCTGGGGTTTTTCTGATTTGATACCAGATGCTTGGGCTTGATAGAGGGATGATCTGGCCCTCTTCTGTGGAAGTTAAACCATGTTTTTTTAATTGCTTTGCTCTGCCTTAAAGCTCATGAAACTCTGCTTAGCACATTCTCCCAGGGGCCTGTGTGAGAAGTTGCTATGCTTGGTTTCAAGTTATTCAAAGCTGCACGTCTCTCCTGCACAGGGATTTTGCTGTGTCTCTTGCCACAGGCAAGATGCACCAAAGCAGGATCTCATGTCCTTTTTGCTGTCTTTACAGTGGGGCTGTGACCTCCAAACAGAACATGAAAAGTACCTGGTGAAGCACTGTGGTGAGGTTCCTGTGTTTGTCATTAACTACCCGTATGACCTCAAACCTTTCTATATGCGGGACAATGAAGATGGACCTCAACACACAGTGAGTCCATAGGTCATCCTTCACCTCTTTTTTTGGCTAGGTATGTGTCTTAGCCTGCTGATAGACAGATAAGGATAGTCTTCTGCTGGACCTCTGGTCAAGTAGTCCAAGATAAGATGTGACCATCAGGTGATTCTAAGCAGTTGTTTTCTGTTGTAGAAGAAATCCCCAAAGCAGGAACATCAGGAGGGAGGATTCAGGATTTGGGTAGCATTAAGTTTTTGCTGAAGTCCTTTAAGACAGATTTGCCATAGTTGATTTCTTTTCCTGATATACTTCTGTACTACTAGGTGAAGTGTCTAGAATTGCATGGCTCCAAGCAGCCTGTGATTCTCTTGTCATCCAAATCTACCATCCATTTAATCCTCAAATACCATATGGACACAAGATGCAAACTTTTCTTCTCCAAGACTCATGCTTAGAAGTTGTAATTTTCTAATTCAATTGAGACAACCTGAAACATTGTTTCTACTGATCTACTACATCACAGTGCCACTGTTGCTTGTGGCTTTAACTCTAGCAACAGTTCAGATAAAAGAAGTAGCTACAAAACTAACAGAGAAGAAAACCAGCCCAAACCTAACAGCATAGATTGTAACAGTGGGATCCTAACCCTTGCAGAGCACATCAGTGCCATTGATCAATGGCTATTGTTACCACTAGAACTGGCTCAAGGAACCCCCACTCCTTGGGGGATTTGGCCAGACAGGGTAAACACAAGTTACAGGTGTCAAAGCAGCTTCAACTCTTAACTGAATCAGGACTTCAGGAAACTTGCCCATGTGTTTTTGCCTTCTTGTGAGCTGCTGTTGGGTTCTTTATACCCTGCACAGGCTTGCCTAATGTGCACAGGTTGTCCCCAGTTTAACCTGACGGGATTCAGTTCACACCACCTGCTGCAGATGTGCTCAGTCTGGAACAGCACTGCACTTGTTCAGGTTTCCTGTAGGCTTACTGATGTTTATCATTGCAAAAGTTCCCTCCCAGCCTTCTCCTGTCAACAAGGGACTTTTACGTGAATCCTGGACTCAATAAAAGAATTAGAGTAGCTTTTTACAAGCATCCATCCACTCTCAACTGTACTTCTGCCACAGACTATGGCTACATGTCATGACTTCTCTTGGGTTTCTTTCTTTGAAGGTTGCAGCTGTTGATCTCCTTGTACCAGGAATAGGGGAGTTGTGTGGAGGCAGCTTGAGAGAGGAGCGACTGCCCTTCCTGGAATCCCGCTTACAGAGGTACGGAAAGCCCGCAGATGCCAGGAAACTAGCCTGAGCAACAGAGTGGTCCAGCAGCTCTTAAAGCCTAGCAAGAGAGAGGAGTGAAAGGGCAACTAATGCTATTTTTTAAAAAAGGCTTATTTTTGTCTTTGAGATACCTATTTATCTGAGTAGGTGATTGCAAACTAGCAAAGAAGTTCTTCTGCTACTGTTGTAGGTATGAAAACTGCCTCTCTGTTTTAGGTCCTCAGAGAAGAAGAGTTTGTTTTATGGTAGGAGGCCAGGGCAGGAGAATGCTCGGCTCTGCTGGGACTGTCTAGAACAAGGTCTTGTGTCAGGCACTTCATCCTGGAGCCTTTGCAGCTTTTGCAGCTGAGAGTGGGTTGCAAAGGTGGAAGTTGTCACGTAGACAGAGCTTAGATACATGTGTCATCACATTGTGTAACGGAGGAACTGCAGATTTGGTCGGAAGCTTTGCTGTGATGCAGCTGGCCTCAGTGGCATCATTTAAGAGATTACAGTTCTTTGCTAACAGTTTGGTGAGAATCTTAACTGGAAGAGCCTGGGACCTGTACTGAGTCATATGGCTCTTTCCCTGCGGCTTTGTTCTGGATCATGTGATTTGGAGTAATTCTAGGCTAAATTCATTGTCAGAATATCAAAGCTGCAGTTCCGTTAACAATAATTGACATTATAGATGAGGTAATTCTCTATAGACAATTACTCCTTGGATACTGTCTGATGTTCAAAAGAGCCTTTCGTAACTCAGATGAGTCCATTTGGGCCAGTCATACACTTGTGCAAAGCAATTTTGGGGGAGGATTAATCCCAGAGTAACACCATTTGTACATTGGGAATGAACTTGTTGCTTAAATCAGCCACATGCTCACAGAGATGTATCTAGTCAGTGGAGAAGAGCAAAATCCATTGCAGCATAATGAACCCAAAAGGCACAGGGTAATTAAACTCAACAGAACATTGGTTCTCAATTTGTAATGTAGGATGATAATATTCCCAGTGCTTCCTGTTACTCTCCCTGAGAAGCCTCCTGAAGCAGGCATGCTTCAGCTGAAGCAAAGTATAGTGTTGCCTGCTGCACTTCTCCACTTGAAATTTTTGTTAAGTGAGATCTGGAGTCCACAGCCCTTATGGTGTGGGGCTACCGGAGTGGTCCTTGTGAAGATTGAAGCTAGACTTTCTTGTTTATCAGGAAAGTCATAGGAAATATTTCAGGCTACAAATGGGGTGTGTCTTTAGTGACCTTAAAGTACAGCTCTGCATTGAAGATGACCTGGAAAAATAACACCTCTTTTCACATGTGTTGTTTTTTTTAAATTAAAGTACTGAGGGTCTGATCTGCTGAGCCCAAATACTTTGTTAAGGCTTTTAAATTATACTTCCTGCAGACCCAGCATAACTAAGAGAGATAAAGAAAGGGATTCTTGTCTCCTTATACAGACTTCATACAATAGCTCTCCAAGTCCTAGTCAGGGACAGCTGCAATGCACTGAAGACGAGAGAGAAGTGGTCTTTCTTTGCCTACAGTTTTCTGTTTGTGTTCTGAGAAATGAGGAAAAAAACCCAACAGTTTCACTCTGACTCTGCCAGGGCAGGAAAAGGGGAGAGGGTGCACTGGTGGCAATTAGAAAAAGATGTGTTTTATTGAGAAGCTTTGACACACATTAACAAAGCCATGGGAGTTCAGTGGTTTTATGCACTACGGAAGGGGAGGCACATAGCCACATGTGAATTTGTGATTTTGACTCACTCATAAATGAGGTTGGCTGAATGTGTTGGTAAATTTAATGGTTGAGCCTGTGCTCTCCAAACATTCACAAGCAGTTCACTGACACGCTGAAAGTTAAGAATTTGCACAAGTCCATGCATGAAGCTGGGATCAACCCTGTATGTTGACAAAACTAAGTTTACATTTTAAGAAGCATGTTGAGAATCTGTTCCAAGATTGTCTACTGATTACCAGAACTGACAACCACTGATCACATCTTCTCTTAATTTTCTGCTTTGCCTTTTTGCATTGAGTTTAGTCATCAGACCCTCCCTTTTCTTGAATGTGCTCTTCCAGGTAAGGGCTGCTTGTGTGGATCTCCTCTGTTCCTTTACTTACAAGGGGTTTTCTTTTTGTTCCACAGATTAGGACTCACAGATGCCTACCAATGGTAAGACACTCTCTTGGTCTGTAAGCTATATTTATTCTTTTAAGACTCTCTAAACAACTGTCTCATTTTTTTGATCCTGTTCTGGAGGGGTTGTTTCTTGGCTTGGTTTCCCTGCCATCATTGCCAGTCTAAATGGAACAGCCAGTTCATTTAAACAAAGTTTAATCTAATGCTTCTTAGTTTATCTTCCCAATTTGTCCACTCACAGCCCAAATAATTTCTTTCAGGATTGCATGAAGTGGATTAATTTACAACCCATCAGTGATTTTTGATATTAAATCATGAAGCTGTGTTCCATTTTTAATAGATTTTGACCACCATCACATGAGATAAACAGGTTACGGAACCACAAGCAATTTGTGACCTTTAACAGCTCTATGAATAACTCCCTTTGCAATTAACTGGGCAGTTGGGCTGAAAAATCTTCCTTAACAAAGTGGTTGAAGCAATTAAAACTGCCCTGCTAAGGAGACAGGGCAACCTTTGAATTAACAGTTTAGCCTATTAAAATGACAGAAGGATCTTAGTGTTCCTCTTGACAAGTGTTTCTGGGTATGTAGTTTGGCACAGCTACTGAGAGGTGATAGCACAGGGAATTTTAAGTTTAGAAGAATATATTCAAATACTCTGCAGTATTTGAAATCATCTTTAGGGAGGCTGCCTTGAAAAAAAGCAGTGTATGTGTAGGATTCTTCACTCTCCTCCTCCCACAATATGAAATCACTTAGGAACAACCCAGTGCATGGCAGACCTTTGCATCATCCATTTGCAAAGGGTGTGAATGAAATGTCTTCCTTCGTTGGTTGCATTTGTGGACCAGAATACACCATATCACCTCATCTGAAAGAAGGATTATCCTGACTAAGGATGATCAGTTGCGTGGTTAGATGCTGAGATATAGTCTGAGGAAGTCTGGCGTTCAGTGGCAAGCCTGCCAGCACTGCTAAAATAGCTCAGCCCTGCCTCATGCTTCCCTCAAGAGAGAAGGCTAAGACATTGCCTGTCAGCCACTTGCATTTTCATGTGATATGTAGCAGTAGCATTCTGGAAATTCTTTCCTCTTGTGATCTTGTTTTGGAGACTTTCCTCCTTTATTCTCTCCACTCCATCTCAGATTATGTTACTTCCCAGAGACTAAAACTGTTGTTACCCCCTGCCATAGCATGTTCTGATGACCTTTGAAGGTGCAGGAGTAATCCTGGATGCTTCTGGACTGCAGTCCAGAATCAGCCAGAAAAAAGTTAGGTGGCTTGCCAGCATCTTTTCATTGGAGGTGGCAGGAGAGCTGAACTTAAATCACCCATTTACTGATTGAATTTAGTCTCCAAACTCTTTGAAGAACAGTTGAGTCATTCCTTTTTAAATATAATACTTGCTGACATTAGAATGGGCAGCTGTATGATACCTGGTCCCTTTTGAAATCCCTTATATGTTGGCATAAATTTGTTTCTACCTGTTTTCTTCTCCAACTAAGCATGAGGGTATTGTGGGGACTGACTGCTTTTAGGACAGCTTCAGGACTGCCTTGTTTGTGGAAGAATCATTGGGCAAAGAGGCAACTGATGATCTGAAACACTGTTGTGCTTGTGCCCATTCCCACCTTTCAGAAAACTTTTTTTAATAAAGTAGATAAAGGACATAGTCAAACTCCTCTAAGTCTTCTTCACTACATCTTTCCTGTAGTGCAGGTTTCTTTCCATAAAGAATATGAGTTTCAAAAGTACTTGGCTTGATTTTGCAGAGTTATTTTATCTTATTTTCCCACTCCTTCCTTGCAAGCCTAGATAGAAAAAGCTCAGTGCTGTAGATGCTGATCTTGGCTAGACTTGGAGAGGTCTGTGGAAGTGATCTGGGAAAGTCAGGCCATCAGAGTTTACTCTGGGAAGTCACTTTCTTTGTGACCAGGGAGTATCAAGTACATTACCTTATAAACAAGGGACCTGATCCTGTTTGCAGCCTCCAGGTTCCAGCTTAGCATAAGCAACAATAAAGCAGGTACTTTGTAGTGAATGTTTCCCACTGCCATCAGCTTGAGCAGCATTTCATACAGTCTTTCTACAGCATGTAAGGCACCCATTTCTTCACTCTGGTTATCATCATTTTTGTCAACAGAGAGGATGGCCTCAAATGGAGAGGATGGCTTCATACTGAACCCTTTACAGTCCAGGTACCTTTCTGCTCTTCTGGTGTAATGCTGGTGAAAGCTCAGAGTGGCAGAGCAGGTGTTACCTGCTTAAAATGAGTATTACTATCTTCTCCTGGCTTTGCTCCTGCTCTAGATGGAGAAGATTGAGCTGTGTTGGGCTCTTTAATGACTCATTTTCTTTGGAGTTTGAATGCTGGAGTGTTCTGTTGGGTCCCTTTGTGGCAAGGTAGAAAGGAGGACTTGGATTTAAGGAACAGCAGCACTGGTTAGCTACTTGCAACCTGTGGCCAGTGATAGTATTCATATAATCCTTTACCTTCTTTCAGAGCCCAGCAAGACCAGGCAGCTCATCATTGTCCTTGGCAGTTGCCTGGTCCTATTACTCCTGCTTTGGGAGGAAACAGTGCTGTGCTGGGCCATACGGGGGCAGGCAGAAAGTTACAGAATCATAGAATGGTTTGGGTTGGAAGGGATCTTGAAGGTAATTTAGTTCCAAGCCCCCTGCATGGGCAGGGACACCTCCCACTAGACCAGGTTGCTCAAAGACCCATCCAGCCTGGCCTTGAACACCTCCAGGGAGGGGGCAGCCACAGCCTCCCAGGGCAGCCTGAGCCAGTGTCTCACCACCCTCACAGGAAAAAATTTCTTCCTAATGTCTAACCTAAATCTATCCTCTTCCAGCTTAAAACCATTTCTCATCATCCTACCACTACACACCCTGGTAAAAAGTCCCTCCCCAGCTTTCCTGTAGGCCCCCTTCAGCTACTGGAAGTCAGTTCTGAAGCCACTCAAAACGTGACCAAACCCCACTTGTGTCAATGGGAGTGTTTTCGATTGTCCTCCCTGAAGCCTTTTTTGTGGATTCCCAGAAAGTTTTAACAAAGCAGAAGCTGCCTGAAACCAAAGACAGCATTTTGCCCAGCATCAGAACCTAGCAATGCTTTGCATGTTTATTTCCTGAAGCATTCAACAATCTTTCAGATGTCATTTCACAAAGTGTTTTTTTTCATTCTGGTTTTTTTTCCAGTAGAATGTTCATCTTCATGGGCTGCAATATCTTTGTTCTTTCAGCCATACCTTTTTCAAACTGGCTGTGGAGGCTTCAGTATAACAAGGGGTTTATATAAAAGATGAAAATTATATTTGTTTTGAAAGGAGGCCAAAAAGAATACATTCAGCTTATGAATGGTTACTAAGGGTGCACTGATCTTCATAGTACCTTGCAGTGCAACACAGGAGCTTGTGGTGATGATAAAAGTGTATAGATTTGTAAAGAGGATGAAAGGAAATGCTTTTGTAACTTGGCACATAACAAGCTCCTGGAATTCATTGCCGGGGGATGTTGTTGCAGCACATACTTTAGTAAGATTCAAATCTCTGAAGAACTACCAGTCCTCCAGGTCCAGAACATGAACTCTGGAACTAGCTGGGGTCCTAGAAGGTTATTTGCCCCATGAAGTACTGTTGCACAGTCCCCCAGTTGCCAACGGAGGGCTCAGTTCGAAGTACGAGCTACTTGGAAAAATAGCTTGACTAGTTCATTACTGGTTTTAAGATAAGAAACATCCAGTGTTGGGAGACTTGTGAATGAAGAAAAACCTCAGGGAGCATTTTCCAGCCTAAAGGGAATTTTCTCTTAATCTACAGGCAGTTACTCTTTTTCTTTCATCTGGGAAGAACGGGAAATTTCTCAATTCCATTGCTTCTTCTAAGCGCAGTCATCTGAAAGGATCCACAGTCTTGATCCTCAGCACATTTAATTCAATGGGCTTTTTCCATTAACTTTAATGGGTTTCATTTCACTCCTTTTGCCAGAATGGCTTCTCAGAGTGCTTTGAGATCTACAGATGAAAGTCCTGAATAAACAGGGCTAGGATTTATTATTATTGTTCATCTGAAAGAAGCTGAGTTATTTCATCTCCTTACAATGACTTTATAAACTCTGCTGCCAGCAAAAGGGGAGAAATATATCTTAGTCTCAACTGTCTTTGCACAGCCTGGTTGCTTATGGATGTCACCAGAAATGTTTGTGCTGTTGTTTCAGTTACTAGTCCCAGCTAGAGTTGTCACCACCTGGTTTGCCAGTTCTGCTCAGAACTAGTGAGTACAGATCTGCCATGGCCAGCGCCTGGTATCCCTCACATTTACGAGGTCTTTCCTGTTTCACAAGTCACCACCCTCAGCATCAGATCTGTCCGTAATCTTCCTTTCAAACCCTTGAGAAGTTGCTAAGTGGAGCTCCCCGGGGGCTTTTATCAGCAGAAAGTCAAGTTATTCTTCATGCAGTCTGTATCAAGGGGGTAGAGATGAAGACCACCATGCTGTTCCACAGCCTACGTGCTCAAATCATAAACATAATTTTTGTCACAAGGTGTGGGGTGGATACAGCTGAGCTTTAGCAAGACAAGCTAACACCCTGCAGCACAAACAGAAAGGACGTGGCTCCCAGGGATCAGAAATCTTATGTCCCACTCTTGACTTACCTGTTTGTACCTGTTTGACTTTCAGGTCATAACTGGATTTCATGTGTCAGTGCTACTAGGATGAGGTCAGAAATTCTATGAGGGCAGTGGAGTGGAGGGGACAAAACACTGGGGAGAAAAAACTAAAGATTGGATTAAGTGTAATAAATGGCTTCCCAAATTTTAACTACTGTTAAGGAGCTGCAAGGTAATATAATATTTCATGGTATAAAAAATGTACTGTCAAACTGGGTCTGCCAGGGTGATCTCTTGCAGCTGTAGAATTGGTTAGAGAATATTTCTATTCTGCAAGTAGAGGTGGTCAGGGGCATTACTCACTCTGTTAAAACAGTCTTCAAGCCAACAAAATTCTGAAGCACGTGGAGCTCTATAAACACACTATAAAACACACTTTTTCCTTGCAGTTCATTAACATGAGTTACAATTAGGGAAGCTGTTTATTACAATCAATCCAATCTTAATTTCTTTCACAATGTTTTTTTTCCTCCACTCCACTGCCTTAATAGTAAAACATATATATTTATATTTTTTTTTATATATTTATATTGAAGTGTACTAGATGTTTTTTTAAACTGGTATGATAAAATATTCATACATGAAGGTTATAGGCATGTAATACATCTGGAGTCACTCAATTGCTTACTAGTTCATTCATATAAAGAAGAATAACTGTGTCCTCAGCTAGCTCAGAAGTGGCCCCATAAATCAGTAGGACCACTGAGATGTTTTTCAATCCTATTAAAGTAAAACTGCTGGGGTCAATTTATAGCTGCAAATATAGTTCTTGTGTATCACATCAGCTACAGTCCAGCTGGGAATGGGGAGCTCCAAAGAAGAGCCATCATAATTGTGTTGAGACCCATATATTTTAAATATCTGCTTCCAAACATTTTCTGAGTTTTCTGTGCAGAATGGGTGCTGTTCTCCAAAGTGAAATGTCTTGTTCCAGATCTCATTTTTGGAGAAGATATGTCCAAGATTTTTTTGCTGACTTACTGCAGAAATAAATGAATCAATCTTTTAAGAGTGATTCTGGGAAAAGTAACAAGAAATCATCATCATTACCTTACAAGAAAAAAAAATAAATCTGAAGCAGACAGAAAGACCTATTTAGCCTTCTGAAGAAATGACTGGAAAAGAAACTGCTTATGATATTGAAGACAGAAAATGAAAGAAAATATTTTAGGCCAGATTTCAGCACTGGCATGACAAGAGGTAAACAAACCCAGGCAGGCAGCTCCATCTCTGACAATGGAAATGTTTTGTGTTTCTGTAGGAACCTGGGTTCATGCCTCTCCTAGGAGTATTTTAGATACTAAAGCTTAGAAAGATGCTCCCAATATGAGCAGAGCTATGGTGTTAAAACTGTTCTTCATACCCAGATGAATTCTTGCTACAAAACAAAACAGGCTGTAGTGTATTGGCAGAGCACAGCTCTGCTGGTTTAAATGCACTTGCACTTGGGGTTTCTGCTAAAACAATTCAGGCTGTCAGGAGCCACACCTCTTCACACCCCTGACCAACTTGGCCGTGTTGGCAGAAATCCACAGTGGTTAGGGTCAAAGAGAAGTAATTAAGTTGGAAAGCAAAACCCTAGATAAAAATTCTGGCTCAAATTGCGTAGGCAGAGCCGTGCTGCACATGTAACTGTCTGTTTAAATTACAGGTATCTGGACCTCCGAAAATTCGGCTCAGTTCCTCATGGAGGCTTTGGAATGGGATTTGAACGCTACCTGCAGTACATCCTGGGAGTTGACAATATCAAAGATGTGATTCCTTTCCCCAGGTTTTCTCACTCCTGTCTCCTGTAGCTCAGCAGTTGACTCGTGGAGAGTACTGCTGGTGTGTCTGTATGTATATAACATATTAGGATATGACTAAATGTGTTTTAGCAGGAAATGGAGATCATTTTTATATCAGTGGAACTCTTAGTAAATTTAATATGGGCTTATTGAAAATAATGTATGTTGTGGCAAAATTATGGAAGCACACTCTCAGTTAATTTGATAGCAGTTCATATCTTCAGTGCACTTCAGGAGTATAAATAAATCCCACTTAACTTAAGGGTTAAGATCCTCATGAGACTAGTACAAGCCATGGAAGTACTGAATAAGCATTGCTGGGAGGTGTAGTGGGGTAATATGGAGGTGTGACCTAAACTGGACTAGGAGCCAGGGACTGCTGTGAGGCTTCAATGGGCTTTAATTAAATGCCTGAACAGTGCTTTGAAGGTTGAGCCTTATAAAACTGTGAAGTATTGTCATGGCTGTGATGCACTTGCTCTTTGAAATGGCTTCTGTAAAGCATGATTCTCCCCACCCTGAGTTAAAAGCAAGTAGTATTTACCTTGGAAAATCAGCCAAACCTAGCAAGGAAAATTTTATATTGGAACTGCTGAAGTGAATTAGATGAATGATGTTTGATTGTGTGAATCATCAATAAAGATGTACACTGGGTTGTTTTGTAACTCTGTATGGTTCCTTCTGTTATAAAACCGTAGCGCTCAGCATCATAGTGTTTCCTTCAGTGTCTTTGGAAGATGTTTCGTTTTCTGAATACCCAAATTAGTTGCACAACTTCTGCAGGAGGTATCTGTTTTCTGTCTCCAAGAGAGCACATGTTCCTAACAAAAAGAAATGTTCAGTTAGATGAGAGTTCATTCATCTCTCCAGGGCCAACTTGCAGTTTACTGGTGGCTTTTTGTTGTTGCTTTGCTTTTTTGTTCTTGTTATTGAGGAAATATCTGATGTGCTCATCAGACCAAGCAGCTCTGTCTTTATTTTGAAACAAAAAGCATATGCTCCCAAGAATTGCATATGTATTAAGTAATTGCTTATCACTCTAGGATCTGAACTCCTTGCAGTCTTTAATGGGTTTATGCTCTTGGCTTCCCTGCCAGGTAAAGAAATATTAATTTCTGTTTTAAAGACAGGATTATGGAAAGATTAAGTGACTTGCCTGAGGCAATGGGAAGCCCGTGGTTTTTGTGGCACTTGAACTGAGGGTTTTCAGCATCCTTCTTCCCTTCCAAATGGTCATTTGCATAGTGCTTACTGCTCTGGAACCCCAGCCGGCTGCGGTATAAACAAGATACATATATATATATGTGTGTGTGTGTGTATGTATATATAAAGAGAAAAAGCAAAGTTTCAGCCTTATTGCTAATGAACTCTAATGAACTCTGTGTAAATTGCCACATACAACGTGAAGTGGCTGCAGAACAGCCCTCAAGACTTCTTTTCCAAGTAGATGAAAGGGAAGAGTAGTAATCAAACAGCACTGCACTGGTGATAAGGCAGTCACTGCTCTGGCAGGGCTGATTCTGCACCTGCACTATCTAAAAATACATATTTATGTCATATGGCACCTGCCATGTTTCAGTTTGATCCACGACTGAGGTGTTTATGTGTTATGATCATGCAAACCACATCACCACAAGGTCATTGTTTTGGTGTGTTTGCTGCATGCACTGAGACACCTCCTGCGTATCAAGAGGGTTTTTTCATACCTCCCTGATGCGCTTGATCAGGCAGGTGTTAACTGAGCATTTGCTGGTTTGCATTTCCCAGTACAGCCTGAGTTGGTAAGTCTGGTTCCACGAAACAGTTCAAGCACCTGCCTGCTTTTTGAAACCTCTGAGAAGTTCTACATCAAACACCCTAGTATCTTCTTGCATTTGGACTGTCTCTCCTATTAATGCATTGTCTTAAATGTTATTGCTGCCCTTTTTGGAATTACTTCTCTCAAAAGAAGGATGTGGGAAGAGTACACCTGCCAAACAGCCACTTCCACACCATGTTCCTAAACAACTTGCAATGAGCAGGTGTCCTTATTGAGAACCTTAGTTACTGGTCCTGTCGTAACTGCTGTAAATGAGAGTGCTAGAAGTGGAAGCCCATCTGATGAAAACAGAGTGGGTGGATGGCAGAACCATCTCCTGTCCACTCTGTGCCCATCCCTGCAGCAGCTCTGGGCTGGTTGTGTTGCTTTTAGAACCACAGGTTGTTGTCAGCAGGAGGTTGTTGATCACCCTTTGAGATGCCAAATCTGATGGGCAGGGTGGGGCTGGACAGTGACAGGTGAAAAACAAGGTGTAGAGAATAAGATAATAGAAGGTGCTGAAAAGTCATGGGATGATGTGGCATGAGTCACAGGTTCCAGGGAAGGAGAGCAGGACTGTTCCAAACAGGCTTGCAGAGTGGTTGTCAGGGCCTTATATGAGTTGACACCTTGAAAGAACCAGGGACTGGTATGATCTGCCCTTCATTCTCTGCCTTGATAAGAGATTCTTACACAGAATCACAGAATTGTCATGGTTGGAAAAGACCTCTGAGATCACCAGGTCCAACTGTCAATCCCCCCTGCCTATCCCCCCCAAAAAAAAAATTTAAAAATTGCCCACTAGAGCATGTCATGAAGTGCCTTATCTACTTGGTTTTAAAATACCCCCAAGGTATTTTACTACCTGCTCCAGTGCCTGACCACTCTTTCAGGATGGACATTCTTCCTAATACTCAATCTGAACCTTCCCTTCCATAACTTCAGGCCATTTCCTCTAGTCCTGTTGTTATGTACTTGGGAAGAAGAGGCCAACACCCACCTCCCTACAGCCCCCTTTCAGGTAGTTGTAGAGGGTGATGAGGTCTCCCTCAGGCTCTTTTTCTCCAAACTAATCAATCCCAGTTCCCTCAGCTGCTCCTCATACGACTTGTTCTCCAGCCCCTTCACCAGTTTGGTTGCTCTCCTCTGGACACACTCCAGCCCCTCCATGTCTTTCTTGTAGTGAGGGGCCCAGAACTGACCGCAGGACTCAAGGTGTGACCTCACCAGTGCTGAGTACAGAGGCATGATCGCCTCCCTTCTGGCCACACTAATCCTGGTACAGGACAGATGGCAAAGGTTGAACCTTTCATTTGATAGGTAGGTATACAAACTGGATTTTAGGGGTGGGGTTTTTTTTCTTTGGGGTCATTCTGTTTTGGTTTGATGTTTGTTTGTTTGTTTGTTTGTTTTTCTGGTTGCAGCTATTGCAGAAAGGCAGATTTTTAAAGAAGATGTAGCAAGGATGCAGCATGAGTAATTGTTGTGTTTCCAACAACACATCCAAGAGGAATCGTTTCCCCAGTATTCTCCATGTATTCCTATTTCAGTCAAAGGTGCCCAGTGAGTTGAAGATGTGATGGGCAGGGTTGAGCTAAGGGGGCATTGTCCTTGGGTCTAAAAGTTTATCCAAAAAACTACCCTCCGTAATCTGGCAGAATAAGCAGGAGGGCAGGGTTGTTCCCAACAGAACTAACCAGATGAAAGTTCAGGATCACAAGGAAGAAGAAAGGGTTGTCCAGTCTTGGAAAAAGCCTTCAACGTGCTTTATTTTTCCTATCAGGAGGAGATAGGAGAAGGTAGAAGCTGAGGCCCGTGTGCGTGATGATACTAATTAGGGTTAATACTGAGATTGACGTTCTTATGAGAGGCTTGATTTATGGGTACCCAGCAAGGGTGAGAGCTGCTCTTTCCCTCCAGGCTGGCATTGTTCACCTCATGCTACGTATATATCACATCAGCTGGCATTGCCAAGGAATGCAACATGTTTTCCCTGGGATTTCCATGAGGAATGTCATGTATTTCCTTCAAATCTCCTCTCCCAGAATGAAGCGGAAGTTAATCTGAAGGACAGGGGAGGTCGTTCCTCTTGGGCAAGCACAGAGAATTTCTTAGATTTAAGCAGTTTACAGTGCTACATCTTTGCTTAGGGTTTGTGCCCTGGTTGCAGCTGAAGCCAGATAAAACCTCACGACAGGTCTTCAAATAAAAAGCTGCTACTCTTTGCACAGAGGAAATCATCTCTTCACCTGAACGTGCAGAGCAGCAGCTTCCATTGGGGTGTTTCAGTGCAGAAAGTGGTCTGCTCAAGCCCAGGTGACCAGCACACTCTCAGCTAGCATCCTTTTGGTAAGTATTTCTTGAAGTTTCAGTTCCTCAGCAGCTAGAAATGCCTCTTTTAGGTTTTTGTCCTCACTTTGAGCTTCAGAGGAAAGAATCAGTGTCATTGATCACTGTGTCTGGGGCTTCGCAACGTTAGGACAGAGTGATAGGAGAGCAAAGCTGCTGGGAATAAAAGAGCAACACCATAAACTTTGCATAACCAAATGCCAGCCTCTCAGAAGAGCGTTTAGAGGGAAACCTTTGTTTTCACTTCAAGAATATCATAATCCCTTTACTTAAGATTTTTATATGCAGGATCAAAGTATCCCGAAGTATCCTTGTTTTAATGAAAAAAATAATACCCACAGAACTAACAGTACATCTCAGTCTTCTTGGCTTTAAATCCACAGGAGAGCAACTGCGTGGTCTGAAGCTAGTAGGAGAGATTGTGGTTCTCCCCCTTAGGATTCATGTTGCAGTACCATGGCAGTGTCTAGGTCTTGGACTCTAGTCCTGGCTTCTGTACCAGTGTAAATTAAAAGATACATTGCTGAGCCAGATGTTGAAAAGGCAGCAGAGCAGTGCAGGGATTTTAGCTGAGTTACCTGCATTCAGACTCCCAGACCTGGGGGAAAAGCAGCAAGGTGTCCAGCTCAGC
Organism: Apus apus; assembly: GCF_020740795.1. Classification (NCBI taxonomy): domain Eukaryota; kingdom Metazoa; phylum Chordata; class Aves; order Apodiformes; family Apodidae; genus Apus; species Apus apus. Next base: position 3,914,070 of record NC_067282.1, on the reverse strand, counting down.
AGCCCTCTCTCCAGTTTATTTGGTAGTGGTTGTAATTTATAAAGTGTCACTTATTTGAGGCAATGCCAAGACTTTTATGGGAAGTGTAATGCACAGTTTTGCTTGCTCGACTAATATTGATTGTTTTGGAAATAGCTTATAGATATGGTTTTTTTCAGAGGGAGAAGGGGAATAATTTGCCAAGAAACACTTTGGTCATTGTTTCCATTAAATGTGTGTATAGAGATAAATGTGGCTTTGCTGCTATTGAAACCAGTAACAGTCATTGTTACTGTTGTTTTAGTCTCTGCCTTAAGCACAGAGACATTTGAAAGATGGGTCCAAAGGAGAAGTAAGAAAGACTTTGCATAAAGACTGTCAAAGTTCTAATTTCCTCAGATCTAACCAAAGCTGCTAAAGCCACAAAAATGGTGGTCTCAGGGGTGAATTTATTATTTCATCTTACTGTTTGTTGCAGAGCTGTGACCTTCGGAAGGATTGTAAAGTTTTATTTTATGATCCTGCTGGTAAAGAGACGTATGTGATTTACTATACGAGTTCTTCCAGACTTGGCTAACAACAAGTTTGACCCAGAGTTCAAAGAAATTATGGCTCCCGTTGTTTTATTGCTGCTGTGAAATGTATTATTATCTGTCCTACAGCTGTGTCGCGGTGTCTGCTGCACAAGTTGTTCAGCAAAGAAGCTGTAAAGGGAGAGCTCTCACATAAAGAGCAGGAGAGGGGCAAGACTGGGTGGTCATTCAAAAGACAATCACAGCTCCATCGGAAATTGTAGGCTCGACTATGGCTGAAATGTGGACGAAATTACTTCAGAATCCTTGTTGCTCTTATTGCTGACACTATTTTACTGTGGGAAATTGAGGCACAAGGCAATTAAGCTGCTTGCCCAAGGTTATAGAAGATGTGTGGTAGAACCAGGGAACCTACCCAAATCAAGAGAATCCTTGCTCAGTTTCTCCCCCCTTGAGACTTCCCTGTGTTTAACCTTTGGGTGTTTGCAGCTGATCTGGTTTCAAACGCATTTTTGGCATTTCTAAGATCCTAGACTGTGCTTCAGTGATTTTTATCTATCCCTGGATGTCCCAAGGCCTTTCAGAGATAGCAATCCTCCTGTTTATTTTTATTACTCTTACAATTGATTTTTTTCTGAATAATTTGAGGCAGCCAAGAGAGTACGTTTTTTATTTTCTTTGCAGAGCTGGATCTTGCTTTTTGCTCTTCACCAATAGTTGTACATCTTACTGTCAGGGTAATGTACTGATATATGTCTGTGCTGTAAAAATGGAGGTCTAAATTTCCAGAAGTCACCAATCATTTGGGTTGCTGGCAAAAGAATAAACAAATGGCTCAGAAAAAATCTTAGTGTGGTCTGGGAGGTGGCCTTGATAAATCATGCAAACACAGAAATTTCTGTATTGGGCTATTCTGAATGGTCTGCCATGACTTCCAAAAGTTGCTAGACTTCCAGCAACGGGGAAAAATAATTAAATTTCCTGGACATAACAACTTTGCAATAATATTTATATGGTGTCTTTACCTCCAGAGTGATATTTCAGCATTAATTCAGTGCTGGTTTTGTGGCCCTTTGAAGATCCTGGGCTCTAAATGCTCGGTGCTATGATTTAAGCCTTGTGCAGGCTAGTGATCCATATTTTTCTGAGGCACAGGTCTCCTGTTTTCTGTGTGTCCCTCAGCTTTGCTGCTCCTCTTTTGATGAATGCATGGCCACCTGCTGCCCATCCAAGCAGGAGACAGCTAGACACCCACCCTAGACAACTTCATGGCTTCCTGACCTCTCTGTGTCGGTGCTGCCAGGGCTGTTCACACAGCTGTGATGCTCCAGGTGAGTGCAGAAAAGCCAGGGAGAGATGAAGGGAATTCTCAGATGCTATGGAGGGAAGCAAAGCCAGAGTTAGAATCAGGGTTAGAATTTCAGGTTTCCCTGCCCACCCTGAGAACATGCATGAAGTTACAGAAAATCAGTTCTCAGCCAGCTGCCAGTTTGCAGCTCCAGGAGATCCGACTTCAACCACCCACCTACTGCAGAGATTCCGGGATTCTGGCTTCATTGTAACCAAGAGGGCCTCATTCTGACAGATCAGAGTCCCATGATGGCATCTCCATGAAGTACTTGAAGTAACTTCTGCAGTTGTTTAGTATAAATAAACCACCATGTGTGTTCAGGCTTGCCCAACAGCATGTACACAGCGTCATAGCTGCTGAGAAGGGGCTCTGCACAGCAGCTGAAGTTCTGGGAAGGGTGTGCTTGAGGTGCCTCTCTGCAAACATCCATGGGTGGTGCTTTCCATTTCACCCTCACATCTGAACTTTGCCACCCACAACACCCAACTACCCAAGCAAATCAAATTTGAGGGCCTGGTTTATATGATGGCTTCAAACAGTCTTTCAAATTTCATTATTATTAACAGCATTAATAAATTATGGGCACTTATGGTGACTTAGGAGCTATAGGGTTCAAGTATTTAACAAATTTCATGAGCCTATTTGGTAACAAACTTGATGGATGACCTGTCAGGCAGGATTACTTCTCTGTCTCCTTAGAGTACGTGCTCAAACAGGGTGTATCTAGCACCATGTTACTCCAGTCCCTGCTTGGGATTTGGTACCATCTGTAACTGTGCTGGTGTGGAAAAAGGAAGCAAGTTTGTGCTAAACCCTCTGAGATAGATCATTATGAAGTGTGCATTTCCTAGATCATTAGAAACTCAAAATAGCCATCTGGCCCAAACCAGAGATGCATGTACCTGCATCCATGGCCTAACAGCATTAGCTGTGAGGGGGCTGCTCTGTAGTATTTGGGACTGGGAGCTGGAGAACATTCTTTGCTTCTGATCTTAGGGAAGTCTCTTCACTCTCTGGTCTTTTTACAGTCGATCTGGCACTCAAAATTGAGCTGACTTTTAGGAGATGTCTGTCTGAAATGCAGTAGGCATTTTAAGCAGGAATGTAGTATGCTTCCTATGCCTCCAAATGGCCTAAAATGCTTTGAAACTACAAGAGCATATCACCTCCGTGTGCTGTGCCAGTGATTACTTTCTTATTGCTATATTATTTATTATTTATTATTATTAAATCTATTCACTGTTTAAAATGTGCTGTATTTCATTCTCTGTTTGCCTGGCCTCAGCATCTGTCAGGAGGATATCAATGTGTGTCTTAACTCTGAGCTTTTTGGGAGCATTAGAAAAGATCACAGGCTCTTGAATTTGCAAAATTTGACCTGTGATATGATGGGATCAGGTTTTCCCAGGCTGCTTCAGTGACTTAATCCTGGGGGGTCTGAAAACAAGGTCAGTATGCTGATGGCTTTGTTACATTGACCAGGTGCCTCTCTCTAAATTACCTGAAGTAGAGCTATAAGTCTGCCATAAACACAGCACTTTGTATATTCCTTATTCTTAGCTGGTGATGTACAGTTGAAAATGGGCCCTGAGGGACTCCTTCCCCATCAGCCAGTCACTCCTGCTCATGGTGTCAGCTTCCCTACTTGTAGCATAAGGATCATAAGATTTATGTGTCTCAAAGCTCATGTGCATCATAGGTCTGTGCTCCAGTAGCTTTAGCTCTAAGCTGTGCATGGTCCACAATTGTAAACAAACGTAACATAACAGCAATGACTTCCTTCTTCTAATAGCATTTTTTATTCATTATACTGACTGTACAGTGCAAGCTCATATCCTGAAGGGGTGTTATTGGAAGGAGTAGGGGGAAAGCATCTGGTTTTATTCTGGCTTCTGTTTTGACCAGCAAATATAATGGCACATGATCGTTGAGCCGACAGTAATCCAGTTATAAAAGTCCTCAGAGTTACTGCACCAACCAAATTAAACTTGATTACATCCAATTATGCTGAAAAGCCAGACAACAGCTCTTAGCTTGGGGTGAAGTAACTTCTTGCGATCGCCTGCAGGGAGGCCTTGTGGGGTGTCAGGAGGATAATTGCTCGTTTGCTCTACCACAGAGCACCATCTGCTCTTGAAGTAATGCCTAAGGATGTGAGAGTGTACCAGGGTCGGGTAAACAGGCCAAGATTTCTCCCTGCTTGTTTTATTATCATTTGTTTTATGGTTGCTTGCCCTGGGCTCAGCTGCGGTCAAAGCCCCATTGTGCCAAATAGTGTCCATAGAGGGAGTCCTTTCCATCCAGAGCTTCTGGTCTCATCCGGAAAAACAACAAGGATGAAGTGGCCTTTATGCTTAAATCAGAATAGTGTCCGTGTCTGGATCACTGCCTGGGTGCTCTTTCCACCAAGCAATGCTACAGTGGTTTTCTGTTTTGAGAAGGTGAGCAAAAAAATAGGAAAGCTCCCAGTTTCTTTCTCTTCCATAATGGAAAGAGCATAAGTGGAGGGGGGGAAAAAAAAGGGGGATAATCATAGCTGCCAAAAATGTATCTGGATCCAGGCAGGAGAGTTTCATGAGGATCTATCCTAGAAGGAACAACTAGGCATGAAGAAGCTCTATCTGGGCCCAAAGCTGAGAAATACTATAGTAGCTTTCTGTACCAGCTCCACCCCAGGCAATACTATTTCAAACTGTCCACTTTACTGAGGGAAGCAGGACTAGGCTTTAGCTTAGACTGTAGTTCCCAAATAGGAAAATCAGTTTAATTACCTTCAAGTGCAACTGGAAGTGTCCTCTGGCTGCATCCATTCTTGATGGGATGTGCTGGTTTTTGCCAGGATCTCCAACAGAGAGGGAACAAAGCAGGTTTAATTGTTAATTAATTGTTTTCCCATTGCCATCGCTACCGACTGGACCATCAAGTTCAAGGGTGCATGTGCACCTTCAACATTGCTGACCCACGAGTCACCTCTTCCTTTCTCTCTTTTTTGAGTTTCTTTTAAGGCATCAGAGCTCTGATGCCCCCGCCTTTGCCAGAGCACTGTAGTGAAGATGCTTCAAACTGTCTCATTATCTGATCAAAGCATCCTGTGCTGCTATTCCCCTTACTCATGGAAAACAGTCAGTGCTGCTGGAGCTGCTGTCTATCATGTGCAGGAAAAGAACCACCCTGTGGTTTGGCTTCGATTGCAGTTGTTCTGGGGGGCTTGCTGTGCTCTGAGACACAGTCTTGAAAGGACTCGAGTTCTTGAAAGAGATTATTTATTTATTTTTTTCACCTTGAAAATTCTTGATGAAATAAAACCCACTGCTTCCATCTAGCTCTGCTGCAGGAACTGTTTCATGAAGATAAAGTCAGGGCGTATTGTTGTGGAGCTGAATCTCATGAGATTGAGCATCCGCTCAGAATTGAAAAGCAGGCATGTAGCACCAAGCAGCACAGCAGATTTTTAAAGCCTTTTCCCCTCCACAGCATATTTCGGTTTATATTAACCTCAGTATAGGGCATTTCCAAGGGATTAATGCCTGGCTGAGCTAAGTGGCCCAAAGAATTTCAGCCAGCTGGTCCCTAATCCCTAGGAAATGCCCTGTATCTCCATCCATCCCTACTGCTTACACCAGCGACCGGGAGCGAGGAGGGGACTTGCTCTGCCTGTAGCTTTCCCATCTGCCAGTAGATGGCACAGCTCATTTAAATAAATTTGGAGCAGGCGGGAGAAGCAGTGGGCATTGTGGTTTGTTTCTTAGAAGCTGTGATTTTTCATAGATTTCAGTTTCAGCCAAGAACAGGGAAGCACACTGAAGGTTATGATTGAAAACCCCAGAGGTTTCTACAGGAGAAGATGTAACTTTTTCGTGCAGTCCAGCACATGAAACACACAACACATGGGATTTTTCTTGGAAAAGTGTTTTTCTTTCTGCCTTACCCTTGAGCAAAGAATATGATTTCTTCCATGGCATCTCTTAATTTCTCCCTTGCTATGCCTGCTAATTCTGCTGTTCCCTCTTCAGTTGCTTCTCCTGACAGAGACGGATTCTCGATGGCTTCGTCTAACTCCCTCATTGCATTTTTCCAACACGGGGATGTGGTTTTCACAGTTTTCCTCCAAGGCTGCTGGCTGTTAGCTCAGACTCCAGAGATGTCCTCAGTCAGCTGGGGCCAGCCTGAGTTCATCCTCTGCTGCCAGTTGGAAGAACAGCTTGAAGTTGGTAAAACTGTTACGAACGTGCAAGCGCTGCCAAGTCAGGGCTGCATTGTGACATACAACGTCTTGGACTCCTAGAGGCACTGGGGTTAATATTTGTCATCCTGGCCAAATGCTTAAAGTGAGGTCAGCATTGTGAAGCATTGTAACATTACATGCATTGGGTCATATGTAATCTGGCAGCTCGATGCCAGAATTAACTCGCTGTTCCCACTCTGAGCACAGCCATGGTGGAATGAGGGAGGCATGTTCACATGGAGCGTCTTTGTTTCAAGAGTTTTTCTCTGCAGAGCTTACATTTCACATTTGAAATGGCAACGTACTTAAGAATACAGAAAGTGCAATGCATTTCCCAGCCAAAAATCCAGCAATCTGAGATACACGTGTCAGGCTTTTGCAACAGGCATTGCCAAAGGTGTGAAAAAAATAATAATTTACTGTGGTCCTTCATGTTTTGAACACCATTCAGATATATCCTGTGATGTTACCACGTCAGTAAATGTGATCCAGAATAGGGGGTGAGTGGAGAGAAAGGACAGCAAAGCAAGGGAGCAGGGTAGTAAACCAAAGGCTGTCACAGAATATGTCGAATAATTCATTCCAATTCACACGATGATAATTATGGAGCATTTCTTTAAGCAACCGTCGCCCAAGTGAAGCGTTTCAAATGTGCGTGGTGAAAGTTGTTAACATAAAAATGTGGATGGGGTTCTCTGCAACTGGTTTTCAGACTGATACCACTTTGCATTGATGTCAGGATGAGCGAATTCCTAACCTGTGAATCATGAACATACTCTGTGGAGTGGCTTTCCATGATACTTGTGTATTAATCATGATTGACTGCTCTCAGTTAGGTCTTTATAAATTCCCAGTAAGCCACCAGCTTCCCTGAAATTGCTCTGGGTTTTGGGAAGATCACTCAAGCGCAGGTCACCAGGATGCAGTTTTCCCTGTGAATGTGTAAAGTGCCTCTAGCCTAGGAGAGGCTGCGGGGGAGACTCTGCTCCCATGCAGTGTAAATTGATACAGCTCCAGTGCAGAGTGAGGCAATGCTGGCTGGTGCCAGCACAGAACTGGCCTCTGTCCTCCCCTGCTCTGGGCTCCATCACACAACACCACACTGGCAGAGATGGGCGAGCTGATCTGACCATAGCCATCATCTGCTCAGAGACTGCCCAGTGCTTGAATAGGACCAAGCAAAGGCTTGGTCACTGCCTTTGGGCAGTGAAAAGGTAGAAAAAACATCTTTTTTAGCCTTTGTTTTTCACTGGCAGAAAAAGAAAAAAATGCTTATTTGACAAATGACATACTTGTTCTTTAAGGGGTTATTCCCCTCCTTTATGTATTCACAAAGATGATAAACAACATATGGCTTAACTGTGCTGTGCCCATCTTGAAAAGAGGTGTCATGCCTACCTCCCAGAGGCACTGTGAGTTGTAATTACTGCTCTAAGGTGATGCAAGCTCCCCGGGCGAGCAGCATTATATAAAAGATTGTTGTTGTTTGACATGCAGAGCATCCAGCCAGCGTGGAGTTGTTATTGCACCAGCTACAGCACAAGCACGTCAGCAGGCACCGTCCCTGCCCACGGAGGTTGGACAGGCAGGGAAGTTGAGGCAGGGATGCCTGAATCTGCCCGAGCAGGTTTGGGGCAGAGCTGCTGTACAGAGACAGGTCTTAGAAATCCATCCCCAGCAAACAACCACGAGTTGTATTTTCCTAATGAGTGGCAGCGTGAGAGTGTCGTGGGCTTGACTTTTATGGGTGCCATGCCCAGTTTTTTGCTTTTAAGGATGCGACAAAAGGAGGGTTAGAGCATAATCTTCCTCTCAGGGCTGTAAAGGGAAGTTTTATCCCTGCCTCAGCTGGGATCAGTCTTATAAATGTACAGTGTAGAAGATCTGGAAGATGATAGTTAATCTCAGCCAGGGATAATAATACCCTGCAACACGAAACCCAGCTTGTCTACATGAGACTCCAGTGGCAGTCAAATCCCTTTTCAGTGGGCGCAGCTCCATTATTTAAAAATCAATAATAAAATATGAAGCTTTTATCGATTCCAATCATTATTTCTTTTTTTTTTTTTTTTTTTTTTTCTTCCAGGAGGGCTTTTTGCTACCTCTGGTGTTTGGCTGTTCCTTGCTCAACCTCTTTGTTTTACTATGGCACCTTCATCCAGGCACAAGCCCCCGAGCACAGCCAGATGACAGCCAGCCTCCCCTTTCTGGGGTGAGGAGGACCTTTTCCATCAACAGAGAAGAAAGATCCTGGGGGGGCTGGTGGGGTTAAACCTTCCAATGGAGGGGTTTGGAAGTGAGGGGTACTTTTTGATCAAGGCAGCCCTGCAGGAGATCACCTGCTGCGGTATGTATAAAGTTTCTCTATAGGTGCGGGAGGGGAAAGAGTGAGAGATAACCCCTCCCGGCTGGCGGGGAAGCAGCCGGGGGCCGGGCAGCCCCTTTTCCCCGCGGGGTTTGTATCTTTAAAGCAGGCTGGCGGGGCGCCGGGCCGGGCGGGAGGCGTGGTGAGCCGGGGAAGGAGCCAGTTTCCTGCTTCCCCGCTCGCAGCCGAGCGGCAGCGGCGGGGGGAGGCGCTCATCGCCCCCCCCCCCCACCTCCCTAACCCCAACCCCTCTGCATCCATCCATCTATCTACACACCCACCCACCCACCCACTCATCCACCCACCGCCCTCCATGGGCCGGCGCTGCCGGCGCTGAGCGCCGGGAGGCAGCGCCCGGCTGCCGCGATGAGCGGCGGGGAGGTGGTTTGCTCGGGCTGGCTCCGAAAGTCACCGCCGGAGAAGAAGTTAAGGAGATACGTAAGTCTCGACCCACCTCCATCTCATCTCTATACCCTCGGCTCTGAGGGAACCGGGCTCACCTTCTTCCCTTTTCCCTCCGGCAGCCGCCGCCCGTCCCCGCTGCACCTGCCGCCGCCTCGCCCGGCGCCGCGGAGCCTGGGCAGGGCGGGGGGTGCCCTATGCCCGGGGTGCCCCGTGCCCGCCCGTGGGGGGGGTGGTCCTGGCTGCCCGCTGCTCGGGGAGGTGGGGTGGGAGGATCTCCGACCCACCCTTACAACCAAACCCCCCCCCCACCACCACCACCCCATCGACGCTCGTCCCCCTGCGGTAGCCGCGGGGTGATGGCCACGGCTCGACGGGGCACCCGGGTCCGGGGCAACGCTTGCCGGGCTCACCCGGGACCTGCCACTGTCACACCCCCTCCTTTGAAGTCGTGTTTCTTTAGGGGAGGTTGGGAGTACCTTTGTCCCAAAGAGTAAAGGTGATAATACCTCTTGGATCTGCCCCCCTTCCCCCCCCAGCCCCCCGCAACGGTTGCTTCCCCCCCTCCCCTCGCACGGTTCCTATTAATCATTTAACGTTCAAGCCCTTTGAAGATAGCACCAGCAGCGCTTCGATAGCCTTTTGTGTCACGGGCGGCGGCGATCAAACACTTCAAAGAAGTTGTAAAAAGAGGGTCCAAATACCAGCTCCGTCCCATTCCCCACTCCTTGAAAGAAATAACTGTTCTTTGCACCCTCCGCCTGACAGTCTCGCCTCCTGCCGTGAGCTTAGAGCTCAGAAACGCTGCTATGTTGAGCTGCCATCCTATGACTCGGCATATCGCTCCCAGGGATGAAGCTGGGGTCCTGTTCCATGACTCCAGTGACCAACCTCTGGCAGGTTTCAGCTGGCTGGGGTGCAGCCTCAGGGAGAGAGCCGGATGGTCTCCCTTCCAGGGGCAGGGTGTGGGGGGCACCAGCCAGGCTGTGCTTTGATCCCGTGATGTTTGCCTGCATGGATTTTGGGGAATGGCAGGCAGAACAAGTGCAGCTGGTGCCCCCCCAGTGCCTGTTATTGATGGAAGCATCACTGCCTACCTTGGAGGTGGATGCTTGTGGTCCCAGATCACAGGTTAGGGCAGGGCCAGAGGGGTATCTGATTTCTGGTCTGGTGTTATTAGCCTTGTCCAAAACAAGTGCAGCCCCACGTCTCTTCGTGTTGGTCTGCGTGCCCTGTCGCTCTGGTCAGTCCTTTCCTTGTGTGCCTGATCCCTTTCGAGGGAGCATCAGGTTGGCTGTGGGATGGAGCTGCAAAGGCATCTGCTTCTTTCACTCCCTGTCTCCCAAGTTGTGCTGAGACAAAGGTAGAACCGGGTGTTTACAAGAGAAATCTCAACCCCCCCTAATGTATTCAGGCAGGCATTGTGGGAGATGGACAGGATGACTTTGTGCATGCTGAACTGTGGAGGATGCTTTTAGCTTAATGGAGCAAAGCACCTTCCTCCCGCAGAAATCAACTAATTGCTGATCCTGAGTCACCACTGGTCTTAACTCATCAAACATCATTAGCTCCCCAGCATCTGCCCCATGAAAGGGCACTCACATCGCCTCCTGAATATCCAGCTTGTGCTCCGGCATTCCAGCCAGAGCTGAATAAATCTGCTAAATGCCCTGCGTGAGGGCGTGACAGGCCGGCGGTTGGTGCTAATTATCGATGTGCATAAGAGCGCTTTTCATCCAGGCACATCCCGAAGGGCTTTGCAAGCCACCTATGTTTTCCAAACATCCTCATTCCTCCGAGAGGAAACGCGGCCTGTGCGGGGATGTGCCCGGCCGTCCCACGCAGGCTGCGCGGGGCAGGAAGCGATGCTCGGCAGATGTCACTCCAGGGGAGCTCTGTGCCCGAGCGGTCCCAGAGCTGTGGTCAGTGGGACTTCCCTTCCAGTCACGCCGGTTGCACCAGCTTCCTGCATCTCTGGCTGGATTTGAAAACATCAGTCTTAGCCTGGACTGTGTTTCGCTCAGTGGTGCCCTATCCCCTTGCTTTTTAATGCGTTGTTGTTAATGCAATATTCAATGTTAATATTTATCATTAATTATTACCATTAATTGCCATCCAGTACCTAGAAGGTGGCCTACAAGAAAGCTGGGGAGGGACTTTTTACAAGGGCATGTAGCAATTGGACAAGGAATAATGGCTTTAAGCTGGAAGATGGGAGATTAAGGTTAGACATCAGGAGGAAATTCTTCATTGTGAAGGTGGTGAGACACTGGAACAAGTTGCCCAGTGAAGCTGTGGCCCCAGCCCTGGAAGTGTTGAAGGGCAGGTTGGATGGGGCTTGGAGCAACCTGGGCTGGTGGGAGGTGTCCCTGCCCATGCAGGGGGGTTGGAACTAGATGATCTTTAAGGTCCCTTCCAATCCAAACCAGTCTGTGATTCTGATTTATTTAATTGCACTGTGCATTCAGGGGTGTTGATGATCTCTTCACCAGTGGTTCAGAGCAGGGAGATGTTGCAGACGCAGAGGCTAATAGCTTTTGCCCATTAAAACCTGCCTTCATCTGCCACAAACCCACGTGGCTGGACTTGGGTTTTCATGCACAAAAGGGGAGTTTTCAGCCACCGTGGCGTTACGCCGGCTTTTGTGCAGACTCAAAGGGAAGGCGTTGAATCACTGGCTTTGCTGCTTTCCTTGTGCCTTCAGTTTATGTTCTGCTTTGAGACCTCAAAGGAGGAATCTTGGGCTGCAGGATGCTGCTAATCAGGTTTGAAGTTCCTGCTCTGGCTGCATTGACACAGGGAAGATGATAGATTTACTTTTTCTTTGACAAGTGCGTTTCAGATGTATGTCTGCACATGGGTGTGTTGCTGACGCTGACCTTGAAATGCTGTGCTTTTACAAGACTGGTTTTGTTTTAGTTTTACTTTTCAAGGAAATCTTTGGCAAGAGAGGAAGGTCCTAAATATTCTTTCTAACTTGCATCCTCAGGGGTTGGGGGAGGGGTTTCTTCTCCACACCTGATCCACACAGCATTTTTCTCCGTTTACAGCAATATTTTGCTTATGTGAGATTGTGGGATATTTTAAGGAAAATCTTTGTACAATGCTCTGGGAAATACTGAGGTCAGGAGTTTTTCTTCCATTGGGGGACATTCAGATAGTCAAACAATGACTCCTTCAAGGTTGAGACAAATTGTGCCTTTCTTCTGCCTCGTAACTGGGGACAAGAGTTCATGTAGACCCTCGGCAGTTTGGCCGTGATCTCAGCTGAGCCCTGTAGATGCTACTATGGTATTGATAATAAAATCTAACCAGACAATTGAAGGTCAAAAGTAACAGAGGAACCAAAATGCCACCTTCCACCTCTGTTCTGCTTCGAATCCCAAGCTCTGTTGTCTGCTTGCTTGATTATTTTTTTCCAGACAAACCTTCAGAGAATAACTTCACAGAATCACAGAATGGTTTGGGTTGGAAGGAACATTTAAAGCTCATCTACTCCAACCCCTCTGCAGTAAGCAGGGACATCTTCAACTAGATCAGGTCGCTCAGAGCCCTCTCCAACCTGGCCTTGAATATTTCTAGGGATGGGGCATCTCCCACCTCTCTGGACAGCTTGGGCCAGTGTCTCACCACCCTCCTAATAACAAATGTATTTCTTGTATCTAGTCTGAATCAATCCTCTTTTCGTTTAAAACCATTCCCCCTTGTCCTGTTGCTACAGGCCCTATTAAAAGGTCTGTCCAGACGTTCTCCCCTTCTGACTTTCTTGCATGGAGGGGTCTCCTTGTGCACAGCCACAAAGCGCAGAGCTGCCTTGTAATTCTCCTCCTGTCTTCTCCTTAAAATACCCATGTAAAATAAATAAGTAATAATGAAAAAAAGCAGCAACCCAATCCCTAAACAAAACCCTTGGCTTCAGTTTTGTGACCGATGAGCCGAGGCCGGCGCATGTTGTACTGACTCACTGTCTCCTGGTGCTCTCTCACTGGACGTGCCTGTCTGTTGTCTCCCGAGCTAGACGTGGGTTTCAAGTGGTGTTTTGTGCCTATCTGCTGCCAGGCACGATGAGCTTCAGGGGTGGGCCCTCTGGCAGAAGAGCAGTGTAAAAAATAACTGCTGTTGTTGTAGAGGAGCTCTTAGCTTCTGATCATTAAATCAGCGTGCTTTGCCCGTTCGTTTATGTACCGTGAAGTCAGAGTATTTTCTGTCTGGCTGAGATTTGTGTCTTCTGTTTCTCACTAAAACAAAAGCTTCTCATCTTGCACTGGTTTTACAATCCTTTACTGCTTTTTTTTTACACTCCCCCTCCCCATACTGGGTTTACTTGGGGGAAAGTTTGGCTTTGTGCATCGTCATTTTTACATCAAGCTGAAGCAGTTTAATCAAGGTCATTGGAAGACCTGATGGGATGAGCAGGACACACTTAGGGGGTGCAACAGGCTGCTTTACTGATCCCAGCCCTATTCGTGGGGATAATTCCTGGATGAAAAGCCTTTTTTGGGCCCTTGAAAGGTGCATAGCAAGGATGTCCTCATTAAATGAGGATGGGGATGTGGGGTGAAGTAGGACCACCAGAGCAGAGCAGTCTTAGGCTGGTCAAATGGTGGAGGTACCAGCTGAAGTTTGGCACAGTGCTAATCAGGATGAAACTTTAGAGCAGAGGGAGAAGAAAGGGCATCCCTTTAATTCTGCAGAAAAATATCTAAAAAAGGGTATTAAGCAAAATTGTTGTTTAGTCTAGGGATGAGAGAGCTTAGAGGGGAAATAACGGTCCTCGAGTACGTCAAAGGTAGCTGCAAAAGGGTAGGGAGCAAACTGTTCTCCATGGCCAGTGGTGGGAGGCCAAGAATTGCTGAGCTCAAGCTGCAGCGAGGGAAACAAGGGTTAGGAAAAAACTTCCCAAGCTCTGATTGCCAGAGGAGTGGAGCAGTGGAACAGAGAGTTTAGGGTGGGCTCCAAGTCTCCATCAGTGGAAGTTCTGAAGAGCAGGTTGGCCAAACAGTGCTTCAGGAGAGCTGATCCTGTGGAATAAATTTGACAAATTCTCCAAAAGTCCCTTCCAGTGCTGACTTAGGTGAATTTGTGGATTTTGAGCCTGAACTCAGGAGGGATAGCAAAGAGGCTTTAGGGCAGAAATTGTGTCACCCAGATCCACTGTTGGGACTCAGGGAAGTCCTCTGACCCAGTGCAGACAAGTTCTTTGTAGAAAGTTTTGACAGCACTGAACTCCATGACTTTGCATTTTATTCCAGCTGTCAAGCTGCCATGCTGCACCCTGCTCCTCCCATGTAAACTCCAGCCTTGATTCAAAAAGATTGAAAAAGAGGTTTTAGCTGTTGTCATCTGCTCCATGATTCAGAGGAGGGATGAACACTTGCTCCACCAGAGAAGGTTTTGCAGGTCAGGGGGTGCATTTCACTTGCAGGGGCAGTGCCCACCAGCTCTCCTGCAGCACCACCTCTCTTGTGCAATGCTGCACAAAGGTCACACTCCCTAACTTGTTTCTCTGCTGCATCATCACTGATGAGTCAAAATACATGACCTCTTCCCTGCAACCTTCTCTCAGGGTCCTTTTGTTTGGGTGTGGGGAGTGATTTCCTTTGCCCATAGTGTCATCTTCTGCGGACGGTCAGGAGGTGGTATATTGTCATCATGATACTCTTGAGCTAATAACTTGCAGCTACTTGAGGGATGGTTATGGGGAGGGGAGGATGGAGACAAGATCTTCTCGGTTGTAGCAGGTGACGAAATAAGGGGCAACAACCCCCTCAACAAACCAGCTGTGGAGGTTCAGGTTGGGTCCTGGGGAAGCTCCTCCAGTAGAAGGGTCGTGTTGTAGAGAAACAGATTCCCACAGAGCTGCAGGGTCTCAGTCTTTGGAGGTTTTCAGGACTCTGCTAGGGGAAATCCCAGCTGACCTGGACTAGTCCCACCTCAAATGCAAGGTTTGACTAGAGACCTCCGGAGGTGCCTCCAGCACAACATTTCTGATACCTCTTTGTTATAGTGCAATGTGGAGCCACCAATACAGGAAGCAAAATAGCTGCTTTTAGTCAAGTTCACTGTGCAAATGGATGATCCATATTGTATTTTCTACCAACAGAAGCATCCTTGGAGAACTGTGGTGCTAGGGCAGCTCTTCAGCTGCTGAAACTCAACCTGTTTTGGTTAGGGCTAACCAACATGTCATCCTGAGGCATTGCATTGGCCAAGGTGGACGTGACTTTGAGGTCAGGAGTCCACATGTTATGTGAGGAGTGAAACCCATGGATTTTCCTGGTGCTTTGGCTTTTCTAAGGCAGCTTGAGTGAATCTTCAGCTGTCTGTCCTGACTTCAGAGCTGGCTGATGGTCCTGGCAAAGTCCACAGTGGATTTAAAAGACTGATGGTTACAAAGCACAGGTTGAACTTAAGAAAGCCAAACAATACTTAAGGAAAGTGTAAGAGGAAGCTGGCTTCATTTCCCTTTGGATGACAGCAGTAGTGATACTGAAACCCTTCTTTTTCCCCCCTTTTTCTTTTAGCAAGAATCAGATGCAAAGGGGTGATGTCATGGTGTTTACCAGACAGAGGCACATCATTTATAGTAGTGACTCAAAGGCAGAGCAAATATTATTTATTTGGATTGCAGTAACAGCTGAGATGGCTGGGGTTGGGGCTCGATGTGCTGGGTGTTTGGTGAGACCACATCTGCCTGAAGGGTCTGGTCAAATGGGGAAACTGAGGCATGGACCAAGTCAGTGGTTTGGCTGCACTTGTGTTCAGGGTCATTCCCACAGCTGGGAACTCAACTTGGCTTCATTGCTTCTGCCTGAGCCAGGGGTTTCCAAGCTGCTCCCAGGCTGCTGGGGATGTGTGAAGCTACAGAAGGGGATTGCAACTGGTCCACAGAAGTGTACAGTTGTCCCAGCAGGGATTTAGATGGGGAAGGTGCCTGGCAGGTCTGGGGGCTCTCCAAGGTGAGTTGATCCCAAATATTTTGAAATTTTGAGGAATTGAAACTGTCCTTCCCTTCAGTAGCCTTTTCAAGTCTTTAAAGTCTCTCTTCCCTATTGCAATGCTTAGGTGGATCTTACAGCACCTAGCAGTGCTGACAAAGTGTGTTTATCCTTATCTCAGGAGGTGGGAGAAGTGAGGAAGAGAGACTTTGGTTTACTTGGGGGTGCACACAGAGCACCAGTAGAGCTGAAAGAGGTTTCTGAGCAGCTGCTGTTCTGCGTGGCCTCTCCCTTACCTCTCAGCTCTTCTCCGTGGGATAGACCCATCCTGCCAAGGATCTGGGCAAAAAGAGGTTAAGCCCCAGATCAACAATATGCAAATGCTTATTATCCCACACCGTCCTTTGGCTGGGTAAATTTATGGAATCTTAATTGGGGCACACCTAGATGTTCTTTGGCTGAGAGGTGACATGTAAATACAAGCTGTGTGATTTCCTCACCCGGAGCTGCGAGCGGGAAGCCTGACTCTGCCATCAGGGCTGTTGAGAGTCTGGCCCGTGCCAGCAGCTGGGGCACCTGGCTCTGGAGAGGCTCCCAAAGCTACTGAGCATCCAGAAGGTCTCCTGGAGCATCCTGAGCCTCTGCCACTGAGCAGCACCTACAGTAACTTGTGTTGGGCAGTGCAGTTGCATAGGCCAGGAGCAAACCTACCCTCCCAAGTTCCATTTGGTGTCTCCACAGCCTAGCAATGGCTCCTGTAATTCTGTTCAAATAATAAAAAGAGCTTGAGAAAGAAAAATCCCCATTCTTGTTTGCACATCAGATGATCTCTGTGCCTTATCTCTGGTCCTTCCTCAGCACACAGGACTACAGGCTCACTAGGAGCGGAGCAGGGAAAGGCTGAGTTGGGTTTTCATTTACCTTTTCTAGTCTCTCATCCCAGCTGAGAGGCAAATCATTTTGTTTAGAAATTACTTGTTTACACCTTTGCACACCACTGTGCTAATCTCCCACCCTGGCTGGATGCTTTTAGGGAAAAGCTTTCAGAATTACCAGTCAGGAAATGCTGATGCAAAGTGGTCCAGGTCTGTCTCTTGCAGAGGGATGGGTGTGTTTGCTTCTCCTTAGGCTTTTTCAGTCTAAATCTGCAGAAATTGGATCAACTCCTGAAAGCCTCACTGCCAAGTGAAACCAGCTTTGTGGTTATCACAGGTTAAAAGAGCAGCAAATTGGCAGCAAACACCAGAGGCTGTAGAGGTGCAGCCCTAGAAGAGCATCTCTTTTCTTTCTTATTCAAGATTAGCAACAGAAAAGGCAAATACTCAGCCTGTGGAATCGCAAAGAACAGACCTGAAACCTCAAGAAGCAATCCAAGCCATGTGCATGCCTGCAGGCAACCAGGCTTGCACCTAAGTTGTGCCTGCAAAGACCTGGTTTCACAAACTACAAAGAGGAATTCCTCAAGGTCAGCGTGCAAACCTGCACCGCGCAGCCCTGCGTGTCATCAGTCCTATCTAGTCATACAGCAATTTAAACATCTGCTGTGTTCAAATTCAAAAAAACCCACAAAAAAACCAACCAACCAAAAAAACACCTAAAAATAATAAATAAATATCAGCCTCAGTCCAAAAAAAAGAAAAAAATGCTCATAGTCATCTTTAGTTTGCAAGCTGTGCCTTTAGAGAATGGAAGGAAAATATGAGTGCTGGAAGCATGTTTCTTGCTGTGTAAGATGGCCAGCAGTGCCTGTTTCTCCAATGAATCTGGAATAATTTGATGCCAGCAACCTGGGGGCAAGGAGGGGGGAGGGGGTGATTTCATCTCTGGACTTGACTTTTCATATTTGGTTCCTTTTTGTTGTTGTTTTTCCTGAGCTCTTGCGCAGGTTTCCTGGAGAAAGTTAGGATCTGGGAAATCTTGCATCAATCTGGGTGTCTGCATTACACTAATACCTATAAATGAACTTTTCTGTCCAGATGTGACTATTCTCACCCCAGAAGGATGCCTGTTGAGGATGGGAGGTTCAGTCTTGGGCCAGAAATTGGACTTTTTATTTAAAGTCAAGCTTTGAGGCAGGACCAGTTGAGAACAGCTTGTAGACGTTTCTTCATTAAGCATTCAAATTTATTCTTCCTTTCAGTTGCTTGGAAAGCTTTTCCATCTCTGCCTACTCTGGACTCTTCTTCACGTGGCCTCTGCATTTTTAAATCCTGTATCTTCAGCCTTTCTTTTTCCTGCAATCTATTGACAGAAAGATCTTTTGATTGTTGTTTTGTTATTATTATAATTTATTTATTTTTTTCGCTTCCCAACACATTTTGGACACATCCAAAATATTTCCATTGTGTCTTCTGGATATAAGATTCTGTCCTAATAACATCACAGTAGTTGTTATGCATCTTATTCCATTTAAACCTGGTATTTTCCAAAGGCATTTGCTTTGGAAGGCATTTAGACATTTCTTTGGTGGAGTTCCAGCTGCCGCATCCATATGGTAAGATGGAAATAGCATTTTGAGTCAAAGATTTGTGGTCTTTTGAATTTTGTGGATTAAGTTTTGCTGGTGCTCACAGCTGCTGTCTTGCCCATTCAGGTTCCTCCTCACTGACCTTCTGAACATCCCCGTGGACTTGTGTGTGGCTGCCAAAGTTGACTTGCTAAACAAACTCTGTAGCCACTTCACGTAATACCCAAACGGGGATTATGTCTCATTTCCAAAACTGATTACTAAACCTTCCTTTCCCCTTTCTGGTGACTCTGAGGTGTTTTCTACATTTTCAGCCTGCAAAGAGCTCTGTCACATGTCCATGGTAGGTCTGGCACTGTGTGCTGCTCTTGAACTGGGAGACACTTGTGTGTGTCTGCTTTTTTTTTTTATCTCATTGTAATGTCAGTCATCGTGCTAAATGGGGTTCTTAGTCATTGCTACCAACTGCTCTGCAGATCTTCATCCATGTACTTGTTTAAGCATCCTATGGGTTTTTGTTGTTTATTTGTAAGGGGAAATATGTGGGGTTTGACTGCTCCCTGGGTGCTTTTGGCTTGAAACAGTGCCCGGTGGAAAAGGAAAGACTGGCTGTGTAATTCAGCTCAGGGTTTTGGTACTCCTTAGTTCCAAAGTCCCACTCAGCAACCCCATAGAGGCCACCATGGCACCTCCAGATCTCCTTCTGACTCACGCTGCTTTCACATGGGTGCTGTGCTTGAGAGTCCTCCAGCACAGAAAGGGGCGAGCACAATAAATGCCCCTTCTGGCTTGCTGACAGCAGAAAATAGCTTCTCTGCTTCCGTGCCATCAACCCCACACACAGTTCCTTTGATTCTGGATCTCTGTGTTGTTCCTAAACAACTCCCTCCAGATAGGAAGCTCCCAGAAAAACCTGGTTTGCTTTGACCTAAGAAGAAACCATGGCTTGAAGCTTGTGTTCTTCCCCCCTCTCTCCTTCCCTGCCTCCCTTGCCCTCTGCCCAGTGTCAGACTGGAGTTTCCTGTAGGACCATGGGGAACAGAAGGACTCATTCTTTTGGGGGTCAGGACACAGGGTGGCAGGGGAGAGGGGAGCAGAGCCCTCCTGCCACCTCCAACCCAGTCTTATATTATCCATAGTGGCAGCCATGCAGACAAGGAGCAGTCTGTGACTGGGGCAAGTTTAAAGCCTTTGAAGGAAGAGACTAAATAAAATAAAGCAAAACAAAAAAGAAGGCAGAAGAGATGGGATGTGGGGAATGGCAGGGAATGTATGGAGTCCTGGCTGTGCCAAGGGGAAGGAGATGCTGAGAAATTACCTAGGCTGGTCCACATAGGAGGCTGGAAATTGGGGGTTGAGGTTTGAAGCCAGCCTTGACCACATGGATCCCTCTCTGAGCCCTATGCGTGCGGGGAGTGAAGCAGGACAGGGAGCAGGGAGTTTTCCTGCCAGCGATCAGGACTTTATCCTGCAGCAATGTGTGTGTGGGTGGACCCCTGACACCAGTGTCTTTGGAGAAGGGTGACGAGAGTGATTAGGAGCCTGGGAAAGCTTTACACAACAGGCCTCCAAAACAGTGAGGCACAGCCAAAGACAGGGAATGAGAAAGTGCCCTGATAAAAACCTGCCGGGCTGCCATCCGTGCAGAGGAGGGCCAGCAGTTTAGCTTGGCTTGTGGGGCTTCTTATGGGAGTCCTTCTCCCAGGAGGTGGCCCAAAAGATTTGGCACATGACCAAAGAGAGGGTTCTCCCACCCCATCACCTGAACCCACTCTTGGAGAGCTGAGATTTGCATTCAGGAGAAGTGATCAGATGTTTCTGATGCCTCAGCATCAAACGTAGAAGGGGAGATGGTCACAGATGTTAAACCTTGTAAGATTTGGGGTTGTTTTGTCTGGAGAAAAGGAGGCTGAGGAGAGGCCTTATTGCTCTATACAACTCCCTGAAATGAGGTTGTAGCCAGGTGCATGTCAATCTCTTCTCCCAAGTAACAAGCAATAGGACAAAAGTAAAACAAGTTGTCCCAGGGGTGTTTTAGATTGGATATTAGAAAAATTTCTTTACTGGCAGAGTTGTCAGGCACTGGAACAGGCTGCCCAGGGCAGTGGTGGAGTCCCCATGCCTGGAGGGATTTCAAAGTAGATGTGGTGCTGAGGGACATGGGTTAGTGGTGGCCTTGGCAGGGCTGGGTTAATGGTTGGACTTGATGATCTTCAAGGTCTTTTCCAATCAAAATGGTTCAATGATTCTATCTTTTCAGTCTTGTGTCCTTCAGCAAGTTCTGCCTCCACTACGGATGTGCAACGGGGGAGAAACATGCATCCTCCTACCAAGTCTGAATCTGCACCTTTTCAAGGAGATGAGACAGGAGTAATGCATTTTCTGCAATGACAGAAGTTGATACCATGAAGAAAACACTGGAAAGGAGCAAAATTGGTGGTTTTAGGTTTAAACCAAACAATTAAGGACAGGTCTTTCCTAGTGCTGAGCTTGCCTTCATCTGCCTTGTCAGAGTTTTCCCACCTGCAGCTGGGTGTGGTTTGGTCCGAGACTGGCTAGATCCAGCACCATACCCATGGAGTTGCTCCCAGAGCTGTGTTTTGAGCTCCTGCCCTGCACTGCCTTCAAAGTCAACCCAAGGAAGGGCCTGAAAGGATCAGGTCGTTGTCTCCAACACTTGCAAAACATGTTGGCTGAGGCTTTGACTGAGAATCAATCGATACACTCTTTTTAGCATCAAATCAGTACAGCCAGCTGGTGTGCAGACAGGCTGATGTATCATGTGCTGTCTCAGGGAGGTGTACCAAGGAGTGAGGTTTGAAGACAGTCATATGTGGAGAAGAAGGTTTTCTGCAGGTTTTCTTTTGATGCTGACGGCGTCTCACGTGCAGCAGAAGCTGAGGTGTCTTACAAGTTGGTGTCTTAGATGGTGCTTCACAAAATGCTCTATGCTCAGTTGTGCATGTTAGATGTTCACATTGGGGTTAAAAATTACTATTTTTCGTGGGACAGATGGAAACTGGACCTCATGCACTGGCCTGGGTTGGAACTGAAGAAGAGGCGTAAAGCAAATTCTGTCCTGTGCTATGTGTAGGATGTTTATGAGGCCATTTGCATGAGTTTTTAGTTAACGAGGGTGTTTGATGAAAATATTCTCTTTGTGATGCTTCTCTGCCCATCCTGCTTCTTGGAAGAGCCTGTCATGACCCACTCAATGCTGCCACTAAGGCTAGGTGGGGTGAAGCATGGACCTGCTGCTCTGATGCACTCACAATTCCAGATAAGATCGAGTTGTTGAGTACCTCTTGGGGATGAGAAGCTTCAAGATTTGCATTTGTAATTAAGAAGAAGAGCTTTTAAAGCCTGTTCTTTGCATTTCTTTGAACCCACTAACCAACTGTAGCTCAGGTTGTGGAGGAAGGTGAGAAGCCAGAACGACATGGTCGGGGTTTCTGTGCTCCCCTCTGCTGTGTGCATTACTGCTGAATCAGCTGTGACTTAGGCAGGGTTTAACCTTCTTTTTTCAGTGTGGAAGGACCTGATCAGAACCTTGGATTTGGTTCCTTCAAAGCAGGGGAAAGTTTGGACTAATTATATCTATTTCTTTAAAAAAAAAATAAATCCTTTTGCTAGAAAGCCAGACACTAAAGCATGATGCAAAATGCAGCTGCTCTGCTCTCCAAGTTGTATCTCAGACATCCATTCCCAGTCAGCATATATTCCTGAATATTATCATATCTGCTTTTCCCACCTGTATCCTTTTGCACCCAAAACCTGATGGTGTGGGCTGGGCTTGGATTAATTTTCTTTCTCCCAAGCTTTTGGCCTAGCACATTCAACTCTCTCACTATTATGCATCTACCTACCCTGAACATTACAAGGTCTTGGCATGAGAGCACTGAGGTGGGCTGCAAACACAGATTATTTTAGCCTTGCACATCCCAACAGAGCAGCCTTCCAGCCTACCTGAAGGGGCTACAGGAAAGCTGGAGAGCAATTTTTTGCAAGGGCATGGAATGATAGGACAATGGGAATGGTTTTAAAGTGAAAGAGGAGAGATTTGGGATAGATCTTAGGAAGAAATTCTTTCCTGTGAGGGTGGTGAAACACTGGCACAGGTTGCCCAGGGAAGTTGTGGAGGCCTCCTGTCTGGAAGTGTTCAAGGGCAGGTTGGATGGGGCTTGGAGCAACCTGGTCCAGTGGCAGGTGTCCCTGCTCATGCAGGGTGGTTGGAACTAGATGCTTTTTAAGGTCCCTTCCAACACAATCCACTCTGATTCTAAAGATTTAGTGCAAGTGATTGGAAACTCGATGGGTTTCCAACCTTTCCGCCCTTGTGCTGCCAGGTTGCTTGCTGGACTCTTGGGTCTTCACTGTCCCTGCTTTATCACTTAGAAATTAAAGTGAACAGGGGTTAAGTGAATCTTTCAGGGCCTGCAACAAGTCCATCACAGAGCTGGGAACCAGACACCAACATCCTTTGGTCTCATCTTCATCTTACCCATTTCTAAGCTGCATCCCAGCGTGCTCTGTCTCTGCAGTCCCACGTTGAGAAAGTCCAGGTTTTCTGAGCCAAGTTCACCTCACATGTGCCTTGCCTTGAAGTCCGTTGGACGAGGTTACGAGTGAATTTAGCCTGTTTAAAAACTCGGTCCAGCTGCCAAACAGGAAAACCTGATGAGTGGAAAGTCAATCAGACATGGGAAAGGAGGGGGAAAAAGCAAATGGTTGTTGTCGGCGCTGTGGGCTTGGCAGTGGGTTTGTGCCACAATTGCAAAAAAAATCAGTGGATTTACACCATTTCAGGAGTAAACACGTGGCAGGGCACACGTGTGTGCTGGCAGGTGAACTCAGTTGGGTAATAAGAGTAAATCTTGCTCTGCTTTTGAGAGACTGGGACTAAAACGTGGTAGAACAGCGATGCATATCATTTTGTAGGGTGAGCTGGTGAATTTACTGAGCTGTTTTGGCCATCAGCACAACAGCTAGAGGCTGTTAAGATAATTTAGTGGAGGTTTGTGGTTATAAATACGTTTCCATCATGACTAAAGATTCTAATAGATATTAAATTCAGCCAAGGGGTTTATAGTAATTTATTTAATTTTTTTTATTGCATACTCCCCAGTGTTTCTGTTTTGACTTATTAATCTTGTGGAATAAGCTGAGGGATGGCTATTAAATGTTTTTTAATGTATAAAATAGGAGTTGTAAAAGGAAAAAAAAGCAACCCTGGATGATGCAATTAATTTAGTGTAATTTAGCTGTGCAGCAGTGGGGCTCTGGGGTGTCCAGCTCCCAGCTGCTGATACTACAGGTGTGTTGGGTGATGTGCAAAGCTATTATAATGCAATTATTTCTTTTTCCACTTGGAATATTTTGGGTAAAAGGGCGAACAGTCTTCTACATCTATCTTGCCCTCATGCAAGATGAGTTAGCATCATAGAATCAGAGAATGGTTGGGGTTGGAAGGGACCTTAAAGATCATTTAGGTCCAATGCCCTGCATTGGCAGAGACACCTCCCATTAGATCAGGTTGTCCAGAACCCCATCCAACCTGGCCTTGAAAAAGTTGTGCAAAATTAAGAACCATTTTTTGAAATTTAAACACAACTGCTTCCAAATGTCAAGATGCCCACATATCAGCTCAGGACCTCAATGACTCTCAGAACCTTAGCTGTGGATTTCCAGCCATGTCCTGCATCCATACAAAGACCTCCCTTCCACCACTGAGAAGCAGACAGTGTGAGAAGCGATGTGATCTGCTGTGGGAATGCCCCAGCTCTCCTGATTCACCATCTTAATCCAAGTAATAACAACAAAAAGTTTGAAGGCTTAGTTTGGAATTGAATAGCTCTCCAAAAATAGGCTCTCCCTGGAGATATCTCCTACTTCCTGCTGGGCTGGAAAAGCTGTGCTGACAGCCTTTGTGCTTGGATATTTAGGCATCTCCTGGAACCTAGAGCATGAAGGAATGCAAAATAATAGAGGAAATCAATTGAAGTTGTTAAATTTCATTTGGTCTGAGCTTCAGAAAGTATTCCCCTGTGACACTCTTCCTGCGTAGAAAGGCACCTGAGCCAAACCCCAGTATTTACAAATATTTCTGAGATCTTCCAGGTTTTAGAGCTCAAAACTTGTTGAGATATTCCAGACCATAGACCTTCCTTCTCTAAATAATAGATCTCGACTTGAATGTCTCTGAGCTCCTGGAAAGTGTGGACCCCAAACAGCTCCTGGCATCCAGAGCTGTGTTGGCTCCAGCTCTGTCTTTCTGTGCTCACAAGTGGGGGAAGGCATTGCATTAAAAATTTAAAAAAAGCAAATACAACAAATTTGTGTTATTTCACTTTGTTGGAAGGTGTCTGACAGTCTCAAGGAAAAGCTGATACCATCTGGTGTGTCTGAGAAGTTTGTCATTGGGAGCTTTGTCTCCACTTGCTTTGGGACGAGGGACTGAGTCTAGAGGCAGCGAGTTGGAGGTTTCCTCTCTGGAGCTCTCTGAGGGCTGCATGTTTTGGTCTCCTCATCTTTCCATTTTAGTCTTCCTTTCTCCTTTTCATCTATTTCCTAACATTTAGGGGGTTGTCAGCAGGAACTTACTTTTCCCAGCGTGTGACTTGTGTTTTGCTTGCTGAGGACCTGGTTTTAAGGCACTGCGTAGAGCCAGGTTTGCAAATCCATCTTCAGGTGAGTTGGAATGAGCTCAGGAAGGCTGACAGGGCTGTCCCCATGCTGTAGAGCATCCCAGAAACCCACCCTGAATCTCAACACACAGCCATGCTGCAAGGAGCAACTCCCCCTTCCAGTTCTGGGCCCCTCAGTTCAAGAAGGACAGGGAACTGCTTGAGAGAGTCCAGCACAGAACCACAAAGATGCTGAAGGGAGTGGAACATCTCCCTGATGAGGAAAGGCTGAGGGAGCTTGGAGGAGAGGAGACTGAGGGGCAACCTCATCACTGTTTACAACCACGTTCAGGACAGTGTCAGGAGGATGGAGCCAGGCTTTTTTCAGTGATGTCCAGTGACAGGACAAGGGGCAATGGGTGCAAACTGGAGCACAGGAGGTTCCATGGGAATATCAGGAAGAACTTCTTTCCTGTGAGAGTGACAGAGCCCTGGGCCAGGCTGCCCAGAGAGGCTGTGGAGTCTCCTTCTCTGGAGACATTCCAACCCTCCTGGACACGTTCCTGTGTGATGTGCTCTGGGTGACCCTGCTCTGGCAGGGGGGTTGGGCTGGATGATCTTTCCAGGTCCCTTCCAACCCCTGAGATTCTGTGATTCTAAGCAGGACTCCGCAAAACCAAGGCCAAGATACAAGAAAGCAATATTATTAACCTAACTCAACATGTGGTGAGCCTGGGCTCAGGAAGCTGGAAAAATCTACATTTCCCAAGTGCTTGATACAGGGTTTTAGCGTGAAACTCTTTCCTCCATCTTCCTGCTTTAAGGTTTCTACAGGAATTACTGGGACAATGCAGGTGGCTGGTGTTCCACCCTGCTGGCTCCCCAGCCACACCAGCACCAGCCCTAAAACTCATGTCAGGAACAGAAGCCCAGAAACACACTCTCAACCTTTCCCGGCTTGTTTTTCCCATCTGTTTTTAACAGTGTGTTCTTGCCACTTGGACCTCGCTGGGCTCGATCTTGTGATCCCTGATGTCGTATGACATTTCCAGTTTATTAGGAATGCTTTTGTTTATGTGCTGGGTGGGTGTTGTGTGTTTTTTTTCTTTCTTTCTTTCTGTTTTGGTTTTTTTTTGCCTTTTCCCTAGGTTGTGTGGAGGCTTTTCTGCCTCAGCTGCCAATACAAATGTCTCCTCCGTGCCGGGAGGTGCCACCCACACCCGTCCTCTCTGAAATCAGGGCAGTTATCTCAGCAGTTGCAAGTCCTTCAAGTGGTTTGGGGACTCTCATTTAGCAAAAAGGAAGGCTGATTATTTTTTTCTGTCCTCTTCTACCATTTCATAAGAAAAAGCCAGGTCCTAGAGCACTGAAGCAAACAAGTTTTTAAAAATCAGTCATCTTTTTTGAACTTTCTTAAGGAAGAGCAGGAAGAAGGGACTCAGGGTTTGAGTTTGCTGGTGGCATTTTCTGTTTACCCAGCCTGTAATCTGCTTTAGCAGATTGAGTTTACTGACTGTTGCATGTGAGTGTGGGTTTCCTTCTAAGCTGAAGGTGGCTGGACCAGCCTTCACATTGCTCCATCTTTTCATTGTCATAGAGATCACCATGCTTCCCTCCACTGCTGGGCAAATATCACCAGCAGCTGAGTATCAATGCCAGGGCAGTACTGGGATTGTGGATCATTTTCTGCCCATGGTCTGCTGGTCTCCATAACCACCATGTCCTTCTCTAAAACCTCCTTTGTTGTCCTTGAAATAAAGCAAGTGATACCTTTTGGAGACATGTTTTCAGTTCCTGGCTGATATAAATCCCACTGTTCAGACTTCAAAGATGCTTAGTTGCTCTTTAAAATACTTCCAGCTATACCACACCAGCCTGTGAAGCATGAGGTGGTGTGAGAAACTGCAGCCTGGGTGGTGTTTCATGGGGGCTTGCATCTAAGAGACACTTTTTAAATGGGTAGGAGAGTCCTGTGAGCATCCAACAGAACTGGTGGTGGCATGGGCTTTTATGCACCTTGCTGGA
Source organism: Apus apus (assembly GCF_020740795.1). NCBI lineage: Eukaryota > Metazoa > Chordata > Aves > Apodiformes > Apodidae > Apus > Apus apus. The sequence continues at coordinate 3,887,162 of NC_067282.1, read as the reverse complement.
GCTGCCAACCCTTGCACTACCAGGAGCAGATGAGTCAAGTCATCTTCTCAGCCTGAGGGTAAGGGAGACATGGGTAGCAAATTGTGCATCTCCATCAGGCTTATATTTATTAAACTGAACGGAATCTCAACTGTATTTCTAAGCCAGGAAGGTAGATCCAAAAAATGCCACATGGCTGCAATGAGCCAGGAGTGGAGATGAGGCTGATTTGTTTTGGGTCAGTTCAGCCTGCACTGCAGTGAAGCGTCAGGACCAAATCGTTGGTTGCTCTGACCTGAGAAAGATGCTTTGATAAAATGAAGATGTTGCTGAACCCCCTCTCCTGCACCTGTGGTCCTGTAAAATTGCAACCCACAGTTGCAGTCATTTGCTCACCGTGTAGGATATCTTTGTTCTTTGCCATCAGGATCAGAATTTGGGGTTGTAACCATGAGGATTTGCAACCAAAAATTATTTCCATAGCCAAAAATGTCCCATAAAATCTCGGGAAGTCCTGGGTAGCTCAGAACTGCTGTGTTTGCTTTTTGATTCTTTAAGCATCAGCCTTCCCAGGAAAGCAGAGATCCCTCCAGAGACCCCACGATTCTGATTGCTTCCAGCCAAGCAGCAGGGGCACATTTCTGTCCAGTGAATCTGTTTTCTGCATCAGCTTTCCCAGAGATCTGTCTTCGCTTTGCTCCATCTTTCCATTTTGTGTAGAATCCTAGAATCATTAAGGTTGGAAGGGACCTTAAAGATCATTCAGTTCCAGCCCCCCTGCCATGAGCAGGGAACCCCACTGCTAGACCAGGTTGCACAAAACCTCATCCAACCTGGCCTTAAAAACCTCCAGGGATGGGGCATCAACAACCTCCCTGGGCAACCCATTCCAGTTCCTCACCACCCTGATAGTGAAGAAGTTCTTCCTAATATCTGACCTAAATCTCCCCTCTCTCAGTTTAAAACCATTACCCCTTGTCCTATCACTATCTCTGCTGATGAAAAGCCCCTCCCCAGCTTTCCTGGAGCCCCTTCAGGCACTGGAAGGTGCTCTAAGGTCTCCCTGGAGCCTTCTCTTCTCCAGGCTGAACAGCCCCAACTCTCTCAGCCTGTCTTCATAGCAGAGCTGCTCCAGCCCTTGGATCATCTTGGTGGCCCTTCTCTGGCCCCTCTCCAACAGGTCCATATCTTTCTTGTGCTGAGGGCACGAGAACTGCTGCTCTTCCCTCCAGCACTAGAGGAATATCATGAGCAGATGAGTATTGATGCCAGAGCAATACTTGCTCTAAGGCAAACTGAACTTCTTAGTATCCCTCCCCAAACAAACTGGAATCCACACCCACTCCCAGGGATTGCTTGGGACTTGCTTCAGGCAGCTTCTGCCCGAGGATGCTCCCAAAGTCCTTTCCTCCTCCCATGCAGATTCAGATTTGCTGGTACCCAGCAACATCGAGGTGAACCTCATCTTCCTGTTGTATTAAATAATCTTGTTTAATGGCAGATGCCATAGAAATAAAAGGAACCAGCCATAGATGGGCTGATGGCAAATGCAGATGCCTTGGAGCAGGGTCAGGGGGACAAGCAGCCAGTCCTTAACTGTGTCCCTTGTCTGGATCCACAACGAAAGGATAGAGAGTACAGAAAACCAGGCAGTACCAGACTGCCTGGGTGGATTCATCTGACTTGTGAGGATACGCTGAATTAGCCTTTTTGGGGTTATTTTTAGCAACGGGGAAGGCCTTGTCTGCTGGAAATAAAATTGATCCATGTGCTCTTGGGGTCCTCGTCTGGCTCAAAATGGCTCCGTGATGGATACATGTTGCAGAGCCCTTCACCATCCCCCTCCATGGGCACTCGGGGGGGGGGGGATGAGGATGGGGCAGATGCTGCTGAGCCTGAGTGGAATTTGGCTTCTGGGGGCTTTTGCCCCAGGGATGCTGGGCTTTTGTGTCCACTCTGGGCTGGCTTTCATCCTGCAGCAGGAGACTGAACATAATAGGGTTTTCTCATCCTTGTGGCCGTTTCATGAGCCAGCCTCTAACAGTGTCCCTGTCTCCCCAGGGGAAGCAGCTGCTAATTTTTGTCTTCACTTGTTAGACTTGCCAGGGGTCCCCCTGATGGAGGATTTCTGAGCAAGGTTTTCAATATTCATAGACTTAACTGCATCATGAAAGAGGGGCCATTAGTTCCTCCAGTTTGATCTCAGATCGTTAACTCCACACTACTGTTTTCCTTTGCCATCTTTTATTCTCCTTGTCCTTCCTAAGTGCTGTTTGTTTTTTATCACTCTGTGTATCCTTTCAGCAACAGTGCTAGCATATTTATTAGCATTAATTGGCATACGTGCAACAAATGTCATGCAAGGATCACAGAAGCTGTTTCCTTGGAGAAATCAGTGTATTTATCCCACATGGGGAATCAGAGGTACCAAAGAAACCAGATGGGCATCAGCTGCAGGCATGGCCTGATGGAGCTGACCATGATTTCTTCCTAAAAGGCAGTTTGGACCTTGCAATTGTTGGCACATGCTTGCTTTGAACTACTTCAGCTGTGCCCTGGAAACCAAGTGCTACCCAGATCTTTATTCCAGCCAACCTGCTGGCTTTCACACCACCTTCAATCCAGCAACGTGTGTTGCCCCTCCACATTTTACCACCCAAAACCCCCCAGCCCATGGTCAGCTGGAGTGGTGCTGCAAGGCAAAAAAAGGGAAAAAAAAAATAAAAATAATAGGAGAGACCTGTTCTGGAGGTGATAATGATAATAATTTTCTCAAGGTGTTATTTCAGAGATACTTATCTAGGTTTAAAAGCAATGCAGGCAGAAGGACAAAAGCTGGAGCTTTATGTGGACTTGGAAGATAAAAGCAAAAACCAAGAGAGCAAAAATGAAGGCTGAAGTCCTTTTTAATTATATTTTTACCCCACTGGGCTGCTTCTCAGTCTTTACAGGGGACAATAGACACTTGTTTCCAGTAAAAGTGGAGGGGACTGTGCTGAAGGGGACTGGGAAGGGGCTTCCAGGGGTTTGACCACAGCCAGGAGCTCCTGGGGCTGGGCTCAGCTCGGCCCAGCTGCCCGCCCGTGTCCCACTGCGCCGGGGGAGTTTATTTTTCCAGTGCTCCTACTCAGGAACATTTGGCTGAAGGAAAAATTGTGGAGGAGGTTTAGCTCAAGTGAGCACAAAAACATGTGTCCTTGTAACATATTGCTTGCTGAGTGGTGGTTTGGTTTTGTGTTGGGTTTGTTGTTTTTCTTTCTTTCTTTTTTTATTAAATGTATCTGAGAGCTTGGGAATCATGTGAGGAGGGTGGGGGTGATGCCTTTCAGATGGACTCAGGGCTGTGTAAATACAGGGAAGGGAACTCTTTTCTGCCTGATGCAAGTTCTCCCAGCCTGTTTTTTGGATGAACAATTATGAGGATAGTGGAGTCAAAGGAAGCCTTTAAAAGCCTCACCTAAAATCCTTACTTTAAGATACCGTGGTCCCCAGGGACCATCCATCCTCTTCCCATGACCCCCAGAAGTCCATGCCTGAGGAAATAGGTTGGAGTGTCGCACTGAATCCTCTTTTCTTACCCCATGACCTGGTCATTGTGGGGGCAAAAAGGGGCACAATGCAAGAAAACTTGGCTTCTGGACTTTAAAGCTGGGGAGCAAAGAGCTGCCCCCTCCTTCCCTCTATCCCCAGTTTATTCTTGCGCATAAGCTGCTCCTCCCAATCTCCTTTCTCTCCTGCTTTCCACAAGTGGAACATTGCTTCATCCAGAGACAAGATGCTGAGCAAACAAATCTCGGGTCAAACTCTCCCACTCCTTCCCCCACCATGTTCCCACCCTCGCATTTTTGTGTGCCCTCCCACTGCCTTTTCCCATGCCCTTTGCGAGGAGCAGGGCTGGTACGCGGCACAGCGAACGTGGCCCTGCAGATGGGAGCTGCCCTTGGCAGGCAAAAGGAGGTTGTTTGGGAAACAACTTGGAAGTCTGAGTGGATGGTTTCTACCCTTCACCCTGAGCTGGGGGTGGCAGAGTTGTTTTCCAAGGGAGAACGATGTTGTGGCACCATTCAGTGAAGCCAGTTGCAGGCACTCAAGTCCAAATTGCATCCGTGCTAAACCCTTTCCTGGGTTTTTTGCAGTGGCAAATAAGTAGAAATAAATCCTCTGAAATCCCACAGGGATGTAGAGAAGGAGCAGTGCATGTAGCTTTGTCTACCTGGGGATGGTGCATCCCGAGGAGAAGCTGTGAAGCTTGACTGATAGCAAGGTGAGAGGTGTAAAAATATATTAGATTAAAACCCCGAGAATGCTGAGACAGCTGTTAGGAAGGAGGAGTGTTACAAAAAGAGGTAACCACAGGATTTTAGCAATTTTGGAGGGAAAACCAGAATATTTGGGGTACATCTGGAATGGGGCAGGGGGTTAGTAGATTGGAAGGTGGTTGCCTTTCAGCTTTATCCTTTTCCTTATAGTAACAAGACCACTCATTGATCAAACCACCTTGTGAAGTTAACTTTACACCACCCAGGAGTCTGGAGGACTCCAACTTACATCTCCAACCTGTGAGGTGGACCTGGGTGAAGTGAGCCTGAGGGTGCTGCTCTGGAAAGCAGAGAGGTAGTGATGCAGAACTACTGCTGCATCTGCTAGTCCTTGACATCTGTGCTTCCTTGGCCAAAAAAAGTCCTGACCCAGATAAAGAGGGAGACAAGGGTTTGCAAGCTGGCTTGTCCCACTGAGTTTCAAGCACCTGCCATAGCCAGCTGAATTCTCCTTGGGCTCTTTCTCTAGACAGTTATTTTGTTTTCTGGCTTGGAGCTGATGCAAGGACACTAAATGAGGATTTAATAGTGAAGTGAATCATCTTGGCTTGATCACGTTACAGGCATGCAAGTCAAATCACCGTCTGGGAGGCTCTGCATGTGAGTCTGCTGTGATGCCCACTCATGGGTGAGAAGAGCTATGGTCTTTCCCTACCCAAGCCATGCCCAGGGCAGACCTCCTATGAGCTGGTTTCTAGCTGATCTGGTTGGTTGTCCTGGGGAGTTTGCAGTTTCTCTTGTACCTGTGAGATTGGCTTGAGGTTGTTGGGGTACCTTGAGGTAAGAGGTGATGGTCCACATGAATCCATGGTCTTGAAGAATTCAGGAGGGGAGGCAATGAGGGTGACTGGGGAGAGGAGCAGATTACTGACCCCATCCCTTTCTCATTCAAGTTGGTGAGCTGTGGTTTTGTCCATTAGGGAATAATTTTCCTTCATTGTGTACATCTCCTCCCATCTGAGTCCTGCCAGACCACAGAATCATTCTGGTTGTACAAGATCTTTAAGATCATCAAGTCCAACCATTATGCTAACTCAACCAAGGCCAGTGCTAAACCACGTCCCTAAGCACATAGGAGAGAACACTTACAGGAGATACCATGTTTGATCCCAGATTCCACTGGTTCCTGAGCACAGCCACAATGTTCTGTAAAACAGCAGAGGACTGACACGTGAAAGGGCCTAGTTGAGTGCCCTGACTTTCTTGTGACAATCTCTGCTCCATATAAAGCACCAAAGTGGTCCCTGGGATGAAGAGTTTCTGATTTATCCCTTTCAGATGCTAGACATCAGTGCTGGTCTGCTGGGCTCAGGGATACATGGGCAAGGGTGCCAAGCCTTCTGAGAATTTATCATTTGGTTTTGTAGTGTGATTTTCTTTCTGTGGTCATCCTCTCCCCCACCTTTGAAGGTGCTAAGAAGTACCACCTCTGAAAGTGCTGCTCAGAAAGCATCGTTAGATGTCTGACTTTGTCCTTGGGGGTTTTTTGTTAATTTGCTTGTATGATGAAATGTTTTGTGGGAAACTCCATCTGCTAGAGTACAAAGCTGATCTGGGATAAAAGGAACCAACTTGAACACTAGCAGGAAGATCTAGCAGGATATGGTCCAGTCCAATCTCAGTGGTCTAGACTGGCTTTTCAAATGGATCTCTGAAGGTGGGTCTTGAGCTCAGTGGAAGATGGGTATCCAGCTCCCTTATGCTCATCTAGAAAATCATGCAGGAACAACAGTTTCTCTCTGGCAGCTCCCTGCCCATGAGCTCCTTATCAATTGCTCATCTCTCAGCTCAATCTCACCTCCTGCCCAAAGCCTCCAGAGACTGCACATCCCAGAAAACTGCTGGGTAAAGTGGGGGATATCCTTTCTTACAACACCTGGAAGCTGGGCATGTTTTACATCAAATGTTAATGGTATAAAACATTGAACAGGGCTGTCAAAGCGAGCTGCTGGAGTATCTCAGCAGAGAAGGAAAAAGGGACTTTCACTTCTCAAATCCCTACCTTGCTACTTCCAAAGTTTTCCTGCGTGGCTCAGTCAAACCAGTACTTTCCCCAAGAGTGCACACAGTGGAAATCTGACAGTTTGGCTGCTTCCTGCAGCTTTCATTGCTTCATCAGGCCCCAAGTGTTGACTCATCGGTCTTTCTTCACGTGATTCCCTTGAAATAGCTTCCCCCGGGCAGACGGCGCGAGGACTGGGCAGCCTTGTTGGCACAACTTCTCTCTGAGAAGCTGCTGTAGCAGCTGGTCCCTCCAGGGTGATTCTGGTCTCTTGAAGTTTTTTAACTTTTCCCCAAGGCATTTAGAGGAAAATCTTTTCCAGCAGTGTTCTCATCTAAAGGAGGACAGGTCTTGTGAGTGACTTGAAGATACAGCTGACAACGTAGGGTACCGCGCGTCATCCGCGTCTCTCAAGTGTTTTGAAATCCCAGATGAAAGGTCACTCATCCTGAAACGTCCTTCCTTCCTCCTGTTGGACACGGTGCCAGCAGAAGCCACAGGACTGTACGTGAGCTTGTGCACCACCTCTTGTGATATGATCAAAACCTTTTTAATTTAGGCTTCTCTTGCCTTTTAGGGCTGCTCTTCCAGAGCAAACCCACAGGTTTCCTGCAAGAGCCCAGTGCGGTTGTCTAGAGGAGCAGGGAGCGGTGATTGCTGCTGATCTTGGTCTTTGGGATGACCCCACAGACATTGCTCATGGCTTCCCCAATGCTCCAGCCCCTCTCTGAAGGCTTCCACACTGCCCCGGGTGCCAGCTAGCATCACTGTCTAAGAATGAGAAGTAATTTAGTTCCTAAGCAACCCCTTGCCTGGCCTCTTGCTAAAGAGTGACTTAGCATTTTCCAAAGGAAAAGAAGTGACTGTGGATAGCCATGTGTCAAGGCAGGTTCTTCTAATGTGCTTCACCCTCTGGATGCTGTTTTAATGAGCATCCACCAAGCATGGGCCAGCTGGGTCTCTGCCAGTGGTGTCAGGGTGCTGCAGAAAACCAAGTTCAGCCCATCCAGGGGAGAGGATCTCCAGGATTAAAATCTGTAGCTGTTGGGAGTGTTTCTAGAATCACAAGGACCACCTTTTCCTTATTTCTTCTCATTTTCCTCCCAAACTTAAGACAATTTGCTGTCTGCTGTCAGTTTATTTCATCTTCCCTCCCACCCCTTCAAAAACCCAGTAGAGTCAACAAATGTCATTTTACAGGGTGTTTCTGCTGTGATGACTGTTTGTTTTATTTCAGATCTATCAATGCCTGGCATGAAAAGTGCATTGGTAGGTCACATCCCTGTGCCAACCATCCCTGACCATCTGACTTATATCCCTACAACCTCCATTAGAGGTGTACCTCAGCAAATCAAGGTATTTCCTATATTTATCCTTTTCACATCCCTGTAAGGCAAAGCTTCAGGTGAATCATTGTTTTTCCAAGTTATTATTATGGAGAAGCCAGAGCCAAAGCGTCCACCTTTGTACCTTCAGAGTACCCAGCTCTCACATGGGATATGCTGACTCCTGACTTGCTCTTTTCACTTGGTTCCTCATCCATTGAGGGTCTCAGCTTTTCTGTTAGACTGAGAGGTTGGAGGGTGAGCAGGTGTTCTCTTTTGAAATCATAGAATCATAGAAACATTAAGATTGGAAGGGACCTTAAAGATCATCCAGGTCCAACCCCCCTGCCATGAGCAGGGAACCCCACCACTAGACCAGGTTGCACAAAACCTCATCCAACCTGGCTTTAAAAACCTCCAGGGATGGGGCAGGGCCCAGAAGTTCTTTGCCTGAGGAGCAGTTCTGCCACATAAAGTGATACTTTCTAACCTGGTTGATGGAAGCCAGAACAACCACAAGTGTGTCCTTACATTAGCAAGAGCCTCTCCAGCTCTCCTGAGGCTCAGGTTGAAGCAGGGAAGAGCTGATGGCAAATCTGGGAGCAGGACCCAGGCATGAACTAATGGTTGCTGATGACCCTCTTTGCTGCATCAAGTTGTCTAGATATACCAGGAAAGAAACACTATTAATTTTTATTCCTCTTTATTAAAAAAAAAAAATAATAAGACAGGCTGGCAGAGAGTCAGCATGCAAAGAATGGGCAAGCACACTGCCTCGTTTGTTGGAATGGCCAACAGATTAAATTAAGGTTTAAAAAAAAAAATTAGAGAGGGAGAGAGAGAGAACAAGCTCTCTCTATGGACAGAGTTCATTCACGAGTCACTCATTTCTCTTGCTCTTCAGGGAATGATACGAGACAATTAGCTAATTGGTTTGGGGAGGTGACCTGTCAGTGACTCAAGGAGGAAATGTCTCCTGTGCAGTTTGACATAAAGAATATATTTTCAGTCCGTGGTGACAGCTGCAAGCACACACACACTCACACACCCCCCATTAAAATCAGGCATGTAATGGCTGTAATAATGGCAAGCTTGAAATCCATCTCAGCAAGGGAAAAGCAATGAAAAACCTGATAACACGCTCTAAATTGCAGCTGGAGCTAGTGTGTTATGTTGTCAGGTCTGAAATATTTCTAAATTATCTGATCATTAGCTCTGTGTAAGCATCTCAAGCCTTTCTGAGGTTAAAACCTGTCCCCAGTTACCTTGTCAAGCCCTTCAGTTCAGCAGCTCATCTACCTTCAGAGCCAGGTATATACGTGTCTTCATGATGGAGCCACTGGTTGTGTGTTTGAAGTTGGGAGGACTTGAAATCTGGGATTTTAGCCCAAGCCTTTGGGAAGAGGAGCTGGCTTCTGGATTTGCTGAGAGGATGTGGATTTTCCACATTTTTTAATAAGTTCTCAGGACCTGAGAGTTCACAAGGTGGCTTCCTGTGTTGGGAAGCGTTTGGGGTAGGACCTGGGCTGAGGTCTTTGAAATGTCCCCATCAACCTGCCACCCTTAATTATGGGTGTTTTGGCAAAAGCAGCAGGTTGGGGGGAAGCAAAAGTTTAGCCAAGAAGGCAACATTGTCCTCATGCCCTCAGACCTGTGCCCTTGCACCCCCTGGACCTCTGATCCCACTAATGCAGCAAAAACCAAAATACTGAAGCAAGTGTGTTGCAGAGGGACAGCAGTCATGAGATAGACAACGAAGAAGCAGGAAGTCTTCTTCAGCCCAAATGATGTAATTTTCCACAAGCAGAACTTCATTCACATGAATGTTTCCAAAAAAAAAACCCCAAAAAAACCCCTCAGCAGTTGGTAGGAGGAGCAGGTCCCACAGTGGTGCTAGGAAGCACCTGGGTTTCCTTATGGAGGTAGTTGGTCCTTTCTGAATATCAGGTGCCTGAAAACTATTCTGATAGTAGGATTTGGAACATTTTGAGCAGCAAAGCAAGTCTCCATCCCTTCCCACAGCCCCACTGTTCATTTCTGTGGGCCGTGCTCTGTGTTCACATGGGACTGGTACAAAACTCACAGAATCACGGAATTGTCTTAGTTGGAAAGGAACTCTGAGATCACAGAATGCAATCATCAACACAAAAAAATCCCAACAAACCAAAAAAAACAACCAACCCCAAAACAAAATAACCCCAAGCAAACAAACAAAAAAAACACCAACACAAACACCAACCCAAAGAAACACACACCCACACATACCCCACCAAAACGCACATGCACAAAAAAACCCCACAAGCTCAGCCTCTAGAACATGCCCTGAAGTGTCACATTTACAGGTTTCTCGAACACCTCCAAGGATAGCAGGAGTGTTGATCTGCATGAGGATAGGGAGGCTCTACAGAGAGACTTGGGTAGATGAGATTGTTGGGCTAATGTTCATGGTCTCGGCTTCAACAAGGCCAAGTGCCAGGTCCTGCACTTGGGCCACACCAACCCCAGGCAACGCTCCAGGCTTGGGGAAGTGTGGCTGGAAAGTGTCTGGCAGGAAAGGACCTGGGGGTTCTCATTGACCAGAGGCTGAACATGAGCCAGTGTGTGCCCAGGTGGCCAAGAGAGCCCATGGCATCCTGGCTTGTGTTAGAAACAGTGTGACCAGCAGAAGCAGAGAAGTGACTGTCCCCCTGTGCTCAGCACTGGTGAGGCCACACCTGGGGTGTTGTGTCCAGTTTTGGGCACCTCAATTCAAGGGAGATCTCGAGGTGCTGGAGCAAGAACAGAGGAGGGCAACGGAGCTGGGGAAGGGCCTGGAGAATCAATCTGATGAAGAATCCTTGAAGGAGCTGGGAATGTTTAGTTTGAGGAAGAGGAGGCTGAGGGGAGACCTCATCAGTCTCTACAACTACCTGAAAGGTCATTGTGGAGAGGTTGGTGCTGGTCTCTTCTCACAGGTGATCAGTGACAGAACAAGAGGGAAGGGCTTCAAGCTGCACCAGGGGAGGGTCAGACTGGACATTAGGAAAGATTTTTTCACAACAAGAGTGGTCAGACCCTGGAACAGGCTGCCCAGGGAGGTGGTGGAGTCACCATCCCTGGGTGTGTTGAAGGGTGGTTTGGATGTGGTGTTGGTGGATGTGGTTTAGGGGAGAACTTTGTAGGGTAGGGATGATGGTTGGACTGGGTGATCCCAAGGGGCTTTTCCAACCTGAATGGTTCTATGATTCTATGATGGTGACTCCACCACCTCCCTGGGCAGAGTATTACAGTGTCTGACCAGTCTTTCAGTATAGAAATTCTTTCTAATATCCAGTCTAGACCTCCTCTGCCATAACTTCCAGCCATTCATGCACATGGGTCTGAGTTTCCACACTGACAACAATGAGGGCATGCAAGGATCAGCCCTGGGGATGTGTACAGCAGAAATTTGGATCATTGAATCATTTTGGTTGGAAAAGACCTTTAAGATCACCAAGTCCAATCATTAACTGCCAAGAAAGCTGGAGATACAGTTAATAAGCACATGATGTCTTGGAAGCTTCTGGCCACCTGGCATGAATGAAGCCATCCTCCCTATCCCTGCCCCCTGCAAATCCCTATGGGAGAATATGCTGCTGGGTCCCTTGCCTGGCTGGGCAGGGCTTGGAGGGAAATCCAGGAGCACTGAGTCAGTCCAACACTTGCTTGGGTTGATGTCTCTAGGCAAATGGTGGTTTTATGTGATAACTTAAAAAGGACAATGTTTTTCATTCTGGTGGCGTGTCTGTGTTGGTGTCAGATGGTTTTGCCTCAGCCCAAACAGGAGACAGCTGCTATTTTCATCAGGGCTACACAAGAGTTTCTCGTAAAGGTCATAAAATTAAAATAAACCTCGACAGACTGACCCATCATTAGTGGTAAAACCAGCCATGCACCACTACAAGCACATCCCACAGGAGGGTGATGTGACGTAGGAATGATTTACTCCAAAAAAAGAAAAAGAAAAGAAAAAAAATATACCTTTTCCTAAACCGTTTATTTTTATTTGTGTTGCAGAAAACTTCTAAAATATCTAGTTTACTTCCTTTTGCCTGAAGTATCAAAAACATTTGAAGGGTATGGACACCGTGTGTTTCACCATCCCACCCCTCTGGCTCCCTGGTTTTCATCCCTGGAGATTAGAATCATAAAATCATAAAGGTTGGAAAGGACCTCAAAGATCATCCAGTTCCAACCCCCCTGCCATGAGCAGGGAACCCACCACTAGACCAGGTGGCACAAAACCTCGTCCAACCTGGCCTTAAAAACCTCCAAGGATGGGGCATCAACAACCTCCCTGGGCAACCCATTCCAGTTCCTCAGCACCCTGATAGTGAAGAATTTCTTCCTAATATCTGACCTAAATCTCCCCTCTCTGTTTAAAACCATGAGCCCTTCTCCCATCACTATCTTCTCTGATGAAAAGCCCCTCCCCAAGAATCCACAAGGATTAACAGAGCTACACTAAGCTTTATCTAACAGGATGTGGATTCATGTTGAGAGGGAAATAGGGGTAAATAAAATAATTGCAGCCACAGAGGGACTAGAAGAGAGCACCTAAAGGGTTGGTTTTTTCAGCATCCAAAAGAGGTTCTCCCTCATCCCCTGCTTTATCACTTTGTGCAGGTGATACTGATGTGATCTGCTGACCAAAAAGGTGAAGCTCTGATTCATCTAATGATTTATCAACATTTGGGTTTGAAGTTCCCAAATCCCTAAATTTTAGCTGCACAGGGAAAAACTCCTTCCTGAGCCCTGAATTTCTTGGGGTTTTAGTTTCTCTGTTCTGAATAGTCCAGAGCACTCCCATAAATCTCCAATGTGTTGTACTAGAAGAGGGATCAAAGATCTTGTCAAAGAGCTCTTGAAACCTCTTTTATGTAGCTGAGGGAAGTTTCCTGCTGCTAAAGGGCTGATTTTCTTAAAAGTTTTGTCTGCCAACCTGAAAGTCAGGTACTTTGCCCAGAGCCTAGAAAGGAGGCTTGTCTTGAGCCCTGGGGAGCTGCTCCTCAGAAATTATGCTTTAAATTAGATGAAGGGCTGAAATCTCAATAGTTTTAACAGGCCAAGGTGGGAATTCTTTGATATATAATTTTCCGGGGTGAGAACAATTTAATATTATATATATATTTACAGAGGGGCTTTGCTTTCCCTTACTCAAGTGGGAAATCCAGTGGAAGTGGGGGATAAAACCTCCTTTCTGGCCAGATCTGGACACCATCTCCATGGATTCAGGGCATCCCAGGTATGGAGATCTCCCCATAGGGATCCCCCCAATTTCATTGATCACTGTGGCTAGTAGGGAACCTTCTGCCCAATTTTGGCAAGGGTAGGATGTTATTTTTTAACGTTGGTCTTTGGATGTTTTTCCTGAGGCTGGCTCTGTTCTGCTCTGAGGGCCCTAACACAGACTAAAGCTGTTTACTGGGAGATATTGGCTGAAATCTCCACAGAGGTACAGCCGTGTCGGGAGGTTTCTATACATACCTCGCTCTGGGCTCACTGCAAACATCCTGCCAGGAAGAGGAAACATTTCCTCTGCCCCAGGATAACCTGCCTTCCTATAGAAAGAGAGTTGATGTTTCCAGATGGAGCATATGGATGTGGAAGAGGAGCCTGCGCGTGCTCCTGCTGCACCCCAAGAGCTGGCTCCACTGTTGGCCAAAGGTGGCTTTGGATGTTGAGTGGCATTTGGGGTAGGACCTGCATGAGGATGCTGCCTGGGAATGCTGGAGGGCACCCAGGGCATTTAGTGCCTCCTATGGTGCAGCTGTGAATGCAGTGGAGATCCATGCTGGCATGTAAGGATGGGAGCTGGTGGTAGAGGGAAAGCTGATGAGTCTCGTGCCCTAAAAAAAAAACATCCCCCAAAACAGGGAAAATGGGAAGAAAAGAGTGAGGCAGAGTCCAGGAAATGAGGTGGTTTTTTTGGTTGTTTTGTGCTCTTTTTTTTTTTTTTTTTTTTTAACTAAAACATCCAAGAAAAGATTTCCTGCTGCATGAAAGGGACAACACAGGAGGGAAGCTCTTCCTAAAAATAACTGGGAGCTGCCTGGCTTTGCTAGACAGCTCCTCCACAGGGACCCTCGGATTTGACAGGGGATGGATCAGCCAGCTCTCCAGGGCACGTCCAGTGCAGCCCTCTGGTTCTCATTCAATGGTGATGCATTGATCCGAAGCAGAGCTGACTCTTCCTCTCAACCCTCCCTCCTCCTGCCCCCAAAATATCTGGAGATCTATCATCAGAGATGACAGGCAAAGAGGGAGTTGTTGGCAAAAGAGGAGGGCTGGGAGAAATCCTGCGTTGCTCGCACGTGGCAGGTGAGAGGTTGGGAATAAAGAGGGGGAGGTGGGATGTCTCATTGAGTCTGAGGGTGTCTGAGAGCAAAATGTGACTTTGCAGGTGTTGATGCTGTGGAGGTGTGTTAGGAACAGGGCAGCACCTCAGGTCACACGACTGGTAGGTGAAATAACTTGATAAATGGGATTTTGAGGGCGTGGACAAGTGGGAGTATGCTGCTACATCTGGCTACCTGTCATCTTACTCCTGCTTGTTCCCGTTGATGGAAAGGGACACAAGGTGAGATCCTGGTGGACAGGAGGATGACCGTGAGCCATCAATGTGCCCTTGTAGCCAAGAAGGCCAATGGCATCCTGGGGTGCATTAGAAAGGAGGTGGTTAGTAGGTCAAGGGAGGTTCTCCTCCCCCTCTGTTCTGCCGTCGTGAGGCTGCATCTGGAGTATTGTGTCCAGTTCTGGGCCCCTCAGTTCAGGAAGGACAGGGAACTGCTTGAGAGAGCCCAGTTCAGAGCCACAAAGATGGTGAAGGGAGTGGAACATCTCCCTGATGAGGAAAGGCTGAGGGAGCTGGGTCTCTTGAGCTTGGAGAAGAGGAGACTGAGGGGCGACCTCACCCATGGTTACAGACACGTTCAGGGCAGTGTCAGGAGGATGGAGCCAGGCTTTGTTCAGTGATGTCCAGTGACAGGACAAGGGGCAATGGGTGCAAACTGGAGCACAAGAGGTTCCATGTAAACATCACAAAAAAAGCTTCTTTCCTGTGAGAGTGACAGAGCCCTGGGACAGGCTGCCCAGAGAGATTGTGGAGTCTCCTTCTCTGGAGACATTCAAGACCCATCTGGACACGTTCCTGTGTGATGTGCTTTGGGTGATCCTGCTTTGGCAGGGGGGCTGGACTGGATGATCTTTTGAGGTCCCTTCCAACTCCTAAGATCCTGTGATCTTTCTCTGGAGACATTCAAGACCCACCTGGATGCAATGCTGTGTAATGTATTCTGGGTGATCCTGCTTTAGCAGGGGAGTTGGACTAGATGACCTCCAGAGGTCCCTTCCAACCCTGACAATTCTGTGATTTGGGTGCAGAAGGCAAGATGTGAGATCTTCTCACCATTACTCCCTGTCCTGTCTGAGGTTCATCCGAAGGGCCCTTCTTATAAGCACTCTCTCCGTGTCCTCAGGGACCTGGCAGAAAAAAACAACACAAAACCCAGTAAAACTCTGGGCAAAGAGCTAAGGGTGATTCCCAGCTGCAGCTGCTGCAGTGGGCACTTCTTACAAAAGAAATAAATAGTGATAATAATAAAAAAAATTCACTGTTAAGTTTCCAAAATACGCACAACAAAGGAATAAAACAAGAAGAGAAGAAAATAACTTGTCAGTCCTCCTGCAGGGTTTGTGTGACGGGCACAGAAGGGCCCACCACAGCTTTTTAGGGGCACAGCTCCATTGCTGCAGGTCAGCCCCATCCCTGCAGACCTTGGGATGAGTTTTCAAAGTGCCACTTTTCATTGCCAGCTCCTGGTCCAGTACAGAACTGATTTTGGGATTGCCCTGGCTCAACACAGCAACCAAAGACACTCCTGGAAGGAGCTGGTGCTTTTATGGAAGTGGTGATTATCTACTTTTTAATGACTTTAAAATACAGATCAAAAGCCTTGGGAGCTTTGGGATTCCTCCACCTTTCCCTGGGACATATGATACCAGCCATGCATCCAGGACTAGGCAAAAATTTGAAGACCTTTGACCATGACCCAGACCAGCAGATCCTGGGTGGTCCGTGGGAGGATGTTGTAAGCATTGGGTGTTCAGCATCCCAGAGCTAAAACCTCCCAGATGTGAGAAGGTTTCCAGATCTTCCTCTGGAAAACTGGGAGGTATCACCCAGTCAGTAGATGGGAGATGGCTGCTGTTGAGCCACAGCTTTCTTGTAGCAGCACTTATGGCTGAGGCAAGTGACAGGGAAATTGTTGCAGCACCTGGAAAAGTGCCAGGGGGTTGGAGCTTTCAGTGGCTGTGGTGGTCCTTGCAACCCCTCTTCGGTGGAGACTTAAATCCAGGAGGACTTAAAACCAGTGGAGATTATTGGGGTGTTAGCTTGAGTGTTTGAGGTGAGAATCTGACCCTAAATCTGTGTTTCTGCTGCAGCAGTGGCTTGGGCCAGACTGCAGCAGGTTTGGCTGTTGAAATCACAACCTGTTGAGCATAAAACCTACATCAACTCCCTGGTGCTCCTACTTCTGGGACCTGCCCACAAAGGCATTACTATCCCACTCCCTTGTCCTATCCCAAGACCAAGAGCTCCCTGTGAGCAGTCACATCCTCTAGCTTCGCTTCAAACTCTTCTAGTTAAATTATTCCTGCCTTGAAAAATGCAAAAAAATCCCATTTCCTCGAACTGTTCCAAATTGCATAAAGCTTTTGGATGTATGAGAGACTGGGACACACTGGGAGTAGGTCGCTGCACCTGAGCTACAGCCAAGGTATAAGAGTCTTCTTCTGAGAACAGCCATCAATTCTTGCTCATGTATGGCATCCTAGATGAGCTTTTCCTCCAACCTTCATCAACAAAGTTGCAGGCAAAGGACATTTTATTCATTCTGTGAGGCTGTGCGTAGGAAATACAAACAAATCCTTCCTGGGGTGGGGTTCTTATGTGCTCTTCTCATATAACCTGGGATGATTCCAGGATGCTCTGCATGGTTCCACATGATGAAGTAATGAATGTAATTATCAGTATTTTCACATTCTTGCCCAAACAAACCTCAAAGCTCTCTGGAGGAGCTTCCCAGCTGCTGTAGGAACCCTGTTTGGGGAGCAACACCAGGGTGCTGAGATGTGTGGGGTGGGAGAAGATGGCTTTGTACAACCAAAGGGATACTGTGAGAGGTGAAAGAAGGTGAACACAGCAGTTTTTGCAAGAGGTGAGTTTGTTGCATGTAGCAGACACTGGGCATGTGTCTTGCTTTATCATCCCTAAGGGTGTCCCATCCTAGAACCACACTTTCTGTGAACCTACAGATGAGGAAAAACCTCTTCCACCACTCCATAAGAATTTCCCCTAAGGCTGTGAGCATGGGTTCCTGGAGCCTCTCCTGGCTGCTGGGCCAAGCACACAGCCATCTTAAGGCCCCAGACACCCCAAAACACATCAGTTTTACAAGCTGAGGTTGTCCCAACCAGGGATGGGGCAAGGCCTTTGGCTCTGAAATGGCAGCACTGGGTTGATGCAGTGATGTTCAGCTTCCCCACCAGCACTTGCAAATGTGTCAGGAATCCAAGGAGGTAATTAAATTATGGGAGCAATTTACTGTAGACCCCATTCCAGGCATCTGTGAGATGGCTGAGGGTAAATGTAAGAATATCATCAATACTGCAGGTTTGGAAATCAGTGATGCAGCAAGTGCAAGGCATTTTAATGCTGCAGAGAGGAGGGAGGGATGCCAGAAGCCACAGACACATGGTTTGCAGGTAGCAACACACTAATGAGCATCGTGTCAGAGCCTCATTAGCTCCTGAGGCAAATGAACAGTGCTCAGAGGGTTTTAAAGCTCTGTGCCATCGCAGGGGGGGAGCATCTCTGCAGAGAACTGGGGAGGATAAGTGCTCCAGGCTGCATGATGACACCCTGCTGAACCCAAGGCTACCTTTGGCTTTTAGGAAAAATCTCTGTGGCACCTTAATTTTGACAAATTAAGGCAGAAGCAACTGCTGAGAGTTGAGGCATCCAACAGTCCCTGCACCATTGTCACATCTCCTTTGGAGGCCAACAGGCAGCCTGCCCACAGTGGGACAGTGAGATTCTTCCAGTGGTTCTGCCTTGAAGCAAGAGCAAAAAGCCAGGTCTGGAAGAGTGCAGGGTGGTTGAGATACCTCAACTCCCTTTTCTGAGCAAAAAGTCCTGGTTGAATTCTGCCCAGAGTGCTCTATGAGTTAGAAAAAGCTGGGGAAAGGGTTTTAATCTCATTTGGGACATCCCAGTTCACTCATGGATGAATTTAAGGGATGTAGTGGTGGCTTCTCTCCTGCTGTGAGTGGGTGCACTCAGATGCCTTCAGCTTCTCTGCCACAAGCTGTGTCTTGTGCCAGTTCTTTTCTCTCATAATTATCCATTTTCCCCACCCAGCACTGTGGAGACAGCCCCAGCCTAGGATAATTCATGACCCTTTTGCCCCAGGAGAGCAAGAGGTGAACACCACATGAGTCACGCAGAAACACACTCCTTTGAGGGCAATTAGAAAGACTCTCCTTCTCATAATAAATCCCTGTGATTTTCAGGTGGTATTTGCCCACTGCAGCTTTCCCTTGGCTTTCTGTAGCTGTGTAGAGGAGCTGAAATGGGGATTTGTCCCAGGTGGATGCAGCTTCACACAACTGGCTGGCACGTTGATGTCCATCAGGAAGGGGCACAGGAGTGTGCCATGCCTACATCAGCAAGTGTGAGGCACTTCTGCTGCCAGAAGGCAATACAGGATGTGACATTAGGTTGTTCCTCTATCCTGAGCACAAGCAGGGGAACAGGTCCTTGCCTGGCCATTGTGAGCCCAGTCCTGTCAAAGCAGAGATCGAGCTGATTTACCTTTCACCCTTCCTGCCCCATCATCCTCTTGGTATGTCCAGTATGATAATAAATCCAGATCTGCTAAGTGAGACAGCTGTGGCTTTGCTAAGAAGCTGAATTTAGGTGTTTTCCAGGGAAAGCACTGCCCTTGTGGATAGCTGGTTTTGCAGGCTCATTGCTTGGGAGGACACAGACATCACCTCCAGGCATCCCTTGGGAAGCCCACTCTCCCACCCTGAGATCCTGAGGTGGGACACAAAAATAACTGAAACCTGTTTAGTTCTCACAGGCAGGATTTAACCACCTTAAGTTATTGTAAATGGATGGGGGAACATCCTATGATCTCCAAGCCAAGCAGGTCACCTTTAATTTCCTTTTCCTTCCATCAAAAGTGGTGGAGGATGGGTGTTTGATTTATTAAGCGCTGAATAATAGGGCTTTCATGTGTATTGCTGTCAGAGAGATAAATAGGCCTCTTTGAAGGCAAGTTTCTGGGAGGTGGCTGTGACTTTTATAGACATTTATATATATATATTAAAAAAGCAAAGCTGACCCCCTCTCCTTGGGCATCTCCAATCTTTCTGGCTATGCACAGTTTCTCCCCCAGCCGCCCTGCGCCGTGTAACGTGCTCGGAGCCACGATCCCCAACCTGCCCCACTGGGATGGTGATTAATGCTTGCAAAGTGCTTTGAGAACATCAGATTAGCAGGACAGAGCCTCATTATTATATTAGCAATCACCAGTTCCTTGGCCTTTTTCTCTCTCGGCGCACTTAGCACAGCATCTAAAAGCCAAATGCTGTTTACAACCCAACCTCGGTGCGTTTGGATGCTTTGGGGAGGGCTTTTTTGTGCTGTTCACAGGTTTGTTTTTAATGATGCACCTGTGGTCCAGACTCCACTGAGGTCTCCACAAACCGCTGCCCTGCTTTTCATGCAAACACTGTTGGAGATTAAAAATAAAGCCCACTGGGCACTCACAGTTATAACTATAGAAACCAAATATTTGGTTCAACTATAAAAGGCAGGAGTGTTTATGACAACGAGGCCAAAGGCATTTCCAGCCAAAGTGGAATGTATTTTAGTTCTGCAGACTATTTATAGATAGGCAGCCACTCTAAATTTGAATCTTCCCTTCCGTAAGCCATTTTTTTTTGGTGCCTACTGGGATGTATCCTTCTTGTCTGGGGTTTAGCAACATCACTTCGGGGAGTCAAAACATTTTTGGAGTCACCCTAGAAGGCATAATGGCTTGGTTTAAGGGGGTTCTCTGGCAGTTCTGCAAAGCTGGAGGAGAACTTAGCTTGGAAGATGAATAAATATTTTCCTTGACTTTAAATTAAGTATTTTGATTTGGAGCTATTGTTTTAACCCTTGGAAAGTAAGTGTTACTTTGAACTGAAAAATCCAAGCATAGTTATGAAACACTAAAAGTAATTGTTTTAGGGGATTGGAGGGGGTTTAAAGGATGTTTTCTCTGACTAAAATTTTGTAGAATTTATACAGAGTAGCAAAATATTTCTTGCCCCATCTGTCCTTCCAAGGGCTAATCTAAGAATTCTCATTCAATCCTTTGGTTTAGACTGAAAGCTGGTGGTGGTAGAAGAGAAAAACAAGGTGTAGGTGAGGAAAAATGTGCTTGTTATGAGCAGCCTGAAGAGCTGCTGGGAGCAGGGCTAAGATACTTCTTGCCTTTGTCAGCTTAAAATTGCACCAACATCTAGAAACCTTTTCTATGAAGACAGGCTGAGAGGTGGGGCTGTTCAGCCTGGAGAAGAGAAGGCTTTGGGGAAAACTTATAGTGACCTTCCAGTGCCTGAAGGGGCTACAGGAAAGCTGGGGAGGGACTTTTTGCCAGGGTGTGTATTGATAGGACAAGGGATGATGGTTTTAATCTGAAAGAGGGGAGATTTAAGTTAGATGCTAGGAAGAAATTTGTTAGTGTGTGGGTGGTGAGACACTGGCCCGGGTTGCCCAAAGAAGCTGAGGAGGCCATATCCCTGGAGGTGTTCAAGACCAGGTTGAATGGGGCTCTGAGCAACCTGGTTCAGTGGGAGGTTTCCCTGCCCATGCAGGGTTCTTGGAACTAGATGATCCTCAAGGTCCCTTCCAATCCAAACCATTCTGTGATTCTTTGATTCTATGAAACCTTCTCCTCATTGGCATCCTCAGAGATTAAACCTGATGTAAGGAGTGTGTGTGCTTCTCTGAGTCCCATCGTGCCACAGTGGGTGCTATGGACACTTAGAGAGCAGCTGCAAGGATGGGGGAGCTCGAGCAAATCATATATGGAGACACCTAAGCCCTGGTTATCAGTCGTGGTGGGTTAGTGCCTTCACGTCCTTCCTTCTCATCCTATTCTGTCAAACCCCCTCAGTCATTTCCCTCATGTCCTCAGTGTTTACACCCTTCAGATATTTGCAGACAGTTGAGTTGCTGAGCCCCTGCTATGCTGCCATTAAGCCAAGCTAAACACATTAGCTCAGAAAGTCAGTCTCTCTGACTCTGTCATAATATTTTGCTTTGTTCTTCTCTGAATTTTCCCCAGTTTATTGATATTTTTCTGGGACCGTGGCACCTGGCCCTGCTGGTGATACAGGAGGTGCAGGAAATGGAGCAGTGGGTAGAAAATCTAGGTGCCTATGGCATGTGAAGTCAAAAGGGGTGGTGGGTTTCGTGGGGTCTAGATGCCTTCTTGCTTTGTTTGAGTAGGTGCAGACTGGAGGTGGCCCCTTGGCTGAACCCAGAGACTGTCTAAATACGACCACTCTCCATGGAAGTCAGTGGGTTCCTGTCTGATGGCCCTTCCCTGGGCTCATCTTTCCTGTCTTAGAATTATAGAATTATGGAATAGTTTGGGTTGGAAGGGGCCTTTAAAAGTCATCTTGTCCAAGCCCCCTTCTGTGAGCAAGGACACCTTCAGCTAGGTCAGGTTGCTCACCAACCTGACCTTGGACGTTTCCAGGGGTGGGATATCTACCACCTCTCTGGACAACCTGTGCCAGTGTTTCACCACCTTCATTGTAAAAGATTTCTTCCTAATATCTAGTCTAAATCTACCCTAAGTCTTCTCCTTAGTGAAGATGGAAACTGAGCTTTGCCAGGCTCAAACCCTTCTGCAGACCTGCAGTGCCAAAAGGGTTTTCAGAGCTTTCCCAACTCATCTATGTGTGGGGTGGTTTCCCCAGTAGAAAAATAACCCCACACTAATAAACCTTATCTCTAGAGGTAACAATACAGCTTTTGAAGCCCAGCCTGGTCATGCTGCCATCTATCCAACCTTCATTCTTCCGTGCCCCTGCTGCTATAATCTCCCACTTGATTTTGCTGGCTGAAGCAAGGAGACATCCTTGGCTTGGCATAGGACTTGCTTTCTTCTGCATCCCTGGATGCTAAGAGTGGTCATCAGCAGCACCTGGACTACACATGAAGCCCACCCTCACCAAGAAGTTCTCCATTGTTTGCTCAGGGTGGAGAACCCAGCAGGGTCCTTCTTGCTCATCCCTGCTGGTGGGAGGGCAAGGAGGCCACGTGTAGACAGGGCAGGAATCCACAACAGGCTTCGCTCCTATTTGCTCAGCTGCAGAAACCACTTGAGCTTGCAAAGGGCACCCATGGACTCCACACAAACCACCTGCAGCAGCATGGGAGGTCAGCATCAGACCCCCACAGAGCCAGACAGGGATGCACAGTGGATTTTGGTAGCTCACAGCAAAAGCAAAGGCCAGGATCTCCTGCACATCAGGAGATAATGTAGGAAAAAGTAGCTTCCCTCAAACTTCTGCAAAGCACAGTGTGTACACACAGAGATAGATATAGATAGATAGATAGATAGATAGATAGATAGATAGATAGATAGATAGATAGATAATCTCCTTGGAAACACCCAGCCAAGGAATCTGGGGTATTTTATCCCAGCACAGACTCCTCATCTTCTCCAAACCTAAGACCCTATGGAAGTCAGGGCAGGAAAGCCTCGTACCCTGTGTATCCTCCAGAAATTCCCATATTTAAGGATGTTGGTTTCCCAAGATTAACTGTCTCCAAAGGAGTTTGTAGGTGAGGTCCTGTGTGGGAATACATTACCCATGTATCACGGTGCAATCCCTGACTGTGCCTGGGTGCCCATGCCCACACCTTGGTCCCCTGCCCACACCTTGGTCCCCTGCTTGCTGCTGTGAGCCAGGGATAACTGCTCTGAAATATGGAGAGTTATCCCAATGGGAGAGACATGCCCATGGGATCAGATAAGCAGGCAAAGCTGAAGAGAGAAGTGCTGGGGTGAGGGTGCAGGGTGCAAAAGTGGAGGGGAAGACATCTGTCAACTTTGCTATGCACCTACCAGAGCCACCAGGCCACCAAGCACAGCCTGTCCCACCAAGGGATTTTGGGAGAAGGGATGCCATTGGGAGGTGGACCTGTTCTTCCCAGGCAACCCAAGCAGGAAGGTCCTCACAGCCTCAGAACAAACCACGAGGAGAAACTTTCCACTCCCTTTGGAAGGCATCTGCAGTAGTCCATGACCCCAGGTCACTTGAGGGGCACCTCTGAAGGCCACCCTTGGCTCAGCAGATCAGGTCCTTCATGCAAATTGGCCACAAAGAACATTTCCTTCTGGCCTGCCTGAGCCAGACACTGTGTTCCTGTTCCAGGATTGATCCCAGATGTGAGTTAGCATTACAAATACATCTCAAAACTCTCTTTTCCTCCAGCTGCCAAGTCCTCCACCCCCATCCCAGTCCCTCTTCTAGAGGGATGATTAACACATGCTGCAATAAGACTCCTCAGTTACTGCTCTTTCTACCCCTCTTTGCTGCAGGTTCAGGTTCCCACGAGCTGTTTTCTACCTCGTAGTTTGCAGAACTGTTGCAGACAGAAAAATTACTCCCCACTCATCCTACAACTACACTTTGCAGCCCCAAAGTATTTTTGCAGATAGTCCCTCAGTCATTTTTTTGTAACATCCATCTGAGTTTGGGTCTTGATTTGGCACTTGGAAAACTGTATCAAGACATGGTGAAACTTCTTTCTCCAAGGGCTTTTGACAGATTAATGGTGACTGCAGCATCGGATCTCATGACCTCCTACCCCCTGATCTTGTGTTCAGCTTTCTGCTGCAGTTTATTCTGCTTAGTTCCATTCTGTGTTTCTGACATCCAACACCCAGGATGGATGAGCTTTATGAACCTAAGAATAAGCAGGGATTAATGCATTTAATGTCTTTCTCCAAGGTCTCCCTCCAGGTCTTCTAAGGGATGAAGTACTGTTTAGGTTCCCTCATGAATGTGAGCCCCAATGAAGCATTTGGGCTTTAAAACTCTCTCCAGCATGAACCTAGTGTGATAGTCAGGGCAATGAGCAGGGCACCTGATGAAGCTCCCAAGGTATGAAAGCACCTTGCAGTGTAATTTTTTCTTCACTGCACTTGCCAGGTGCTTTCTCGGTTACGAAGCAAATGGAGCTTTTGTGTCCTCTCTAATAGCCTGAGAGTCCTGCAGAATCTGAGCACTTTGCAGGCCACCTTTATAAGAGGAGAGCAGCTTTATCATTATTACACTAATGGAAAAACAGGGCCTAATGACAGCTAATCCTCCTCATTCCACTTACAGGGCTACTTTTTGGTGCCAAGTGGTGTTTACGCTGTCAGTTTGGCTTATCAAGTTTGCCCTGGAGTGCCCTGCTCATCCACACCCTATACGTGTTCTTTTGAATCAGGGGCTGCTGTGGAACTAACCTAGTGATTCTCTTGCTGGAGACAGCCAGGAGCAGTGAGGAAGACAGTCCAGGTGCAGGTCAGGATACCTTTGGCTGGAGGTTGTCCAGTCTACACCTTTGCTGCTTCATGAGCACTGTGGTTTCCAACACGTGTAGCTGGGCTCATCCACCACCTATCATCATGTTTTCCATATGCATTTTTAGAGGAGACAACATGGGGAGGACTCAAGGTTTCTTTCCCACACCCACAGGGTTTTTTTTCTTCCCCAGATTCCACAGGTTTGGGGAGGGATGAGCACTGCATAGGAAGGAGGACCAGGCAGTCTTGTTTCTCAGGCTATGTCCGTGTGGCGTATGGACTGAATGTTTCCTTTGTGGTTTGGTCTGTGAAGGCTTGTGTCTAGCCCTTTGCTCTCGTGCCAGGGAGTCCCAGCACTTCCATCCTGGAGCTGTCTTGCTGGGACAAAGGGCATCAGTCTGCACACAACTTCCCTGGCTCTCCCTGTATCCCTTCTGAGGGTTCTGTGTTGGAGTGGAGCAATTTTAAGTGGGTCAAAAAAGAGGTCATTTTTCCCAGCGCAAAGTACCCTAATAAATTAACCAGTGAGGATTTTAATAATACATGAAAGGAGAGAGGTTTGCCACTTTTGGGAAGGCTTTTCAGCTCTTGACAGGGTCAGCAGCTGGGTCAATGGCCACTGGGATTCCAGCAGAGGGAGATGTGGTGGGCAACGTCCTCCACCCATGAGTCTATTGCCACCATCAGGCCAACATAGAGCTACCCCCATTTCAACTCGCTGATATAAATGTTGTTAATGGTTTTTCAACACACATTAACAGGCAGATGGAGCAACTGCTGTGGGGTGGTGGTGGGGTGGAGTTAGCACCCACCCTCCTGTGCACTCCTCTGAAGCCTGAAGCATGTGGGCCTCAAGCTGGGCTTCCAGCTGGGGTTCCAAAAAGATGAGGCTTGTGTGATCTGTGGGGGGGAACAGTTGTGTCTGCTGCAGCCACTTCTAATGGAATAATTTAAATTTAAGGAGCAAAGGCTAATCCACAGAGGTCACGGTTGATCTGGTAGCTTCTCAGCTGTTGTAAAAGTGGTTTTCAGCACCTTAAGTGATTTATTCCCCTTTGGCTTCCTCAATTTTATGTAAGGCTTTAAACAAGGCCAACTACACTGTGACCCCAGGTTATTTTTCTGTCCAGCTCACCCAGATTTGTGGGCATTCTTCAGGTCAGAGTCAGAACATTCCATGTTCTCACTGTGTTTTTGGTTGAGCAGGAATAGGAATGTCCAGAAACCCTGTAGCATTCCAAAGATACATACATATATATGTGTATATATATATATATGTATGTATGTATGTATGCATGTATAGAATATAGAATCAAGGGCTTCTGTAGGCTCTAATTTTCAGAATACAATAGTGATATGAGTATTCATCAGGAGTATCTTTGAATAGGGCATCTTTTCATCCATTTGATGGCTTCTCATCTATGTTAGCTAAACCATGCTATGGTTTATCAAGTGACTTATTGTGCACTTGGGTTCCCAAAGCCAAATAGACTATTTGTGCCCAGGAATATTTTCCCCAGGCTTTACTTGTTGGCACAAAGCAAAGGCTGGGGCAAACACATGCTTAATAAAGTGCCACAGCACCATGTTGACTGATCTTCCTGAAGGCCATGATGGAATCTGCCAATGCACAGGTCTATGCTGTCCCAGCATCCATCAGTCTCTAGCCATCCTACCCATCTTCAATTGGGTTGCTGCCTTCTGGAGAAGGTCTCTTCCTGCAAGGAAGACCAGAACTTTCCTTGCTCTCTTCCACATTCTGGGTGGATGGTCTCTGGAGACTGCCTCTCCTAAAGCTTTCTGTCCCAATCAAAACTCTCAATGGCCACTTCCCTGTGATTTCCATCACTGAAGGACCATAGAGAGATTTGAAAATCTGGTGTTTGAGGAAGAGGTGAGCAGTATGCAAAGCTCCTGCAGGGAAGCTTGTGGATGTCCTTGAAGAAGCAGTCTTCTTGCCTTTCCACCAAAGTATGAGAAAAGAAGGCAACAGCTTTCCAGATATGGGGAGAAAGGGAGAAGGTTAATCCTGAATAAGGGAGTTACTTCCAATCCAGAAGGTAGAAGAAATGTTCATAAGAGACTCCCTAGGCAGCAAAAGGTTGATGCCCAGCACCAATCTTGGGACAAACAGTGGAGCCCACAGGTCTGTTTAATGGCAGGTGAGCTATAGGGTAGTGAGGGCAGCCCATGCAGCCCTGAGCATGAGGCAAGGGAATCAAAACCTGACAGGTCCCAGAAAGATGTCACTCTCAAATGTGGCTTTTCTTTGCATCATTTTTCAGGGATTAAGACTATGTTTCAGCCTTTCTCTAAATGAAGCAGCTCTGATGGCTCCTGCAGGGTGAACCTGCCAGTGACACAAAGGGTAATGAAATGGTAAATGTTGAAGACAAATCCATCAGACGGAGCAGTCTGGATCACTTGGCAAGCAGAGCCCATGTGAAAAAAAAGTATGTTAGAAGGCAGCAAAATTATACATCAAAGGGGAAGAAATTAAGAATGTTTCTATGGAAAGGGGCTATGAATCACCAACTGCAGGGTTTCCTGGGTTTAGGAGGAAGAAACTAAATGAAGGGGTAGAAGGTGCTTACATTCAGCAATAGCAAAATGTGTTTGAGTAGCTGGCTACTAATGTCAATGCCAAAAAGGAGGAAAGGGAACAGGAAATTCTGTTTAGCACAGAAAACCCTCAGGCTGGCAGCTGGTTGGTATTTTGAAAGAGCTGAGAGGTTGGAGTACACAGATGATTGTGATATCTTCTCCTGGTGAAGGTGCTAAGGTGCTTCAATCTGGTGGAGAAGGGCATCACAAGACCCCTTTGCAAGATGCCCGAGACACAAAGTGACAGATTGGAAGCAACCCCCCTCCTTGCTTCTTCCTTCTGGAGATGGTGGCTAAATACGAGGAGAAATGAGCGGTTACTGGGGTCCATATGGGCACAAATGTGCGTTTAATTAAGAGCTTGAGATACAGAATAAATCAGTTTACGATCTCATGGGATGATTGAATAAGGGATCTCAGGAGACCTGGACTGCCTGAATCTGTGATTCACACAGGCAAGGGAGGAACATGAAGATTTATTTCTGTAGGCACGGGGTGGTGGGACTGGAAGTGTTGTGAGGATTCAGCACAGACCCCAACAAACTGCTGTCACTGACAGATGTTTCAGCTGCTAGGGACATCTGGAGGGACATACCTGACTGTGTCAGGCTTGAAACCAGGAATTATCCTCTGCTCCCCTCCAGCCCATGAACTGAACTGCCCAAGCACAGTGCCTGCCAGGAGAGCAGTGGTTGGGACTGTGAGCTCAGTACAGATGATGGAGATCCTTGGGGACTGTCTGGATGTGCACGTGCCTTCTGTGAGTGTCTCCTGGAAACCAGTAAATCCCTCAGCAGGTTTCAGAGGGGCCTGACAGCAGGATGAGATAATTAGGTCTCTATGAGTTTCAGCTAGAAGGGTGAGCAGGAAGAGGAGAGAAATGCTCTTTTAACTGAGGAAAGGCTTTTGCATGAGCTTAAACATTATGAAGGGAATCTACTCATTAGGGTGCCCTTTTAAGCCCCAGGTCCCATAATCAACTAAGCCATGAGAAACCACCCACGGATAAGTAAAGTGCCATTGGTGCTGGTCTCCATGGAGCTGTATTTCCTGTAGAGGCTTTCAACTCCATTTCTCACTTTTGCCCACATTTGGTGTGCTTGGCCCCACAGCCTCCTGCCTCTGTGTCTTGGTATGCCAACCACACCCAAGTTTCCAGGAGCAAAGCATGTGAAGCCGTGATGGTTTGGCTCTGCCACAAGAAACAATGTGTGGACAATGCAGCCTCCCTTGCTCCTTCCAAGTCGGCCACATTTGAACATTTGTAGAGGGTCAAACCCAAGTCCATCTAGTGCTGAACATCACTCAGTGGTCAGTAAGCAGGTGTCTAGGGAAGACTCAGTCACCCGGTAATTTTTGAGGGGTTTTGTTTCCGTGATCTTGTTCAGTCTCCACTTTGGAGCCAGCTAAACTTGAAACCTCCAGAACATTCTTCAGCAAGGAGTCCCACAGCTCGTTTCTGTGTTGCCCAAAGGAGCCATGAGCCTGGCTTCCCTTACCTCCCTGTGATGCCCTGTCCCACTTGCATAAGGCGAGAGTGAGTAGGTCATCACCACCTTCTCCCTGTTGTTGGTAGGTTCCCCAGCATCTCTCCTATCCCGCCTCTTTTCCAGACTGGGAAGTCCCATCTCACTTAATGAAACTTGCAGAGAAGCCATTCCAGACCTGTGATCATCCTTGTTGCCCCCTTTGTGCCAGCAACTGTCATCTGGCCAAGCTGTTCAGCTAGCTACCATGAAATGCAAGTCCAGGAGACTGTCAGTTCAATGCAAGTTAAATCAGGCCAGTTCCTCCATTTTTCCATAGTGCACAGATGCAACAGGGCTACTTCTCTTCCCCCTTCATCTAAAATATCATCTAGTGCTTCTGGTGTGCACTTGCATATTTGTGCTCTTTTGCCTCTGGGATGGCTACAGGAGGAACACCAAGCCACCGAGCTGGGCACACATTGGTCTCTGGGTATCACTGCCCCTGATTCACTCATGAGATATTTGCTCACTCTTTGGACTCAACGTGTTCCCATTTCTTTCTCTCATCCACCCCACTGTCCCTTCTAAAAGTGTCCAGCCCTCTTGTAAAGCCCACACTGAAGTGTATGGTCTGTGCCAAGTCCCAAGAATCCACTGTTGTCACCATTGCCTTTGCAAAAGGGTTTGGCTCAGACTGCAGCAACTTGCAGCCCTCAGTGGGCTGAAGCTGGTCATATGGGCTTCAACAAGGCCAAGTGCTTCTGAGTCCTAAACCTGGGCCACAACAACCCCAGGCAATGTTACAGGCTTGGGGAAGAGTGGCTGGAAGGCTGCTCAGCAGAAAGAAACCTGGAGATGTTGATCAACAGAGGCTGAACATGAGCCAGCAGTGTGCCCAGGTGGCCAAGAAGGCCAACAGCATCCTGGCCTGCATCAGGAACAGTGTAGCCAGCAGGACCAGGGAGGTGATTGTCCCCCTGTACTCAGCTGACACAGGGGCCTATCTCCAAATGATTGAAACTAAGCCTCAAATTGGCTTATTCCGATTCTCTTCTTGGTTCAAAAGCATTGTTTTAATTCAGCTCTGCTTTGAAACACAAGCGGCATTCAGGGTTTGGAAAGGGTTCACTGGATAGGAAACCTGTTTCTTATAGCATCCCCTTCCCCATCTCCCTTTGGGGCTCACAGATGTAATGTGGGATAAAAAAGCCCTCACAGCCAAGCCCAAGCCTGGTGAAAGGGTGAAAGCAAACCTTGTCTTCTCCTGAGCAGCCTTCTGGATGTTGCAGAGGGCTGGTGAGAGGTGTCACAGGGTGTGAGAGCAGCCACAACCTCCAGGAGAACGCAGAGGGAAGCTGAGCAGCAATGTGTTTTTTCCTGTGAAGCCCATCACTGGGTTCTCATGAGGTAAAACATCCCTGCAATGAGCTTTGTGTGGGCAGAGACTGGCAAATGTTTGCTGAGGAAGTCTGGGACAGGATCCGTGGCCCCTGCCAGCACCGTGTGGGTTTTTCTGGGGGTCAGATCCCTATTCTTGAAGTAGCAGTTTGGGGTAGCCCAAAGCTAGAGACAAGGGAAGAGAAACTACTGACAGTGCTGTGGGATTTATTTTGCTCTTGCAGAGGCCAGAAAGCTGGAAAAACTCAGTTATCAAGATGCTGTGCTCTGTCATTTGTTGATGCTGCGTTCCCATGTCCAGCCCTGCTTGTGTAATGCCCGGGAAAGCTCTTATCAAGGCCTGATACCAGAGTCTCAGGAGGGAAAAAAAAAATCTCTGAGCAGTTTGCTTTTTCTTCCAGAAACCCAAAGTTGAAAAAGCCAAATAAACTCCTCTCTCACTGCTGGCATGCTTGTGTGGTATAGGCTGACTGACCCTGGTGGGTTGGCCAGTTCTTGGTCACCTCCGTAGCATTGAATATGGTCAATGGTAGTATTTGGGTTTTGCAAACAGACTTAAGAAGCAGTGGCCTCAATGTGCATCGTGTAAGAGATATATAACTGCAGTATCATAATATAAGTATGATACGTATAATATAATTTAATGATCTGCTGGGGATCCTGTTTGGTTGTCGTGGCGTCTCATCCGCGTCAACCTCCAAAGAGGTGGTGAGGTGCTAGCCAGCCCCCGTGGCACTGTGCTGTCACCTGTGATGGTGGGGGATGAGGACAATGCATCTCGGTGCTCAGTTCATCACTCGTGTGGCAGAGACAGGTGCTTGTGCCCAGCAAGGAGATATGGCAGCGCCATCACCCCATGCCTTGCTCCAGCGCTGCGGCGAGATGCAGCCGGGGCAGATGCAGGGGCCAGGAATCACCCCTGGGTCTGGCATTGCTGAAAACAAAGCACCTCGAGGCAGAGGATGAAAAATCCCTTTAGAAGCCCTGGGTTCTGGATCCAACCCAGACTAAACAGTCAGCTGGAGACGTGCTGCAATCCCTGCAGGGCCCCCGGGTATCACCAGCAGCGTTGCTTTTGTAGGACACAGTCCCTTGCGCCATGCTGTTTTCCTCTGGCTTGGAACAGAAATGATGGTGGTATCATCTCCCTCCACCTCCAGGTGTCCTGCAGATCCCCAGTGAGCCACCAGGCTCTGCCTGCCCCCATGCAGGGACACCCACCTGTCAGGACCTCCTTGTGGTGCTGCTCTGGTCCCCCTCTCAAAGCGTGTGCTGCGGTGGGACAGGGGGGAGAGATATCAGCTAGGAATAACAGAGTGGAATACAGAGCAAGGCTGAATAGCAGGAAATACTTCCAGATAACAAAATCCATGGCACAGCAGCAGGGACACAGTGGAGGCCCCACATACGGACCATTCACAGCCAGCTCTGGAGCAGGAGCTTGACTCTGGCTCACTCCTTCAATCCTCAGGCTTACCCAGCACCTTCCTGCTTGCAAAGGCACCTTGCAGCTTTCTGCTGAAGAGCTTGGTCAGAAGAGGCTGTTTTACTCAAGGAGAGAGAAAAAAATGCCAGTGCTGCTCTTTCTCATGTGAAGTGCAGCAGATGGGTGCATGGCAAGGGACTGTGCCTGTCCCGCAGGGCTCAGGGTCTGAGCAGTCTCATCAGGTCTCCCTACAACAAGTTCAGCTGGGAGCTGGATCTAATTATGGAATGAGGGAGCTGGGTCTCTTGAGCTTGGAGAAGAGGAGACTGAGGGGTGACCTCACCCATGGTTACAGACACGTTCAGGGCAGTGTCAGGAGGATGGAGCCAGGCTTTGTTCAGTGATGTCCAGTGACAGGACAAGGGGCAATGGGTGGAAACTGGAGCATAGGAGGTTCCATGGGAATATCAGGAAGAACTTCTTTCCTGTGAGAGTGACAGAGCCCTCGGACAGGTTGCCCAGAGAGGCTGTGGAGTCTCCTTCTCTGGAGACATTCAAGACCCCTCTGGACATGTTCCTGTGTGATGTGCTCTGGGTGACCCTGCTCTGGCAGGGGGGTTGGGCTGGGTGATCTTTCCAGGTCCCTTCCAACCCCTAGGATTCTGTGATTCTGTGACCTCCAGAACAACCTCCCACTCAAAGTGGGGCTGGTTTGAAGTTAAGGCCAACTCTGGAAATAAGTCACATTGCTCCTGGTCTTGTCCAGGCAGGTTTCAAGCATCTCCAAGTGTGGACATCACCCCATCTGTTTTTTGTTTTGTCCTACAACTCATCATGAAACCTTTTCCAATTACCTCTCATGCTGTTCCTCATGCATCTCCCAGTAGAGTTTGGCTCCATCATCTCTATGTTCTCCAGGTAGGAGCACTCCTGGCCCACCCACCCCAAGATTTCCCATGTCCTTCTTTCTCAGATGGTCACAGCTTGGTCTGGTGGTATGAGCACAACCTCACTACTTGATATTTTGTTTTTCCACCTCATCTTTAATCAGGCGCTCCAGCATCCCAGCAGAAACATGCTCAGTGCCCTCAAGTTCTGGAGAGACATCTTTATTTTCCTAAGACTGCCCATGCAGCACTGAGCTACTGAAATCTTTCCAACTGGAGAACTCCCATAAAATAAATACAGAGGGAAATGTTTTCCACACTGTGTCACTGCTTTGTCGCCTGTAGCGTTTGCAGAGCATGGCAGTGGGGAGCAGGTCCCCCAGCTCACACTGGCATCCCTTTAGCTTAGAGCCATCCCAACCTCTTCCTTACCTGATAGGAAATCTCTGGTGACAGGAGCTGGTTTTGAAGCTCAGAGGTTTTTAAATGATCTTGCAAATAGGATTTAGTTGGTACTTGAGCCTCACCCCCTTAAAACCCAATCTCAGCCAGCCATGAGTGATGCTCGGTGCGAGAGGTCTCGCGCCAGCTGAGCTGCCCTGGGGTGGGTTTCACACGTAGTGATTCATCCTGTGCTCTGAAGCTTAATTACACCTCCAGTGGCAGCAAAATAAAACAAAACTAAATTAAAATATCCCAGGAAGGAAGGTTGCCCTGACAGCCCAAGGTACACATGACGTTGGGGGATTTTTGCATCACTGATACTTCCCCCCCACCACCCCGACCCCCCAGGAAGCCAAGGAAGAGCCGCCTCATACCCTGACGAGGTTCCCTGTGCCCTGCAGGGTCTTGCTGCAGCAGCACAGTGTTATTAATGCTGCCAATCAAGCCTCCCCAAAGCGACGCCGCTAACGAACTCGCCGTGAACTCAGCCACGGCAGACGTGTGATTAGCAGGGATCAGACTCCATCCCTTTGATGGGTGAGAGGAGCAGGGTCAGGACCTGCCTGTTCCCAGCATCGTGTCAAAAGGCACTGCGAGCAGGCAGCGGGCAAGGAGAAGGTGCTTGGAGAACCATGGGGGGTGGAGCTGGAAAGGCAAGGATGGGGCTCAGGAAGATCCTTTTTGCTCTTAGGCTGAAGGACAATGGGACTTTGCTGGGGCAATCAGGCAGCAGAACTGTTACCTGAACAGACACGGGGGCTTCTTTGCTGCTTGCAAGTTCTTCCAAGCTGCGTTTCCTTCGAGTTACAGCTAACGCAGGGAGGGGAGAGGTGTTCTTGCATGAATAATAAAGCCAGCATCCTCCTGTCCATCAGATGAGATAAAAAGCCCCCAGGGACACAAAGGAAGGCAACATTATTATACAGGTCAGCAGTAGGTCATTCTACAATCCTCTTGTATGAGGCTTCACTCGTAGCAGCAGCCGCAGTAGGGGACCGTGCCCCTCGTGCAGGGCTGTGGGGATGAGGTGGCCAGGGAAGGGTCAGCCCTGGTGCAGGAAAACACAGCCATAGAATCACAGAATCATAGAATGCATTGGGTTGGAAGGGACCTATAAAGTTCACCTAGTCCAACCCCTCTACAATAAGCAGGAACAACTCACACTAGACCAGGTTGCTCAGAGCCCCATCAAGCCTGACCCCTGAATGTCTCCAGGGATGGGGCCTCCACCACCTCTCTGGGCAACCTGTTCCAGTGATCCAACACCCTCATAGTAAAGAACTTCTTCCTAATGTCCAACCTCAATCTACCCTTTTCTAGCTTGTCCAGTGGCTACAGGCAGCTTCATTGTTGCACATGGCAAAACCAGTAACACCACAGAGAAAGCCAAGCCACCCAAAACATGCTCTGAGAATATGCTCGTCATCTCTATCCACCTTTTCCAAGGATGATCTTGCCAGGATGGCTGAAATAGTGGTAGGTGGGAGGAAGCAATGAGGTGACACAGTAGCTGGGAAGAATAGTGAGACCTTTCCAGACATCATGGTCCTTCTCACATCGTCCTGGAGTGTAAGCTCCTCGCTGCCACACCAGATGCTCCAGGAGCTGGAGGGCAAATGTGCTTGATGGGGTGCCAGGCCACTGTGCACTGCAAAGTGAAAACTGGAGATAGAGATATGTGGGTCTGGGAAAGGACTGGGGCTTTCTGTGGGCATGGTGGCACCCCTGCCAATGGCTGGTGGCCACAGAGGCAATGGCAGGAGCAGTCCTGCACCCGGGGCTTCTTTGGCTCTGGGCAAATCTGGCACAGAAGCACCTGCTTGCCCAACAGAGGAGTTTCCTGCTCAAATTGTTCAGTCCCTGACTTCAACCTGGTGTGAGAGATTTGCCTGATGTCATGGCTAGGTCGCTCATCCAGCCCGCCAGCTCGGATTAGATCCTGTGATTTGTGTCACATCAGATTTTGGAAGGTTTATTTCACACGGGAGGCGTGCTGCTCTCACAGGGACAAAGGTGCTGGTGGGGTGAGAAGGGGCAGGGCAGAGAGATTTCTTGTGAAATGTGTATTTCTCTCTCTTCTCCTTCTCCTTTCCCTATCTAAACTATAAGGGTGTGGTCATAAAATTACTAACCTTTTAGATTTGAGAGGTCTGGCTGAGAAGTTTATTCCTTTCAACTAAAACCTAAGACTCTGTGACTGTTTCCAACTCCTCAGTTCTGAGCTAAGATAATACTGTGTGGGCCATTCCTACAGGCCCCACCAAGACCCGTCTCTCCATATTATCACTGTATTTACTGTTTGATTCTTTTTTAAGATTGTGGCAGCTAGCAAGCTCCCCTGGAATAGATACCTGGCTTTGCCAACATTGAAATTGTTATTTTCCCTACCCCTTTCCTTTTTTTCTGAAACAATCTACAGGCTGCAATCACTTGGCAGAGAACAGAGGAGCAGAGGGGGAGATGGTCTCAGAATGTCCTCTTGCTATGATAATAAAATTATTTGGATTGGAAGGGACCTTAAAGATCATCTAGTTCTAACCCCCCTGCATGGGCAGGGACACCTCCCTCCCACCAGACCAGGTTGCTCGAAGCCCCATCCAATCTGGCCTTGAACACCTCCAGGGAAGCGGCATCCACAGCTTCTCTGCAAAGATCAATGATCATAGTTAAAGCTTCTGGCTGACCTGTCCCTGATTGCACTTGGGTTCTTACACACTTGAGAGTCCCCAGACTCTCCAAGGCACCGTCTGAGCCCTCTGCACTGATGTCACTAGCTCTGTCACAGCATTTTGCCATTAGGACAGCCACTAGGGACACGAGGGACCTCACTCATGGTGTGGTCAGAAGATCTCCCATGCCAGTATCTTGGTTGTTCAAGAGCAGCCACATTTCTGGTTGGGCTCTCCTGGTTCCTCACCCAGCAGAGAGGACAGGAAGGGTCCCAACCACTGCCTGAGTCTGCTCTGCTAAGTGCACTCAACCCATGAAACCAACAGCACTGCCTCATCTCTGCCAACTCATCTCTCCAACCCATGAAACAGCCAATTCTAGGTAGCACCCAGCTGGAAAGGGATCAGTTTGTGACCTTTCCCTTGCCACAGCACTGTTGAGACAGAAAGCAACCAAGCAGCAGTCATGGTTTTCTGCTGCCAGGGAGGATTTACATTGCCCTGGCAGCATGATGGGCAATGTTTTTAGCAAACAAGTCTTTAAAAGAAGTTCTTGCCAAGCTTGCCTCAATGATATTAAGGGCCTTTGGCAGCTGTAATTTGACTTTGAAGCAACCTGGTGCAGGCAGAGGACCACACAGCTGGAAATTTGTGCCGCAAAAAGCACCATTTTATGGCTGTTAAGCTGTTGGCCTCCTATGTTCTAAAGCTGTTAAGCAAACACAGCCCTTGGCTCACACCACGTGTGGTGAGGCACAGAGTTTTGGCAGGAGTGGGCTGACAGCAACAGGGGCTTCAAAGGAGCTGGGAAGAAACAGAAATAAGGAGAGAAGGAGAATTCAGGGGGAGGAGGAGATGCACGTTGGCCATCGCAGCCCTGTGGTGAGAGAAGGTGGGCTTGGAAACAGAGTGTGTAGGTTCACATGGAGTTGCATTCTCCTCAAATTTGGCATGGGCTGTGATTGCTGTGCACATATGGATCCTATGCATCCTACTGATGTCACAGCTGGTAGACCTTTAAATCACCCTCTTGCAGAAAGTTGATATTCTAGGGAAGTCCAAACATGGAAGATTTGGATGCTTTGAATGGGGGAAATAGTGTCCCAGGAGGATGGGCCACATGCTTCAGGCTGCATATCCTTTGCCACGTGTTGCTGTATGTTGAAACAAGCTCCATTAGTGCCACAAGATGCTCCAAGAGCAGTTCCAGCCTGGCAAAAACAAGCTGAGCCCTTTTCCTAATGGAGACATGGCAAATCCACGTGGAAGAACAAAAATACACTTACTGAACTCAGTGCTCAAAAATCCAAAGAAATGGGGAAAATCTCCACCAAAAAAATAAGAAGTTTCCTGGCTATTTCTTTATTATTTCCTTCCATTCTCTGCTAATGGTCAATGCTTGTTCCTCTGGCTGAGAAGCTGAGCTTGGGAGGCAGGAAGGGCTGGCCCTGCTGCAGGGACATGGGGTGGGAGATGCATCCAACTGTGCTGTCTGCAGCCACTCATCCAGGACAGGCAGGTCTAGAGGCTGCTGCCATGAGTTGTTTCTCTGAATCAGAAGCTGTTTTAGAAGAACAATAGTGACACTCTATCATCAGTAGGGCACCCAGCAGAGTTGGACAGGGTGGTCATCCCAGGTTGGTGGGGCTGTTGCCCCGTCCAAGGGTCCCACCCTCCAGTGGTAGTGCAGCTCCTGAAGATTCCAAATAGATTCTGTCCTGGCAAGGGCAGTTCTTTTGCACCCAGTTTATGTTAGGACTTACCCAATACCACCAGGCTGTGTGTGTTATACTGTTTTCTCTGCCAAGTAATGACTGTGGGGCTTTCCATTGCTACCAGACAGACAAGAGACAACTAAAGAAGTTGTGGCTCTCGCACTGGTGATAAAAAAGGAAGCTGTGGTAGCATTGTTGGCCTTGCTTGCAGCACTTCCTCCTATTTTTTTTCCATGAAAGCTCTAAATTCTGGAGTCCAGTTTCTGTACTTTGTCATTTTTTTAAAGGAACTTCTCAGCCATGAAGGGATACTGCAAGACTTGACTCTGAAGAGTTGGAAAGCAACAAGCCACGCAGCAAGAACTAGTGTTGGATGTGTCTTCATTCAGTTGGTAGCTCATGTGGTTGCACAACTTTCTTTCAGCCCCCCTCACTGATGTGTGCCCATGTCCTGTCAAGTTGCTGCAGAGAAAGGGCTCAGTGCTAATAGGAAGAAGCTAATGGGACATTTTCTACCTAGAGCCAGAAAAACTGTTCATGAGTTTGTTTCCCAGTGCTTTGGGTGATCCATTTTGAGGAGATGAACTAGAAAATTATTGCTGCTGCCTGGTGAAATTGGTTTTTTCCCTCCCTGATGGATGCAGCTCCACTATGTGCATCTTTTTCCTTTTTTTTTAATCTAAAAGGAGCCTTTTTGATGAGAAGTGGGTGAGCATCTCCTGGCTGAAACCAAAATCTGCCAGCCTTGCACGTCCTCTTGCTAAGCAATTTGCTGCTCCACTGCATTTGGAAGATTGCACTGAAGTTGCTTTCCTGGCACCAGGAGCCAGTTTGAGAATTAGTGCAAAACTAATTTGGTTACAAACCTCAAAGACACCAACAAAAGCTATTTTTAAGCCTTTGAGAAGTACAGTGTGAATCAGAGTTTTCAGAGAAAACACTGCAGGGGTTTCTTACCCTTATTTTAGCCACTAAAATCTCCAAATGTGTGGGTTCCTGGTGCAGTTGGATGGCTGAGATCTAGCTTGTACCCATCACCATTATGCAAAGCCTCACGGGGTTGTGGTCGCATCCTGGGGAGCATCCTGGAGGTCCCAGCACACTGCTTGCCTTGCTGCCTCTCTTGGATTACTAAAGATGTTTGTGGCTGTTGGTTCTTCCTTCTTAGAGACATCATGTGCTTCCTCATGACCCAACCTCTCATAATCATATGAACCCCAAAAGTTTTAAATTAAAAATAAATAAATAAATAAATAGGGTCAATCTCATTTAAAATAAAAAAAAAAAGTGTCCACAGCCAGAGCAGGAGGGTGGGTATCACATCCCCTCCCTTGGCACCCTTTGGTGCAAACCAAGGTCTTCGTCGGGTCATGCAGGTGTTCTGGTAATAACCCAGATCACCCCACTCATCCATGTGGGCTGTATCCAGCCCATGTTGTTCTTACACCTCTTGAACCTTCACTACCTTCAAAGGCATCCTTGAGCAAGCTCAGATGTTTTAAGGATTGTGCTGGGATATAGTCCTTCCCTTCCACACGCCACAGGAGCTGAGCCCTCTGCAAGGCAGCTATGGGTTCTGCAATGGGGAGCAGCTCAGGGTGGTCCCTCAACCCATGCATCCCTCCTGCAGGTGTCAGGATGCTTATGCAGGCCCAACCCCCCAAAACAAAAGACACCTCCAGCCCATGGGATGGGGAGCTACACCAGCATGTTTCTCTGTGTAATACAAGTCTCAGCATTTAGCACGTTTTATCCTTGTGGCTCTTCGCCCTCCTGTGGGCTCCCAGCTGCCACTGGGGTGGGGAGAGCAGAGGGGCCACAGCTCCCAGTGCCAGAGCTGATGGCTGACATTTAATTTTGCCAGTTTGCTTCAAATACCACAACCCCCTGAGTCTGTTCCCCGGGTGGTTTGGCCAGGGGCCACTGTCAGCTGTGCTCAGAAGAATCGATGATAACCTTTTCCTTTGCTTTGGAGTTTCCTACATACCAGGGAGCAGAAGATGCTGAAAAACAAATGAATCTTGGATTCTCCACGGGTCTTCCTGGCATTATTCCTGATATTTAAAAAAACAACTCAGTTCCCCGTTGGTTTTATTAGCCTTTCTATCCTGGCATTTAAACAGAGATGGGATTGGTGTGCTAGATATCTGCAAATGCCCACTGTGATGCTCTTAGGGGTTTCTCTGAAGGGCAGGATACCCAGAGTGGGGTGTCCAAAGCACCTGAGCTCCTCTGAGCTACAGGAAGGTGTTCTGGCACTAGGAATGTTGGTAATACCACCACATAGATCATCTTGCATCAAGGTGTGAAGGGTATTTAGGTCCCAGGAGTGCAGCTGGACTGTAAGGTGTAGGAGTAAGGTTGCTCTGAGCCTGAAGACTGGCTCTTTGTGGGGTATTCTTAAGCTACAAAGACGTTTTGGTATTTAATTCTCCTGGAGAACCAGTGGGATTTGAGTATTGAGCTGAAGAACCGAGTCAAGTCCATGCACCTCTTGCAGGGATGTCCTGAGCAGCGTCCCAGAGCATCCCGGTGTGGAGAGGTATTGTGTCCATCTGTGTCACTCTGTGCTTCTTGGCCCTCATGACTTGAGCAGTGGGGTTCATGCTTGCTTTCTCCTTGGTTTCAGGCATGGAAGAAACGCTGGTTCGTCCTGCGCAGTGGTCGGATGAGTGGTGACCCTGATGTTCTGGAGTACTACAAAAACGACCACTCCAAGAAACCTTTGCGTGTGATCAACCTCAATTTCTGTGAGCAAGTGGATGCAGGCCTGACCTTCAACAAGAAGGAGCTGCAAGACAGCTACATCTTTGACATCAAGACCAGTGACAGGACCTTCTACCTGGTGGCTGAGACTGAGGACGACATGAACAAATGGGTTCGCAGCATCTGCCAGATCTGTGGCTTCAACCAGTCTGAGGAGAACACAGGTACCATGAGAGCCATGTCCATGGCCAAGAGCATCTCCTGTCCTGTCCTCTTTCAGATCAGACCTGTGGGAGGGGGTTGCAGCCCACCACAAGGCTGGGAGGGCTAGAGTGGGAAATGGATGGACACATGGGAAACCTCTATGAAGCTTTCCAACCTTTGACATCTGAAGCAGGGCAGGCCTCGCCCTGCAAGCCACCTAATTCACTTCCCCCAGCACAGATGTAGACTTTTAGGTCTCTTATAGGAAGTTGGTGGGGTTTGGGGACTTTTTTAGCTGAAGCTTTTGTCTTCATCCATCACCAAAGTCCTCTTGAGAGTCATGGGAACCAGTAGTGAAAATCAGAGCTTTCAGTCCCTTGATTGGGTGGGGGAGAAGCTTTAGTGGGACTATGTCCCACTCCACTGTCCCCACCACCAACAGGATCTCCTGTGAAGGGCAGATGCATCCTCCCCATCTGCATTCCTTTCTCCTCCTGGGATCTGCTGGGAAAGCACTGGGAGGGGAGAGGAAAATGCTGGGTGGTTTTGTGCAGCAGCAGGACTTGTTCCACCAGTCATGCTCCACTGTCCCATCCCTGCTGTGCTTAGGCAAGCTGTGGTGAGCACCAGTGAGCTGCCTTCACTTCCCCTTCACCAATGGGAGCTCACACAAATCCCAGGTGAGATGGGATGGGTTGGGATGAGCATGGGAGGGTAGAGCTGTGGTCTTCTGACAGTCCCATTAGACCTGTGTCATGCTGTGTGACCTGGTAGCACCTCTGGGCATCTTTGCTTTATCTCATCCGTGGTCCAGTCTCATCCAAGGGACCCCAATCCCATGCTCTGCCTTCGCAAAACTCCCCATAACAACATCCAGCTTGAATCAGTCTTGGTCCCTCACGGAGCAGCTGCCATCCACAGGAGCTGAAACCCTGCCAAGGGCTCGTCAGGCAGGACAGCAAACAAAGCACCAGGGCAGCACAGATGAGATCTTCACCTACTGACGCATGAACCGGGACGTCACCTTGGCAATGGGTGTACAAGGACCCTTGATAGAGCAGCCAGCCCGAGCTGGCAGGGAAAGGTCAGGCTAAATAAATGACATCCCATTCCAATGTCAGCAGCACAGCCCTCGAGCTTCAACAAAACCTTTTAGGCCCCCCTTTTTTTTTCTTTTTTCAGAGCTGTTTTGTTGCAGGATTTTCCATTTTGCCTACGTTGGGCTGGGGGAACTGCTTTTCTTCCCAGTTAGTAAAATGAGCTTTCAGCCCAGTGGCAGCAGGGTCGATACTGGACTTCAGTGAAAGATAAATCTGGGCAGCAAAAGGAAAAACAATCTCCCGCTTGCAAGTGCATCTATCCCAAAGGACACACAGGGCTCCTCAGGCTGCTGAGATCTGAGCACTATTCCCTGCAGGATCAAAGAGTGACGTCAGCAAAAGAGGAACAAAAATCCCTATTTGTAACAAAATCACAACTCGTTAATGCTGTAGGGAAAGTACCCGCTTGAAACACTACCCGGCTGCCAAAGAATGATTTTCTGAGTCAACTGAGAAAAAGCCTGCAATGGCAAATGCAGCAGATGTGTCCAGATGCTGCAGAAAAGAGGGAGTATGAATTATTCAGAGCTGGTGCTTCGCTTTGGTGCTCGCCAAAGCAGTGATCCCACACTCACCTTTCCTTCACTGTCACTGCTAAGTAATGGTGAATAAATCATTGATTTCCCAAAGTAGATAATGTCTGTTTGAAGGACCCAAAGCCCGAGGCTGGGCAGAGAGGTGGCAGGGTCATTGCAGTGTGATGGGTATTGGGAGTCTTGTCCATTTTAGGATACATAAGCCCATAACCCGTCCTTCCTGATGGATCAGGTGGAGGGAGAAATAAACCAGTCACAGCAGTAACTCCCAGGCTCCCTCTTCATCACCTTCTTGAAGCCATGGGTTGATGGGTGGGATCCAATGAGGGGTTTGCATAAGAATAAGCCAGTTCCTAGGTAGAAATCTGGGGCCTCTTTCATTTCTTTCCCAGCCCTTTACCCCTTCCTTCAGCCTCTCTGTGCCTTGTTGTAATCTTGGCTTTGGATAGTGAACAAGTCAGTAATTGGATGCACCAAAAAGGGGAGGAAAACATAACCATCATAGGCAGGAATAGCTCCATGCTAATTGTAGCAATTCATTAACTAAACCTCCCTCTCCCAACAGACAGGCAGTGAGGTGGAATGAGGTCAGAAACTGCCAGGGAAGCTGCTGTGCACATTTTTCTGGTTGTTCTCATTCCTGGGTGCAGGACTGTTTTAGGCTGACCTAAAAGCCTTGCTGAATCCAGCCCCAAAACTGGGCTCTTCCCAGCTGGGTTATATTTGCATCCTGGCCAGGGAAACCCTCCATCACCTGCAGAGGAGTTTACTACAGGTGCCATCACATATTGAATTACCTCCTGCTTGGAGGGGTGCTCCACATCAGCTGAGCCCCAGCCACCAGTCACAGGTTTGCTTTTAACCCACCAGTGGTGGGGGAAAAACTTGTTGGCTGTTGGGGCAGTTTGATTCAAAGCCTGTTTCACCAGCTCTCCACAAGGGAAGGGAAAGGTTTCTGTTGCTTTTTTAGCATGATTTAGTGAGCAAATGAACAGCCCAAAAGTGGCTGCACACGGTGATGCAAACCAGCTGCAGACCCTCTGCACCAGCACAGTGCTGCCCGAGCTCCCAAAAGGCAAAAAAAAAAATAAATTAAAGGAATTTATACCCTTTGATGCTACTTTCCGTTTGGAGCTCAATGGGAGAGTGTAAATTTTCTGTCACTTGGTTTTCACATTAGTCCTTCATGTCCTGTCTAGACGGGGGGACTCAAAGGATTAAGAAACAGGCTGGAGTCTAGGGTGGTTTAACATCACGCTAGGGTTAGCTGCTGGTTTAGCTGCTGGCCAGCTGTGTTACACATCTGGTTCAAGGAAAGGAAGCTCCTTTCAGCCTCAGGGATCTAAATGTCAGTGGAAGGGGGGATGCCACTGGCTGCCCTGGCTCCAACCAGAAGCAGCTGCTCCACAAAAGCCACCGCGGTGGCTTCATTCCCCAGCTCAACCTGAGAATAATTGCAGAGCAGTGTGATTACATCTGCTGGGTGAAGGGAAATGAAGTTGACTCTAAAGGTGTTTATCCAGACT
This sequence comes from Apus apus, assembly GCF_020740795.1. NCBI lineage: Eukaryota > Metazoa > Chordata > Aves > Apodiformes > Apodidae > Apus > Apus apus. Next base: position 3,844,183 of record NC_067282.1, on the reverse strand, counting down.
GTGGCGGAGCTTTGTGTTTCTCTTAACACCTAGTTACTTTGAGAGGTAATTACTATTTTTGAACACACGGAGCCCGGCAGGATCCCGGCTCCTCCGTGGGTCCAAGGAAGCTGGCGATGCTCAAGGAAAGTAGATCTGGTTCAGCACTTCTCCTACCCTGCAGGCTGCACTGTTGCTACCTCAGATGGCTGAAATACACTTTGGGGAACCTGCTGGGAACCCTGAGCCAAGGGCTGTGGGAGAAATGCAGGCGGGTGGGTACGTTGAACCATCTGCATTTTCCCTGCCCTAGTGGGCAGGCAGCCAGGGCTCAGCTAGGAACTGGATTTTCTCACGTGCTTCGTTTGTTGGAGTTTAAAAAAAAACACTAAATCCCACTAAACATATCTCATGTGCCATTAACCCTTTCTGGAGCTGATGCTTTGGCCAAAACCCCGCCCAGTCCCATTCCTGATACAACTCAGAGGAACACCTACATCGGAGTAAATTTAATTTCTTTTTCACTTCTTGACAATTCTTTAGGAGTCCTCGCAGTGTGTGTGTCCCCTTGCAGGGGTCAAATGCACAGGTCAGTTATTTCAGAGAGGTTGATACCTTTATTACAAGAAAGCTGGAGGGGCACTTTTTACAAGGGCACGTATTGATAGGATGACAGGGAGTCGTTTCAAACTGGAAGAGGGGAGATTTAGACGAGGTATTAAGAAGAAATTCTTTCCTGTGAGGGTGGTGAGACACTGGCCCAGGTTGCCCAGTGGAGCTCTGGCTGCCCCATCCCTGAAAGGGATCAGGGCCAGGTTGTATGGGTTTTGGAGCAACCATGTCTAGTGGAAGGTCTAGTGGGAGACCCAGCCCATGGCAGGGAATTAGAACTAGATGATCTTTAAGGTCCCTTCCAACCCAAACCATTCTATGATTCTATGATTAAGTCAGTCCCAATTTACTGTGTTATACCCAGCATGTTCCTGTGGCTCCTCTTCCACCTCCTATGTGGGGCAGGCGTTCAGGGGTTTGGATTTGTGGGTGCTGAAGAAACATCAGAGGGAGTTTAAGAACTTATGAATGTACTGCATTGGTGTCCATGTGCTAGAGATTTAACCCAGCCATGGAAACAGGGAAGGGAATATTTGAGGGTGAAGAAGCTAAAGGCCCCTATCTCTCAGAGAGGGTGAGCAGGGCATGGGAAAAGGATGGTGCTGGGCTGCTGCCCCCATGGGTTGTGTCTGGCAGCAATAACCTCTCCCACCCAGCTGGGGCATGTCATCTTTATTTTCTCACTAAGACTTCATGTCTTTTATTTATTTATCTGCCTTCTCTCAAGGGACTGCACCAGGGCAGTCCCAGGCTCTGGCTTACTCCTTGCTCCACCTTCATGGCTCAGTGCTGGAATTTTGCATCGCGACGGGATCAATCCCTAGCAATCCTGAGGCTTTTGCCATCTTGCCAAAAGCATGTCAGGGCTGAAGATTAATCTTTAATGGAGAGCTGAGTGTCTCTCCTTGCTCCTGCACCTCAGCCATGCTCACTCCAGCAGAAATTGCCACATCAGACCCCAGACATCAATGACTTCCCACTCAACGTCAATGAGATCCCCTACATCCCACCTACACAATCTCCACTGTGGTTCTCTTTGGCTTGATGCTCTCCAAGACCCTCCACTGGTTACCTCCTTCCAGCCCATGAGTACAAATGTATTGCTTAAGTACTCACTTGAGAGTAGATTTAGATGAGATATTAGGAAGAAATTCTTTCCTGTGAGGGTCAGGTTGCCCAGAAGAGCTGAGGCTGCCCCATCCCTGGAAGTGTTCAAGGCCATGTTGGATGGGGCTTGGAGCAACCTGGTCTAGTGAGAGGTGTCCCTGCCCATGGAAGGGGATTTGGAACTAGGTAATCTTTAAGGTGCCTTCCAACCCAAGCCTTTGAATATGGTTGCTCCCCAGCCTGCTGCCTGGTCACACAGACTGCCTGCAAGGCTGGGCTATGAGCCCATATGGCTGCTCTTGCTCCCTCCTCACTTGTCCCCAAAATATCTGTTGGTCCCAGCACCAGGCTGCTCACCCCAGTTTGTTCCTTGTGCCCAGGTTTGCATGGGTGTTTGCTAAGCAAAGAGACCTCAAGGTGGGCTGGAGAAAAAACAGCACAAAGCAAACCCTAAAGACTTGTTGAGAGGACAGGAGTCTCCTACAAACTCAGTGAAGAAGCTGCAGGTAGCAAGGCTAGAATAAAAACATACATTTATGTGCCATATACCAGCCACCTCCCTCAAACACCCCTGAATCACTGGTGTTCACCATCCCTGCATGCAGGAGCAGGGCACTGGGGAGCCCAGGCAAGATAACTGACCCAGAGCAGCCCCCACTTTGCTGCTGCTGCCTCTTCTCCCATGACCAGGCAGAGCTGAAGCAGAGGGGAAACTCCAGGTACTTCCTTACTTTGTGCTGGCCACACGCCTCCTTCCTTCCCTGCTCACACCCTGGGTGAGTTGCAAGCCTTGTACCATGCTGGGAAGCGTGGCAGGGGCTGAGGAATGGATACGTGGGTGTCCTTGTGTCCTTGGAAGAACCCAGGCCCTGATGCACTGTTTTGTCATCTACAGGCAGCGCTGCCACCTGAGGGCAGCTGAGCAGGCAGCCCCTTGCAGAGCCTTGTGCCCTCAAACTGGGCCAGGACTTGACTCTTCAGCTTCTGTCCACACAAGATGATTGGACTTCACTTGATCTTTAAGATCTAGCATGGGTGGCTGTTGGATATCAGCTCGCTTGGAGGCCAATCTGTCCCCCAGCAGACAGTACAACACTCTATGACAACCAATGATCAAGGTTGCAGTTGGGTTGAGCTTGACCTATAGAGTGGATAGGGCAGATCTGGCTGGGTTTTTTCCATGTATCCTGCCTTCCTATGTCTCATTAACCTGCCCAAAGATCTAATGTCCCCTGCCCCATTTGGGGCTTGAAGGTGGCCTGCTTTGGGATGGCAATGTGGAGCCCTTGAGCCTTGAGCCCTTTCTTCTCACCCAACATCCTACCACCCATATGGGTGTAACCTTTTCCTCAATGCTCCCATCAGTACTTTCTGTCCTAAGTGTCATGGAGCTCCTTCCTCTAAAACACCATAAATCACCCCTGGACCCACTGGTTGCATATCTTGAGGGCATTTGGGTCAGACCCACCCATCCTTCTCTACCACGTGGACAGACCCAGCAACCCCAAGCAGTCTCATGGTTGAACTTCTGGTGCATGTGAATGCCACCATACCTGAGTCCTTGTTCATGCCTTAGTCACCCTGCCTCTTTAAATTTGTTCCAAACTTCCCTGACCCTGGTTTTCCTGCTCCACAAACAGCAAGTTATTTTAAGATCTGACACTGTTCAGCTTTTATTTCAGTGTAAACAATACTGGAGATGGAGTGGTCTTGGCACAAGGGAGTAGCTTGAGAGCAGTTAAGTGCCTGCTGCCTTTTTTCTCCCCCTCTTTTCCCTGTTTCCCTTTGGAGATGAGTTAGTTCAGGTATTAATGAGTCTGCTGAAGAGCAGAGCACCACTAACAACCCAGAATCTGCTTCCTAGAAGACAGAAATGAGGAGAGATGGTTGCTGATCTCTGCCAACTGCTCAGCGTCTCCTTGCTGTGATTCCACTGATATTTTGGAGAGGGAACCAATGTGGTTGAGAATGAGATGTGTGTTGCTGATTATAATCAGTCCAGTTCTGGAAAGAAGATAGAAAAAGATGTCTGAAATGAGGAGAATCATTTGCACCCTGAAATTGCCCATTTCTTTCCCTTGGCTCTCCAGAGTACCAAGACTGATGGGTCAGGTAGACATATCCACTTTGTAGACCCCTAAAACTCTGGTGAGATGAATCCCACTCATCTCAGGATTGCTCTCAAGACCTTTAAGATATTTGGATCTTCAGATGGTGTAATTTGTAATAATTTTGTTTACACCAGATGAAGATCAACCCCCCACTATTCTTCCATACCTCATTCTTGCTGTGCTCAGCTCTTCATCATGTTGTGGTACCAGAAGCATTGCAGGACCAGAGTCAACACTGCAACACTGTCCTACAGATATCTAGCCCATCTGGATGCCAAGAAAAATACTGAAGCAAGGGCTTTAGAAACCAGAAAGAGAGAGAAGAGATCTTCAGGTATCCACATGATTAGAAAGCCAGACTTCTTGCTTCAGGGGGTCTGGTGCAATTGAGCATCTGGGGTTTGCAATGCTGGATCAACACTTGCTTCAGAGCTTGGGATTTGAAAATTTAAGAATTTTTAGAGTTTTATTATTTAGATGTTTTATTGTGGCTGTGACATTTTGGAGAGGTGGGCCTAGAAAAATCTGTCAGCCTTGTGTTTGCAAACCCATAATTGTCATTCCAGGGAGACCCTTGGGAGATACGTGTTAGTTGAGGCCTCTTTAACCATACCCAGCATTGATGGGAACTGGCAGAGGATGCTGCCATTGGTGGGAGAACCAGCTTTATAGACTAAGAATGCAAATAATAAAATCATCAAACAGCCAAAAAAAGAAAAAAAAATGCTCAGCTTTCAAAAAAGATCAACAATCAAATACTCCAGATCTTCATGATGTTTCCCAGCAGGAATCCAGCACAAGGGTATCCGACTGACCTCTGCTGAAGATAAATGTGGAGCTGGAGGACTGGGGCCTTTGGGGAAAATCCTGCCCTTTCTTGGCCAAAGTCCCACTGGTCCCAGCTGAGCTCTGGCTGGGATTTGAGCTGTGAGAGAAGGAAGAAATATGAAGTTCAAGAGGTTTGGGGGATTTTTTTAGAGGAAAAAGCATTGCCTGGCCTTTCCAGCCCAGGTTCCCCAGCAGAGACTGGCAAGCTGTATTCATACCCCTCAGCCCTGCCCAGGGCTGTCTCCTGGGCCAGTTACCCTGAATCAGAAACCTATTTAAAACAATTCTTTATTTTATAATTGCCTTTCATCGCTACAAGCCCCGCGCTCGTGAGGTCAGCCCCATTAGTTTAATGGGCACTGAGGAATGTTTAGGATGACTTACTGACCGTGGAAAAACGAGTGTGGCAGCTGGTATCAGCACCACATCAGAAAGCAAAACCATGCAAGGCCTTTGGAAACCAAACCAGCTGATGGGCTTGGAGCAGAATGACCAGCGAAGCGATGCTGTCTGAGCAAGGCCGAGGGAGGGTAGGAGGGAGGTATTTTGGGTGTCGTCCAGCTGGGAGGAAACTCACAGCCAGATTCTCCTGCATTTATATTTCCCAGAAGGATCCTGGTGGTCTTTGAGCCCGTGCGTCCCAGCTGTGCCACGCTGGGGTTCATGGAGCTGGACCTTGTGTCTGCAAACCTACCCGGGCATCATCGGGAGATGTGGATGTTCAACAGGTACCGGCCAGGCTGGGAAACACGATGGACACAGGACCCCAAAACATGTGCAAGCAAGTTGGAAGACAAGGTTGAAAATCACATCATTTCAGGCAATTCTTCACAGCATCACTCATTTTCCCACCCCAAGCCAACCTATTCTCCCTCTCCTTTCCTCAGTGTATTTCACAGAGTTCCCTCCAAACCTTTGACAGGGGCCATGGCTGATACACCCTGAGAGCTGCTGTGTAAAACCTGATAAAAGCTGGGACAGGTTTAGACTCTCATTTCCCAGACCCCAAAGGCTTTTTGTTTACTTGTTTGTCTTGCTTGATATTTCCAATTGAAACCAAGCCTGAGTAAAGGGAGAGCTTTCTAAAGCCTTTAAAGCCTCTGAGCAAAGGCACACAGAGCAAGAAGGAGCCATGAAGCTGTCGATTGCTGTGAACTTTCCCTGACACCACTCAGGGTTTGTTTCCAGACTGATTTTTATTTATGAATGCAGTAGCATTTATTACTGATTTTATCTGTAAAGATAACACTTCTTCCCTAGATGGTTTCTATGCTTCAGTTATAATTACTGCCTGCTTCTCAAACATAGTTCTGCATTATTTAGCATGGTATAATGTCAGATCTGTAATGTTGGTGATTTATTACCTGGACTGTAGGGTTACACCTGGTCCGGGGATGCCTGTGTCCACGTGTGCCCTGGCCACATCCTGGGTTCCTCCAGGAAGGCTGACAACATCTCCCAGGGTCCCTCGCGGTGTAGAGGGACTACATGCCCATGTAAAAAGTCCCTCCCCAGCTTTCCTGTAGCTTCTTCAGTACTGGAAGGTACTCTGAGGTCTCCCTGGAGCCTTCTCTTCTCCAGGCTGAACACCCCAACTCTCCCCGCCTGTCTCCAGAGCAGAGCTGCTCCAGCTCTCCCATCATCTTTGTGGCCTCCTCTGGACTCGCTTCAACAGGTCCATGTCCTTTACTTTAAGACACAGAGGATGGAGGAAATACTTACAACATTTGGGGTTTTTTTTCATTAAAAAACACCCTAACTTGAGTGTTCACCCTTGGAGATACTCAAAACACAACTGAACACAGTCCTGAGCTGCTGTAGCTGCTCCTGCTTTAAGTACAGGGTTGGACTAGACCATCTCCAGAGGTTACTTCCAACCCAAATATTCTCTGATTATTTTGTTTTTATCAACTTACACTGCAGGGAAATACCAGGCTTCAGAGCATGGTTGAAGAGCTGAGATACCTCAGCAATCCCAGCAGGTGAAACTGGAGTTGTTCCCTGTTGGCATCACCAGGAAGGTGAGAGGGCAGAGCATGAAATGAGACATTGCCTCATATGAGTCTGTATCATAGCATATTGTGTGATACCCTTGGCTCTGGGTAAGTCCAGACATGTTTTTGTACCCTTTTTGCTCTGTGTGATGTCCCCTGTAGTGCTCCAGCTGCTCCATGGTGGGTGGTGAAGCTCTGGCATGTCTCAGCCCTTACTGGGGATTCAGCTTCCTTTCATACCAGGTCGTTGTCACATGCTGAGGAATGTGTCTGACTTGTTTGCACCTTTGATTGATTGCCACCCTTTGTATCTGTTTATTGGGATGGAAAATAACATTTCACCTCAAAAAATGTCATCATGTGTTCTTTCAGCTCCATATGACCAAATCCCATCCTGGCCAACACAGCTGCTCCTTGCCAAGCTTTGGTATGATTGCCTTCCATCATTTTACTGCCAAATATATAAACTACCCCTGTTCTTGTAGCCACTGCTTTTGAAAGTAAGATGGAGTTGAGTGACTCATTGCATTTGCTTTTCTTTTTTTCTCATAAATGTTAATGAATCTTCTTTTGGAAGTGTTGAGCAGGCATCTGGGCACTTGCAAGTATTTCCTCACGTGTGACAGGGTAGTGAACACACTGGACACAGGAACAGGCTGCCCAGGGAGGTGGTGGAGTCACCATCCCTGGAAGTGTTTAATAGAAATATAGATGTGGTACTCAGGGACATGATTTAAGCACTGAATGGGTAGATTAGGTTATGGTTGGTGGATTCAGGTTATGGTTGGACTTGATGTTCTTCAAGGTCCTTTCCAACCAGGATGGTGCTGTGATTCTGTGAATGGTTATTGCATTGCCCGTGGTTTCCTCCTCACCTTTATCTCACTGCAGATCACCTGTCCTGCCAAGCAACCCCTTTTCTGATGTAGCCACCTGTGTAAACCCTTCCCTCAATCCTGCATCTACTTCGTACAGGCTCAACCCTGATATAAAGCCTTTATGATGGTAATTATTTCTGCTGGCTCGCCGTAACAGTTCACATGGCTCTCAAATGAGTCATGATGAAGTCTTTCAAATATCCACTAGAAATCTATAAATCCTGTGAGGAGTCTTTTTGCTAGTTAATGGTTGCTTTGATGATTAGTGGTAGGGTCAAAGTGTGGTCAACTGGTGATCTGCCAGGTGAAAATCCAGTCTTGCACTCATGAGATGTGTCTGAAAAACATTTCTGACAGAGCAGAAGACTTCATCTTCCCTGGAGACACTGTGGTGTCTTTTTAGTCTTTACCTTTATTACTTTTTTTTAAGTGTCTCCATCCCCATGGCTTTTCCTCACCCTGAAAACTTCATTCCACGAGACTAAGAAAAGGGTGGATTTGTGATTTTCACTTGAAGCTCATTTACATTTTTACAGCTTTATTACAGGTTTTAAATACCATTATATCTGTTCTTTGGCATCACCATAACTCCTGCTGAGGGTCTGAGATCCTGCTGGCTTTTCTGTGCTGCTCCAGAAACTCACTTCCACCATTTCTGCTACCTTTTAGAAGAACTCAGAGTACAGACTTTCAAATGCTTTGAATATCTTTGGCACATTGCTGAAAGGACCACCCTGTCCTCTAATATTTTTATGCAGATAAATCCATGATGTCCTAACCCTGGACAAACAGTGCTGCTTGCAGTAAAAAAAACAACTGACATACCTCAGTAATGAGAGCACAGACTACTGTCTGGTGTCTCCTGGTGCAGCTTGAAGGAAAGATCAACCCTGTGTTCACAAGCCTGTGTGACACGGAATGGTTTGTTTTACAGATAAAGTGGCTTAAAGAATTAATAATGCCATGAGTGCTAGAATGCTCTCAGTTGCATTAGTTAAGTTAAAATATTTGCTTTAATCAGGTTTATAAATGATGAAGTGAGGCACAAATCAGTTTTCCCTGCGGGTGCGTTGCTGCATGAATGATCCCTGTGAAGTTCTCAGCTGTCTCTGAAGTGTTTGGAGATGGAAAGCTGGGGCAGACTGGCTTCTGGTCTGGTCTGGTCCTGGTAATTCCTGCATTCCTGTGGTCATAGCCAAAATCCATTCTATCATGGCTTATTCCTCGCAGCTTCTGTGGAGGGAAACGGATCCAACGCACCACATATTGGTTACAAACTGCTTTTCATCCCAGGAGCAAAGGACTCGGTGCTAGTGCTGAGAGAGGCACCAAGTGTTGGATCTCACCTGGATCTGTTTCAGCAGCCAGCAGACCACGTTCAGACGTGGGTCATCAAGGGAATTAAAGCAATAAATACAAAATCCCATTCCTGTGAGGAAGGAAATGGCCCTCAGAAGGGGCACACATGGAGCCTGTGATGCTGGGGGAGCACTGCCCTCGTGGTGAGCGGCGTGGGAGACCAGCCCATCCCAAACCCCACTTTGGAGGTGGTGAAAATTAATCACATTCGTTTTTACTCTCATTGGAATCCGTTTTCACCCTCACTGGAATCCGTTTTCACCAGCGTTCAGCGTCAATTTTGATTCACACCTTTTCTTTCTGAATTTGAATGAATTTCAGAAAAAAAAAACCAAAAAACAACAGCAAAAAAAATCAAGAGTTTTGCTCAGGATTGCACTTTCACAGCTGAAAAGTGCATGATGATGATGATCTTCAGCCAAAGCAGGGTAATCCACCCCCAAAAACCATCCACTCTGATGAGAACAAGCTGAAACACCTTGACCTTCTTCCCTTTTACTTAAAATTCACTTTTATCCTCCAAAGGTTTCTTGCAATTTCTGGCTGCAAGCGATACCTTGGCAAGCTCCTGTTTTGATTAAATGGCATTTTCCAGCTGGAGGATGTCAGAACATTTTCAGCTGGCCCTAAGCCAAGCACAAGTGATGCACCAGGCGAGGAGATGCAGGTTTTGGTCTGGGTGCTGGTACCATTTGTGGCGTGTGCAAGGATGGTGGGCCCAGCAATGAGGGTGACAATGTAATCTGGCTCTTCTGGGTTGCAAGGATGGGCTCATCACACTTTGTGAACCATGTCAGAGTGAGGAAGAGGAGGGTGAGAAGCCCATGAGAGAGTATCAGGGGAGGATGTTTTGTTCTTAAGTCAGGGGATGAGGAATGCCAAAATCCAAAAATATCACTGTCAAGAAGACTGGGATAAGCCTGCCTTGTCCAGGTCTCCTGAGGACCAAGCTCTACATGACACACCATTGCCCCACTAAACCAAACTCTACTGCTGCTGTGTGTCAAAAACAGCCACAAAGCCAGCTCATGCTTTGGTTGACAAGGTTCAAACAGCAACATCCATGTTGGGAGCTTGCCCCACTGCTCAGTGCAGAAATATCTAGCAGGGAGACATTTGCTCGTGTGTGGCCAGACGTGATGGGGAGATGGGAGGTGTCCAGGTGGAACCAGTCATGAACAGATAAGAAATACAAGAGCATAAAGTGGAGCTGAACTGATGGCAACCAAAGTCCAGTGGGATGCTAAACCCAGCAGGGTTCAGGACTCCATCCAACCTTGCATCCCCTTTAACCACCTTCAGCTCTTCCTTGGCAGGGTCCTGGAGGTACATGAACCATGGTGGACAGGGGGACATGGAAACAGGGCTGGGGCTGACCCTGAAAACACTTGTGGGAGAGTCTGCCAGCCTGGGATTTCTGAGCCTGAATACCACTCTAGAGTATTGCTGTTCTGCTTTCAACCCACGCCAGTTCTTGCCTTTGGCACAAGCCGTGCTCCCCAGTCCCTGCCAAACCAGTACAGATGTTTTAACACCCACTGGAGCCCAGATAATTACAAACAGAACCAAGAGACTGGTCGAGGCTGTTTTCTTTTCATTGCCTGATCTCTCAGCTGTTTCTCAAGTGAGATGCCTCTCACTTTCTGACATTGCTTTCAAAGACATTTTTGTGGGCCATGTTTCTAATGCTCATTTTATTAGGGGAACGCTGAGAAGCCCCAGCCAGGATGAGAATCACATCATACCCACTGACATAACGTGACCGCAGAGCGAAACAAGTGCAGGGAAGATGAGTGGAGAACATTTTCATGGGAAATTAGAGCTGGTTTCTAATGAACAGCCTTCCAGCTGTGGCATTACAAAGCTCAGCTCATTTTCAAATTGGTTTGGGGAGTGTTAACAATGGGATGAAACCGTGCAACAAGGTGATGGGAGCACTGGCCAGATGATGCTGCAGGTCCTTCCCATCCTAGATGCACATGGGAGACACTGCCTGTCATGTCAAGCTTGTGAGCAGAGCAGGGGAGATGAAGGAAGAAGCAGCATCTCCTATTTTAATGGAGGGAAGCCAGCAGCAAACACCTTCTTCCTAGTCTGTACAACAAGATATGGGAGTCTGGCCCATGATCAGGAGCCATGTCCCTTCAGGCTATTTACAAATAGCCAGCTTTGAGCTTACTAGATGAGAAGTCATTTAGTGTGAATTAAACCAGTTGCATCTCCACTGGGGCCGCTTAGAAAATATCTTTGGAGAGAAGGACCAAGGAAATCTCCTCAAGCTTCACATCTACGTGAACCTCCTGTCTACTCAACCCTTTTCCATCAGGATTCTTTGAGGTCCTCCTGAACAGGTAGATTCGTTTTGTCCTTGCATCACAGCTGAAAACTGGTTGGGTGGAAGCTGACTGACACAAGCCCACCAACGATGGTGGGCTCTCCCCTCAATCCCTGCTATGAAATTCCTCATTTGCCATGATGAGCCGTGAAGATTTTCACCCGACATTATTCTGGTTGCTGTGGAGACCAATTTAAATGAAACTCTAGTATTTTGAAAGAGAATATGATTCTAAGTCATTTGCGATGCAAGGTCCCATGCTAATAGCATTAGCATATTATTTGATTATGGGGATGTGTAGGGAATAAATTCCAAGTCCTTTTGCTACCATTGCATCTTAAAAAGAAGAGGAAGAGAAAAATCTCCAGGTTTTAGCTGATGCTGAAGACCTTTACTGCAAGTTAACCAATGATTTCTGAGTGCATAAAGCTTTGGGGGTCACAGGCATTTTGAACCTCATGGCAATGGAATAGCTCCCTGGAAAGGACCTTTTCTTTCTCAGCTTCCACTGAGCATTGTTAATAGACTCCCTGATGGGCAGGACTCAGGTTTTTTTATGATGGGTAGAGAGATCCAGGATCATGTTTAGAGCTGTTTGCATTTTTGCTGGAGCACTGCTGTGAGAGCTGCTATGGAATGTGCAACCCTCCCATCACTTGAAGAGATTTTTCTTCTTGCATTTTACCCTCAACATCTTAGGAATGGTTTTATTTACTTTAGATGATTCTACTCTGTGGATAGGGTGGGCCCATAACCCTAAATGAAATATATTATATATATAGCATGGAAAATTTTGCAGAGAGGCTTGTTTTGAGGGTAATGCTGCAGAGTTGGAAAAGGGAGAGCTGACCTTCCAGCAAGAAATAAACCCAAGCCAAACTACTTTATTATTTTGAGCTTCCATCCCTAAGGGCATGTTTTCTAGGGATGAACTGACCCTTGCTCATACTGACACCCTGGGCCACTTTGTTTGCCAGTTCAGGGACATGGTGCTGCAGCCACGAGGGTTAATGACTTTTTTTGTCACCTCCTTCACCTCTTGCAGTTGATGCAGCTGATATTGCCCCATATGAGCATGCTGGGCTCACCTAAAGCTAGGCAAGAAATTGGAGACTCTACCACAACTTCTTTCCCCCTACCCCCTGAGCAGCACCTTTCATTTTAACCCAGTGGCTAAAATACCAACCAAGGAACCAAAACATAACATTAATCCCAGAAAGAAGGGAGAAAAGCAGGGCCAAACTCCTGCAGTTTGGTCCCTTCAAATGCACCCATGAAGAAGGGGGTTCTGAGGTGAGAAATCTGAGGGTCCTCTTCCTTTCCCTGTCACTTCCTTGCTGAGTGATGGCGAAGCAGATCCTTTACAGCACTTCTGTTTTATTGACTCCCTGGCAAACAGGGAGTTAGAATGTTTCTCCCCCAAGGTAAGGAGAGATCGAAATAAATTACTTCTGTAAAGAGCCAGGAATGGCAGTTCTTCTATAATACAAAGTGCAAATATTTGGGCCTCTCGTCTGCTCCCATGAATAGAAATGGTCCTAAATCATGCATAAGTAAAACGGGTTCACACCTCCTCCTAGTGAAAGTTTTCCTCTGCTCTCCTGGAGCATTAAACATCTACACTCTCATTGCCGTAAAAAAGGGCTATAAAATTTAAAGCAGGCTGTTAAGCAGCTGGAGGAAGACGCAGCTGGGATTAGGCTGAGGTTCACCCTTTCTCCTTCTCCATCCCTGCTAAGTGAAGTGTGCACCCGTGTCTGCTAAAGCACAGAAAGGTGCCCATGTCCCACTCTCAGTGAGTGATAATGAGGGTGAGAAGAAATGTGTTCAGGACATAAAAGCAAGTTTTTCTTGGGCTAGTTGGTTGCAAAGTCGATGGCACAGCAGCTACTGGGCCTTCACCCTGCCTGTTGGTGGCATGTTGGACCACTGGGCAAGACTGCATTGAGGTGAAGTCCAAGGCAAAGCCCAGGTAACTAATAAAAATATAACTAATACATAAAAATAACTAATATATAAAAATATAACTAATAAAAATATCCAGTACTAACCTGCAAAACAGGATGCTGGAGCTTCATTTCACATAGTGAGAAAGCTGGTTTGATGCTGGGCTGTCATGAGACTGCCTCTGGAGAGGACAAAAAAAAATAAAAAGCCCTTTTCTCATGTAAGTGTGTCATCTCTTTTGATAGCTTTTAGCTTTCAACAGTTTCAGCCCTGGGCTCCACGGACCACTTGTACCTCCTGCCAGATTTGCTAGGGATGCCCCTGGCATCTGTGGGAATTGCATGTGCCACCCACAGACAGAAAGCAGATCATTCTGCACAGCCCCATTGCCTTGTGTTTGCCACCTTATCCCTACCCTGAAAAAGGCAAAAAATAGCTCCACTTGAGACCACTGTGTTTTACACAGTTACACCCCATGATGTTTGCACTTTCCCTCTGTTCCAGCCTTTTTTTGTCTTTGTTTTTTGTGGGGTTTTTTGCCATTTAATCCCTCATCAAATTGTTTTTGCAGTGTCAGAGATGATGACTCATGAAGCAGAGGGTTAGAGACGAGGTTGGTTCTGCAGAACAAATGAAGCCGGTCCCAGCCCACTCTGCCACCCTGGGATTGTCCTTTATCCCTGGCTGTAGGTCATTGTCCCACCCTAGGGCTCTCAGCTGAGGGTGTCCTAGGCGGGATGCTCAAGGTCACACCTCAGCAAGGGCTGCTTTTCTCTCTAGCACTGAAGCCCTGATTACAAAATAAAGTGGTGAACCAGGCAGCCCTGGCTGGTCAAATGTTTGGCCTCCAAATATTGACAGGAAAGGTTGAGCTCCACTATCTAGTTGCAGATTTGCTCTTTAAAGGGTAGCCACCATCTGCAGGGTGTGCTGATATGATACAGAGCTGGGTCACTGCCACCAAGGGGTGTTTGCCAGGGCAAGGATGGGATTTGGACACAGCTTCATCTCACAGAAACAAACTCCAGGGAGAAGCATCGCATCGTTTCTATTACAGTCTCTCTCCCTTCTGCCCCTTTGTCCTTCAAAGAATTGATTGCTGCTAAAATAACTGAGACATATAATGCTTTGAGGTCAGGATGATCTGACTTGGCTCCTTTCCCTCTCTTCTCACTCACTCACTCACTCACTCACTCACTCACTCACTCACTCACTCACTCACTCTCCAGCACTGTGATTATTTTCCCCCAGTTCCCATGCTTCTCTGAGGCAAACACTCTTCTGTTACCACTGTTTTTGAGATGTTTTATCCAAATGCAAGCAGAGCACTGACACTAATGGGCAGACTTGATGCTGTTTGTTACCACTCATCTTTGTCTCACTGTCTCTCTCATCAGTTTTTTCTTGGGAAATTCTCCCCATCCTGTGTTGGATATTTAAATAATTGGGGAATTTCACTGTTATCAGTAGAGGGAACCAAAGGGGACTAGTTTAGGCTAAGTATCATTTTGATGAAATTGAGTAAGAGAAACCATTCCCTTAGCCCTCTGTGCAGCAGATCCCTGTCCATAAAGCTCTGATGCTCCTCCTTTCCCTTGGCCACTCTGTCCTGAACAGCTTCTCAAAGCAAATAGAAATAAGCAGCAGAAGCCAGAAAGCAAAAGCTAAAAATCCTGATGTCCCCACCTTTCAGCTCCTATGCAGAGGAGGATGCAGCTCTGGTGAGTCCTGCCTTGCCCCATCCTCACTTCTGGGGAGCTCCACTTGCCCTTCTTCAGATCCAAAATGTTGGCAATAACAAATATTAGGGCACCCGTGTCCTTGCACACAGCTCCCCACCCTGAAGGAAATGAGAGAGGGGAGATAATCCATATCAGACACCCTTTCCCACTAACCTGCTGAAGGAAACAGCCAGCAACATGCCAAGGTGTCCTCAGACTGACAACAGCTTCCAAATGCCATCCAAATCGGAGGTGATAAGGAAAGCTCAGTAAATAAACCTTCCTCGGGTGCCATGCTCATCCTCCTGGCATCCCAGGGCCTCCTGGCAGCACAGTGTTGGGGGAACTCATCCATCAGACATGATGTTTGTTCTCTCGCAGCCAAGAGAAGCTTGTTTAGGTAGGGTTGTTTGTCTTTTTTTATTATTATTATTTTGTTGTATTTGTGCCAAGGAGTGAGCTGGCCATGAAAGTGGAGGTGCAGGCAGATTCCCATAAGAGAAGTTTCTCTCTTATTTGCTAATAATGATGGTCCAAAATGCTCCAAGAAGTGAGGAAGTTAGACAAGGCCAAGTGCAGGGTCCTGCACCTGGGCCAGGGCAACCCCAGGCACAAATACAGGCTGGGGAAGAATGAATTGAGAGCAGCCCTGAGGAGAAGGACCTGGGGGTGTTGGTTGATGAGAAGATCAACGTGAGCTGGCAACGTGTGCTGGAGCCCAGAAACCAACCATGTCCTGGGCTGTGTCACCAGCAGCGTGACCAGCAGGTCAAGGGAGAGGATTGTCCCCTTGATTCCAATCTCATGAGACCCCCCTGCAGTGCTGAGCCCAGTTCTGGAGTCCCCAGTACAAGAAGGAAATGCAGCTGTTGGAGTGAGTCCAGAGGAGGCCACAAAGATGATCACAGGGCTGGAGCACCTGTGATGTGGAGACAGGCTGAGAGTTGGATGTGTTCAGCCTGGAGAAGAGAAGGCTCCAGGGAGACCTTAGAGCACCTTCCAGTGCCTGAAGGGGCTTCAGGAAAGCTGGGGAGGATTTTTTACAAGTGCATGGAGTGATAGGACAAGGGGGGAGTGGTTTCAAACAGAAGGAGGGAAATTTTATGTTAGATCTTAGTAAGAAATTATTTCCTGTGAGTGTGGGGAGACACTGGCCCAGGTTGCCCTAGGAAGTTGTTGATGACCCATCCCTGGAAGTGTTGAAGGCCAGGTTGGATGGGGCTTGGGGCAACCTGGTCTAGTGGGAGGTGTCCCTGCCCATTAAGGGGGGTTGGAACTAGATGATCTTTAAGGTTCTTTCCAACCCAAACCAGTCTGTGATTCTGTGAAGACGATAGTGCATGAGCACACTATGCCCCACACCCACATAAGGATTATTTCTGGTGGATTTCTACTATTTCCTCATCAGTCATGAGTCTTAACTGGCATGAAGTCAGCAGCGTGGTCTGAGACTTCTTGTGGCCTTATTTGCCAAGCCAGACCTGAGGAGTGCTAATCTGTGAGGCTCCTTGGACCATCTTGCCCTTGCCAGCACTGTGTGGGCATCACAGGGAATTTCCTGCCACTCAGGGATGCCAAGAAAATCTGGCACCTTTGCTGAGACCCCCATTGGCAGTGCAGGAATTTGGCTACACCCCAAACTTGCTGCCTTCCCAGGGGCATAAATTCAAGTCCATGGGACACAGAGAAGCTCTAGTCCCAGCCTCTGCTTTCAGGCAGGGTAAGCTGACATTGTGGCTCTGGTGAAAAAGGCCCTTCTGAGCAATCATTTCTGAAGGAGCCTGAGTAACTATTTCTCTCAGATAAGCCCAAGAACATTGTGAGAAGCTGTGCACACAGCAGTCATCGAGCAGTCTGAGCAAGGGAATTCAGAGCTGTCAGCAAGGAGGGAAATACTGCTTGGGGAGATTGAAAACATTCATAAAAAATTCCTGGCTCCCAGCCTAGTCCATCCCGTTGCTGTCTGTGCTCAGAGTTGCATATTTTCGCTTTGGGGACGGAGTTGCAAGGAGGTGGGTTTTTTTCTCCCTTTGCTGCAACACGTGGCCAAAAAGGCACATGTTAACTTGGACTAGTGGGTGCTGAGCCTTCGACTGACCAAAGCCTGCCTGGCACCTTGGGGTTTTGCAGTGTGTGCTGGCTCATCCGCACGGAGCCTCTGGCTCACTGTCTCACAGGGACCAGTGCAACAGCTGTAGCACGAGCTCGACGAGATGTCTGCATGCAAGTCGTGCTGCTGACATCAAATTTTAAGTTAAGGGTGTCCGACTCTGCCTTTTCCAGACTGTGAGAGTCCAATTCCCTGAACTCAGAGGAGATCCAGCCAGGAAACATGGGGTTAAGATGACACTTCCCACATGGCCCCACTACATAACCCTAATTCTGTTCCCTTAGGAATGGCAATAGGAACTGGAACAGGATTTTATCCTTCCTTGGCTGTATTTGTTACATTCCCTAAATATAAACTCAAGATCTCAACATAAAGCCAAGGGATTTGGAGGCTACATCTACACTGTTAAATAAAGGAGGGCCATGGGTTTATCCATGGCCTTGATATATATGGTCACGAGGGATGGAGAACTCATGGCTGGATCGAGTTGAGCATCTTTGGACATGATGCAAGTCAGGACAATGCTTGGAGGCACCTGGATGGGACCCTCTGGAGATTATTCACTAAGTGCTCCATGTGGACATGTGAAAGGAGCTGTGGTCCTCATGGCTTGGGAGCCAAGCACTGTGCCCTGGTGAATTGAACTGACTTTGAGATCTCTGGCTCATAATTCATACTGTATTGTCTTACCATGATGACAACCTTTCTCCATTTCAGGCCAATATGAGAGCATTTCCTCATGGAGAGGGTGATTAAATATTGGAATGGACTACCCAGGGAAGTGGTGCACCATCCCTGGAGGTGTTCAAGGAAAGGCTGGATGTGGCACTTAGTGCCCTGGTCTGGCTGATGTGGTGGTGTTGGTTCATAAGCTGGACTTCATGATCTTCAAGCCAGGCTTTGTTCAGTGATGTCTAGTGATAGGACTAGGGGCAATGGGTGCAAACTGGAGCACAGGAGGTTCCATGGGAATATCAGGAAGAACTTCTTTCCTGTGAGAGTGACAGAGCCCTGGGACAGGCTGCCCAGAGAGGTTGTGGAGTCTCCTTCTCTGGAGACATTCAAACCCATCTGGACATGTTCCTGTGTGATGTGCTCTGGGTGACCCTGCACTGGCAGGGGGGTTGGGCTGGGTGATCTTTCCAGGTCCCTTCCAACCCCTAAGATCCTGTGATTCTGTGATTCTCTGAAAGGTCTTGTCCAGCCTTGGTGATTCTCTGATTTGATGATTCTGTGACAAATGTCTTGACTTTTCCCTTTCACATGTACTAGTCATTAAATACTATTTTTCTGCCTCCTTTTCCTTTTTTTTGCATCCTTTTCTGCCCCCCAGGAGGACCCATCATCAGCATGTGACATGGGCACACAAACTGCCCTTTCTTCTAGTGAAAAAAACTCAAACAAAAACCAAACAAAACCAAAACACACATAAAAAATGCAGCAATCCTGGCAGTCCCCTTCTGCAGCAACAGGATTTATCTTCCCAGCCCTTGCAATACCCTCCCAGGCCCACGAAACAATCCATCTCTCACCTGCTATTACAGAGTTCATCTCACAGACCTAATGGACTCCGTGAGTCCTGAATTCCCTCCCACTAATGCTCTTGGTGGCCGGGTCGCTGTGGGAAGAGAGCTGGGAATTCATTTTGAAAATCAATGTAGACATCGATAGAAAGGCTTCCCCCAGGGAAGTGATGGGCTTTAACCAGGCCTTGCTGCCTGCTCCCCTTCTTCCCCCAGTTTCTTTTCATGGTCGGGGTAATCAGAGTAATTAATTCATCCTGCTCTCAGCCAGCACGTCTTTTGTTGTGCTCTCCGGTTTCCCCAAATCAGACTGATTTTTGGGAAACAGGCTGAGAGAGTTGGGGTTGTTCAGCCTGGAGAAGAGGAGGCTCCAGGGAGACCTCAGAGCACCTGAAGGGGCTCCAGGAAAGCTGGGGAGGGGCTTTTGTCGAGGGCATGGAGTGATAAGACAGGAGGTAATGGTTTTAAACGGAAAGAGGGGAGATTTAGATGCGAGACTGGGAAGAAATTCTTTCCTGTGAGTGTGGTGAGACCAATTTGCCCAGAGAAGCTATGACTGCCCCATCCTTGGAGGGGTTGAAAGACAGGTTGGATGGGTCTTGGAGCAACCTGGTCTAGTGAGAGGTGTCTGTGCCCATGAAGGGGGGCTGGAACCGGGTGATCTTTAAGGTCCTTTCCGACATAAACCATTCTATAATCCTATGACTCTGTGAGGCTCTGCTGGCAGTGCAGAAATCACTGGGCTCCTCAAAGTGTTCTGATTTGAACTTGCTGCTAGGAACTGTCTCCTCCCTGCAGCCCTGTCTCTCCCCTTAGGCTGTGTTGGCATAAATAAGTTGGAGCAATTCCTAACTCCCGGGTGTATTTTGGCCTGCCATGACTCTTCCATGCAATGACAAGTGCAGAGCCTGCAGGGATCATGTTGGAAGATTGCTCAAAGCAGAGACACCCCAACCCAGCTCAGCTCACAGTTTTCTCTTCATGCTGGGATGGGGACACAACGCCATCCTCACACCACCCTTGGAAGAATCTTGGCCAAAGCCCAATGTCATGGGCAATTTTTGCCTGTGATACAGCCAAAGACTATCAAGACTGGGAGAACACTCTGGAGAGGCACTTTGGGTGCAGCCCCCCTGTTTTGATAGCAATGTGGGTATGAGGTCTACCATGCTGGTTGACTACAAAGCACCCAATCTGGGACTAAGATTTGGGACTCACAGAGCTCTCAAGACTCTTTTTCCAGTGGGGATCAGTCTGCAATACTACGGGATAAATATTTAATAAGGATGAGGGTTCAGGCACTGCTTTGTCCAAGGACACTGAGACAGCCATTTACTCCCATGAAAAGCACTGGGGAATCTTTAATGCCCATGCAAAGAAGACAGGGATCAGAGTTTTAAGCTCTCATCCCCCACCATTAATGTCAATGTTAAATATTGATCCTTTCTGTGTTTAGCACAAACCAAACAACAGAGTCGAGCCACGCTTTTTGGCTTTTATTAATGTACTTTTTCTGCATTGGG